>NC_057861.1:262315629-262659796 GCF_019393635.1 Dromiciops gliroides
CCAGTAGACAGGTTGTAAGAGCTGAGACTAGAAGTCTTCAAGTCCTTTATCTACTATGTCATACTACCTAAATAATAAGACAAGTTTATTATTAAATAACATACTTACCAAGAAGGCATAGCCATGTTCATATTTAGGGTAACAGGCATAACTGGTCTTTAATTGGGTTGGAGGGAGGGGAGAGAAAAAAGAAAAAAAGAACATTAAAACAAGAATTTCAATGTACCAAAACATGAAATATTGTGAATTTCATCAATTACAATTACTTGAGGTCTAATCTATAAAATAAAGAGCCATAACTATTAATTTACATTTTGCATTTTCTCTATTATTTTTGAGGCCCCTTTTCCTGCTTTTTTAAAAGACTGGGTCTAGGGGCAGCTAGGTGGCGCAGTGGATAGAGCACTGGCCCTGGAGTCAGGAGGACCTGAGTTCAAATCCGGCCTCAGACACTTGACACTTACTAGCTGTGTGACCCTGGGCAAGTCACTTAATCCCAATCACCTCATCCAAAAAAAAAAAAAAAAGACTGGGTCTCTTCCACTTTACCAGGTTGAAATGCAGGGGAGCTATTCACAGGCCTAATCCTCCTACTGATAAGCACAGGAACTCCCAACCTGGGGTGGTTCTCCTATCCTTAGGAGACCTGGTGCCCTCCCTAACCAATGATCACCACATTGACACTAAAATTAATTGCAGCCACCCAATTGTAGGTCACTGCAACTCAGAGATTACTAGCCTCACCCTCCCCAGTAGCTGGGATTGCAGGCATGTACCACCACACCCAGCCTCTTTTTTTCAAATATTTTTTGCAGTAGTCTATTTGTAGACTAGTCACAATAATGCACAGCTTTTAAAAAATGAACTCTGTAGAAATCTGAGACAGTTCAAATGAACTGATGAAGAGTGAAATGAGCAGAATAATTTATTAAATGACAACATCGTAAAGATAAACAACTTCAAAAGACTCAAAACTCGGCTTATTGCAACAAACAACTATGATTCCAGGGGACTAATGAGAGGTGATAAACTCAAGATGATGAATGAAATATATACTGGGCGCATGGATGTGGGAATTTGCTTTGGCTGAGTAGACCTATATTTTTCAAGGGTGGTTTTTTTTTTAAATAAGGGAAGGAGAAAATTAATGTTTAATTGAAAAATAAAGTATAAAAATGAACCAGAGAAATTTCATTTGTGAACAGCATAAATATCTGTTAGTATGGAGTGAGAAAATATTAGTTCTAAAAAGTATAGAAAAGTTCTTCGAATCAACTGTTACTGTAACCATTACTGAACAAAAAGATTCTGGACTCACTGATGGCACAGTATGTGATTACAAAAGAACTAAGATACTAAGGATATAAGATTAAGATCACTACTTTGCAAAGTTCATAGCACATACTTAGTGCTGAATAAATGTTTTTTCATTTGTTCATTTAACATACTGCTCAAACCTCTTCAATAAATCCAAATCAGGTCTTCACAGGTGTTGCTTCTATTGCAAGAGTTCTTAAGCGGGGGTTCCATGGATAGATTTCAGGGGATCTACTACACATGTGATCTCATGAACTTTATTTTATTCTTTAAAAAATATTATTATTATTAAGTCATAGGTTTCGTCAGATTGCCAAAGAGGTCTATGACACAAAGTTAAGAATCTTAGCTTTAAAGTATACTTGTACAAAAAAGGCTCAGAATTGCATAAGCACAATCACTAAATAGTATTAATAAAATGTCTTTTAAAGGGGAAGGGATTTTTCTAAGACTGAGATGTGAGAGATTGTTTATTTTTAGATATTTCTAAGAACCAGGGTTACCATGGAAACCAATGTGTGAACAAAGCATCCTTCATGCAACAAAAAATCTTTTAAATATACACAAAATATAGTAAAAGTTGATTAATTTCATCTCCATAAATTCTAAATCTGAGATAATTCAAATGAAAGATAGCTGAATTTATAAACAGCTTGCCTAACAAAATAAAAATGTAAACAATAGGAACACGTTTAATATAGTTGAGAATAAATTTTCAAAAACAGCTTACAAGGATATGCTTGCTAGCTGCAAATCATTCTTCTTTATTTTCTACAAGTACTCTCGAAAAACTTCTACTAAGACTAAGAATGTATTAATATCCTTATAATCACGATATACATTTGAAGGAAATAACAATCACAAAAATTAATGGTAGCATAGATGGAGAGCTAGAAGGGACCTTAGTTACTTCAACTCCCTACTTATTCTACAGAAGAGAAAAAACAAGACTTAGGTGAAGTGACTGTTTAAAGTCACAAGGTGAGTAAATGATAAAGGTAAAACTTAAAAGTCAGGCTTCTGTCTCTAAACCTGATGCTCTTTTTTTTTTTTTTTTTTTTTTAGTGAGGCAATTGGGGTTAAGTGACTTGCCCAGGGTCACACAGCTAGTAAGTGTTAAGTGTCTGAGGCTGGATTTGAACTCAGGTACTCCTGAATCCAGGGCCAGTGCTCTATCCACTTCGCCATCTAGCTGCCCCATGATGCTCTTTCTACTACACTGATATCTCTCTCTTGGTTGAGAAATTCAAATCTGCTTTCCTTCCAAATGGTCAGATAATCAGGTTTTCTGTACAGCTCAAATCTCATTACAATAAAACACAAGGAACTGTACAAATCCTTTGGTTGTATTACTTTAAATGATTACTTTAGGTAAGCTTGACAGTAATCTTTTTGAGATACTTTTTTCTTTTTTTCTTTTTTTTTTTAGTGATGCAATTGGGGTTAAGTGACTTGCCCAGGGTCACAGAGCTAGTAAGTGTTAAGTGTCTGAGGCCGGATTTGAACTCAGGTCCTCCTGACACCAGGGCCGGTGCTCTATCCACTGAGCCACCTAGCCGCCCAAGATACTTTGTTTTAAGAAAACTAACTTGTAAATCAAGACAAGACAAATTGTGGATATTTTTGGACTTCTGCATATTCACTCCTTAAATGCTAATAGGAGGCAAAGATATAAAGACAATTACATGGTCCCTGCCATCAAGAAGCTTAAGATGTGTGGGTAACTGAATGTAGGGATCAGGAAAAATTTGGCAACAGTAAAAGGTTACATATATCTATTTTATATACCTATATAACTGGGGTCAGTAAAAATTTCTCAGGTGAAAAGGGGTTGCAAGTGGAAAAAGTTTAAGGATCCCTGATACAGCAGATTGTAATGAATTCTTTCAAGTTGTGAACCTAAGTGGTTATTGTATCCTGATTTCTTAATATAATTTTCCAATCTAATGATGGTTTTTTCCATTTCCTATTAAGAAAGCAGTATCATTTCATCTTTCAAAACATTCCCTTGTACAATAACAGAATTATATAAAGATACAATTAAAGTATTATATTGTTCTGTTTAATACCTTCAAAAGGTAATTAAAATATTGCCTTCAAAATACATTTCTGGAAAAGTAGCTCTTTCATCACAGCACAACCAACCTATGGTCCTGGCAGCAAGATGAATTTAAAGTCTCAGGATAAGGATAAAGAATATGCTACAGGTTTTCTTCCCTGAGGCTCCCTCCCCCCACCACATCCCACCCTAGTCAAACCATTCCAACCTTTCCTAGAATTATGGGAGGGTGGGGGGAAGGGGGAGAGGGGGAGGAGTTTAAGTAGAAATACTTACGCATGTGGACAAATATATTTGATGTGTGAACTTTTGATACCTGCAAAAGCTTCTGCCCATCCATGCCTGATGGAGAAAATTTTAAATTATGTGAATGTCATTTGATAAACAATGTTTTATACTAAATGTCAAGTTGGTAAGAGAACAATACTTTTTTAAAAAGTCTTACGAATTAGTTTAAAAAACCAAACCCACTTTCAGCTTTGGGAACAAGTTAACTACGATTCTTATAGATATAATTTTTGTTGTTGTTGTTCCCGACCTGTAACTGTACTGGTATGTGGAACTCCCATTGAGGAACTCCCCTTTACCAGTGCAGTTCACCAATTGTAGTGCTATTTCTACTCATAAAGTTGCTTGGGGAACTGAGAGGTTAAATGACTTGCCCACAGTCACACAGATCAATGTGGCAGTCAGGGAGGACACTTGAACCCAGGTCTTCCTGACTGTGAAGTCATCTCTTAATCCTTACATCATACTGCTTGTCAACATAAGGATTACACAATAGCAGGGTTGTTTTTTTTTTTATCATAGAGCAATAGAGCACTATAAGAGGATTACAGCATCATCATTATATACTAATACCTTACATTTTTATACCTTTACTATTTTCTAAAATATATTCTAAAATATATCTTATACCTTTACTATTTTCTAAAATATATTCACATGGATTCAATTCAATTAAAATCAAACAAAAATTTATGTGTGAAACACCATGCTAGGCATTAGGAATACAGAGACAAAAACATAATCTGTATTCAAGGAGCTTACATTTTAACTAATACATATATGTACATAGAGAAGTTTCATGCAAGGTAACTTCAGGGTGGAAAAAAGCATTCGCAAAGGAGAGACTGCCTAGGTTTCATTAAATCAGCACCACAGAAGAATCTGAAAGACAGAAATGAAGAGAAAGTATTTTCCAAGCACAGATGATATTGTCTTGGGGAATAGTTATTACAATCTGGTTAAGAGACAGACTTCATAAAAAGGAGTAACATGAAAGAAGATAAGAAAGGTAGGTTGGAACCAGACTGTGAAGAACAAGGCATAAGAGTTAATATTTAAAGCTAGAGGCAGCAGGAGGCAACTTAAGCTTGCAGGAGAGGGATATTTTCTTATTAGATTCACACTTACTTAGTATGGTAAATAAGAAAAAAATATTACTAGTCTCATTTTACAAATGAGAAAAATGACATTTAAAGAGTTTAACCTGCCAAAAATCAGAGAGAAACAAGATTCCCAAATCTAATGTTCTCTCACTATAATGTTTCCCCTCATACGATCTCTTATGTCAAAAGAAAATGAGTACAATTCATTTAATATTCTATTTCATAATTCAGTCAGAAAATAAGAATTAAATCCTCCTCCTTTGTTTTTAAAGGAACATCCTTTGCTCCTTACCTTTCCTGGAAAAACTGTGTATATTTAAAGTAGTGATTTTTAACCTGAGGGGATACATGGACAAATTTCAGGAGGGTCCAAGAACTTTAATGGGGGAAAAAAATCTTTATTTTCACTAACTTTTAGCTGAAAGTTAGCATTTCCTTCAATTATGAATTCTTTTTTAAAAATTCCAATTAGTGTTGGGGGCAGCTAGGTGGCACAGTAGATAGAGCATCGGCCCTGGATTCAGGAGGACCTGAGTTCAAATCAGACCTCAGACACTTGACACTTACTAGCTGTGTGATCCTGGGCAAGTCACATAACCCCATTTGCCTCACCAAAAAAAAAAAAGAAAGAAAGAAAGAAATTCCAAAACTGCCAAAGGAATTGCTGGCACAAAAAAGGTTAAAGAAAACCCTACTTTTTTAAAGGGTAAAAACCCTCAACTATCTAGATCAAATCATTCCATAGTGATTCTGAAAGGATGACATTTAACCATACTAGGCAGAGTTTTGGTTTTTTTTAAATGACAAAATTATGAGCCTTTTCACAGCCTGGTCTTTGGTTTTTTTGGATACTGAGACTGAAAGAAAAAAGACTTGGAAGTTAGGGAAAACTATGAGAGCTGTCCTGATTGAATCTGAAAGGTCGTCATATGGAAAAGTAATGAAGCCTGATCTCTCCTTGTCCCCAGAATAAGAAGTTTGCAAAGAGAAACATTCAGTCTTCTGATGGTATTTGTTAGTTCCTCTTTCTAAAGTTATTTTGTCTATTTTCTTTCAGAAAGTGACTAATGTGAAGATGTTTTGCATAACTGCACATGGATAGATAACATATTGAATTGCTTGATTGCATAGGGAGAGTTAAAGAGGAAGGAAGAAAATTCAGAACATAAAGTTTTTAAAAATCAATGTGGGGGCAGCTAGGTGGCGCAGTGGATAGAGCACCGGCCCTGGAGTCAGGAGTACCTGAGTTCAAATCGGGCCTCAGACACTTAACACCTACTAGCTGTGTGACCCTGGGCAAGTCACTTAACCCCAATTGCCTCACTAAAAAAAAAAAAAAAATCAATGTGAAATTCTTTTTTCTTTTCTTACATGTAACTTGGGGAAAATTCTAAATTAAAGTTTTTAAAAAAAGAAACATCCAGTCTTGATGGCAGGAAAATATTTCCTAACTATTCAAGGTCATCAGAAAGTTCAATGGTCTGTCCTGGGAGACCAGTTTCTCCTCATGGGAGGCCTTCAATTAAAGATGAATAGGGGGGGGCAGCTAGGTGGCGCAGTGGATAGAGCACCGGCCCTGGAGTCAGGCGGACCTGAGTTCAAATTCAACCTCAGACACTTGACACTTACTAGCTGTGTGACCCCAATTGCCTCACTAAAAAAAAAAAAAGATGAATAGGGACCCTATACAGGTGAGCTGCACAAACACTGAGTTGTTTTACTCTGAAATTCTGTGATTTGTCCATTCCATAGCAGTTCCCAAGGGAAAAGAATGTTGCTTTTGCCATCTTACTTATTCATGATTTCTCCTCCCCTTTGGGAGGGAATTTAGTCCTTTCCTTCCACCCCCCCCCCTTTTCTTTTCTTTTTGCAGGGCAATGAGGGTTAAGTGACTTGCCCAGGGTCACACAGCTAGTAAGTGTCAAGTGTCTGAGGCTGGATTTGAACTCAGGTCCTCCTGAATCCAAGGCCCCATGCTCTATCCACTGTGCCGCCAGGCTGCCTCTCCGCCCCCCCCCAACATTAGTACTTTCCAAGGTGTGTCCCCCACCCCTTTCCTCCTGCCATGCTACTCCCATTTGGGAGGGGACTGCTCTTTCTCCTCCCTTCTTTGTTATGATCTCATAAATATGCAAAGCTTCGGTTTGGATAGTGAACTCCTTGCACTTGCACAGGGTTCCACATGCATATTCATTTCTCTTGTAAAAAACCAAGTTTTTCCACGTGTTTCTCCTGAAACAATTCCTACTGACATAGCTAATGGGCTATTGGTTCACAAAGGCTTTGGTTTTTTCTCCCCTCCCTGTAAGAGGGAAGATATGGAGAAAAAAATAAAAAGTGAAACTATTGGGGCAGCTTGGTGGTGCAGAGGATAGAGCACTGGCCCTGGAATTCAGGAGGACCTGAGTTCAAATCCAGCCTCCGACATGACACTAGATACTTATTAGCTGTGTGACCCTGGGCAAGTCACTTAACCCGACTGCCTCACCCAAAAAAAAAAAAAAAAGAAAGAAACGATTGCTGTAGTTCTGTCTCAATCTCTTCTGTCTATCTCTCCAATACTGGTTACAATGTCTACAAAGCCTTAGGGGGTAAACTGAAGAATTGATGTCAAAAATTCTCTTACTTTCCTTACAAATTATATTCTATTTTACCTACAAACTTCATTTGTTGCAGTAGTACTATTAGAAGGACAACCTCTGACAAAAAAAAGGTTATAGTCTCATAAAATATCCTACAGTAACACTTTCAAATCTACATTACTTTAAGTATTTTGGTTGTTTTCAATAATTTTTTCAATAATTTCAATTCAATAATTTTCAATAAAGGGAAAATTTCTCAGGAAAAAATGGGGAAAAATCACCTAATAGTAGGAAATGACAGAAATTAAATTTCTCCATGAGCTTAGATAATCATTTCAGTACAAAAACTTCAACAAAGATAAGAGTATTTATTAAATTACAAAGAACTATTTATTAGCACTGTGCTAATTCTCAAATGAAAGGACTGAAAGAGATGCAAAAATCCAACATATTGGTTGATGAACATTCCTCTTTTTCCCCCCTTTATTTCTAAATGTAAACTCCTTTTCCCCACAATTACTCGTCAGTTCTAATACTTAGCAATATTATTTGACATGGTTAAGAAACTGAATTCTTCACAATCCAACATGTGGCTTATATAAACAGAACCAAAACCCACTTATATCTTTCACTTCTGCTTTCTGACCTCCTAATCCTAATCTGATCCTGCCCAATTTATTTTAACCACTGTTGCCATTTTTAACTATGAACCATGTGTTTCCCTTTCACAGCTTTTCTTCCATAAAAGCACACTGTTCTTTTTTCATATAAGCTCACAGCTCTACAGCCAAAAGATTTTAAACTGAAGTCAAAGTAGCAGTTTTGGTACTCCAAGGAGAGTTGCAAATAAGGAGAAGTTTCAAGTCAGGTTTTTTGTCTTGCTCCAAATTTTACCCAAAATGAGATTAACAGAATTAAAGAATTTGAGCATTAGAAGGGAAATGGCATCACATGGATGCCACATTTTAGGAAAAACTTGATAGGTTGAAGAATAAAATCAGAATACAAAAAGGGGCCTTAAGATAAGAAGAGGCTGAAGGAATGGGATGTTTAACCTGAAGAAAAGGAGACAGGAGAAACACAATAGATGTCTTCAAGTATTTGATGGATTGTCAAAAGGAAGACAGAAGGAAGAAGGTAGAACCAGGAACAATGGGTACAAGTTGTAAAGAGGCTAATTTTGGCTTGCAGCATAGAAAAAAGTCCTAACAATCAGAGCTATCCAAAAATGAAATAGGTTGTCCCAAATTTGCCCTTTCTGGAGATCTTCAAGCAAACGCTGGAAAACCACTTATAAAATACACCAGAAGAAATTCTTTTTCAGGCAGGTCTAGGGGGGTTCTGAAATCCCTTCAACTCCTGAGATTCTAATTCACTTATTTTACAGTTAAGAACCACCAAAATCACTAGTTTATCCAGAGACAGAATATGATCTTCTAGATGATTTGCTCTAGGGTTATGAAGAAAGTTTGGCTATTTCTTTAAAATGTTATAAAATTATGAGGCAGCTACATGCCAGAATGCAGAAAATGCTGGGCTTAGAATGAGTTCACAACTTGTCTCAGACACTTACTATGTGACCAGTGTTAAGTCAGTTAACCTCTCTCAGCCAGAGTTTCAACATCTCTAAATTGGAGATGATAATAGCTCATGGTGTTCTTGTGAAGATCAAGTCAGATACTGTATGTAAAGCACTTTGAAATCTTTAAAGTGCAATATAAATGCCAGCTGCAATTATTTACACTATAACATGCATTTCAGTTGAAAATTAAACCTATTTGTATTCAATTTTTAGGCTTTCTTCTCCATTATACGTACAATTTTAAATATAAGCAAAATAACCTCTACCTACCTAAACTTCAGCTAGCACTGAATAAAGACATACTAGCATATTCTTGCAGAGGCAGCTCATGGCAAGAGTAGATGGATTCCAGGGCCTGGAGTCAGAAATACTGGAGTTCAAATGTGTCCCTAGACACTAGCTGCATAACGTTAGGCAAATCACTTAATCTGTTTGCCTCAGTTTCCTCAAATGTAAAATGGGGACAACAAGAGTAACTACTTTGAAGGTTGTTGTGAAGATCAAATGAGATAATATCTGTAAAAAGTGCCTGGGAGATAGTAGGTACTATATAGAGGAACTTATTCCTTTCCCTTCCACTGACACTCTACCCCAATTCAATCTTATCATTAAACATGGGCAGCTTAAACCTACCTAAAAACCTCAGATGAACTTGCAGGACTTATAAAGTTTCTCTATGACCTAATTACTAATAGGAAACTACTCTTATTAAGTCCCAACAAATGTCTAAAAAATTACTCTTTGGGAGCAGCTAGGTGGCACAGTGGATAAAGCACCGGCCTTGGATTCAGGAAGACTTGAGTTCAAATTTGACCTCAGACACCTGACACTTACTAGCTGTGTGACCCTGGGCAAGTCACTTAACCCTTATTGCCTCCCCCCAAATTATTCTTTGAACCATCTACATTTCAAAATCGAGTGCCTGAAACAAAGTTATCATTAATTTTAAAGAGTTGCAATGCTCTGAGGTACCACTTCACACCTATCACATTGACTAATATGACATAAAAGGAAAATGATCAATGTTGATGGAGATGTGGGAAAAGTGGAACACGCCCACTCTCTTAGATAGCTAGATGAAGGCTGTTTTTCCTCTCTTCTCTTCACTAACTTCTAATACACTTTAATACATACTTAACAGCCTAAACTCTTTCTGAATTGATCAGTAAATCTTAGCTAGTTTCTCCCCCATACTGGGGTCAGGTCAGGTGACCACACATTAGATTTTAAACATCACAGCTAGAATTTTAGGCTTTACAAAGACATCTAGAAGGTCTCATGATGAAAAATTATTTCTCCCTCCAGAAAAAGAACTTATGGAGTTTGAATGCAGATAGAAGCATACTTTTTCACCTTTTTTTGTGGATTTTTCTGTGGCCTGTGTTTTCGTTTACATTTTTCATATTTCATGGAAATGTTTTGCATGATTGCATATATATAATCTATATCAAATTACTTACTGTCTCAAGGAAGGGGGAAGGAGGGAAGGAAGAGAGAAGAGAATTGGGAAGTAAAAAAAATTCTAAGGAATGTCAAAAATTGTTTTTAAACATAGTTGGGAAAAAATAAAGTATTGTTTAAAAATATAGGGTTGCAAACCAGCACTCCAAAGTAAAAGGGCATTTAACAATTTTAATATCTTTTTTGTTTTTTAGTGAGGCAATTGGGGTTAAGTGACTTGCCCGAGGTCACTCAGCTAGTAAGTGTTAAGTGTCTGAGGCCAGATTTGAACTCAGGTACTTCTGACTCCAGGGCCGGTGCTCTATCCACTGTGCCACCTAGCTGCCCCCGCATTTAACAATTTTAAAGAGTCAAATTTTTATTATGTGTGATCAGCAACTATCACCCTGACAATTTCTGCGAGGGTTTTAATTCTCTACACTCCTATCCTGAGATAGATAGAGATATAGAGAAATTTGGAAACAATCTTAAGTGACCTTAAGAATTGTTCTATATGACATAAATGCAAATTATCATCAAAATGAAGCATATACCTAGTCTCATAACACAAAAATGTCCTATAATAGTAACCCAAATGGTATGTATCAGCAAATATCTCTTGGCTCTAGTTGCTAAAAACAATGAAAAACTTTCATGTTATAATCATAAGATTTAGAGTTAGAGTCTTAAGAGATTATGCAGTCCAAATTCTCATTTTGCAGATGAGGAAACAGAGAACAGAGATAAGGCGATTTACCCACTGTCATGGAAATAATAAATGGTACAGAGCAGGGATTCAAACCCAGGTCCACAGACAAATCCAGTCCTCTTTCCACTATACAATACTATACTAAGTCAATATTAACTATGTGCATGAGCAGTCTAAAAAATTTAATAAAAAGACACTCAGGGGGGCAGCTAGGTGGCACAATGGATAAGGCACTAGCCTTGGATTCAGGAGGACCTGAGTTCAAACCCAGCCTCAGACACTTACTAGCTGTGTGACCCTGGGCAAGTCACTTAAACCCCATTGCCCTGCAAAAAAAAAAAAAAAAAAGGCACTCAGCTTCTCATTCTGAATGTCTAAAAAAAATTCAGTATGACAGTTATATACGCATGGTTCACCTATGTCTCTTAGTGACTGCATATTATAGAAATGCATGATGTTTAAAGCATTAAAACCCCAACTAACTAATCCCCAAACCAAAAAGTTCCTTGCTATCCAAAATTTTTATTTTCCTTCCTTTTTAGGAAAAAGGAACATTAAGAAAAGAAGCTCACATTAGGTATTTAGTCGACTTTCTGCACTAGATATCTAATGAAAAATCCTAATGCTTCTCATCTATACCTTTATACAAGTACTGATCTTCAAAATAATGACCTCAAAGCATCACAGGTCATTTGTTAATTACAACGTAACTAATACTTTATAGAAATATTTGCAAGAAAAATGGGCTGAAAAGAAAAAAGACTTATGTAGTCCCAAATGAAACAATTTCAATTAGCTTTAACTATTCCTCAAACATCTCAGTTAATTGAGAAATTAATGTACTTAAACATTTAACTATCTACTATATCTTTCCCCTCAGAATACTTTGCTTTACCCTGCTGACCAAACATAACCGACAACTTCACCATTCATAGCATACTGTGTAACTCCTGAAAATGGAAATTGTGTATCTAGCACAGTATTGAAGATTTAGCTTAGAATATCCCCCCCACCAAAAAAATAAACAAAATGAGAATTGGTGTAGCATTAATTATATGTATACACTAGGCAGCATACATGTGGCCTAGTGGATAGAACAATGGACCTGGAGTCAGGAAGACCCAGGTCCAAATCCTGACTCAGATACTCTGCGTGTGACCCTGGACAAGTCACTTAACCTGCCTTAGTTTCCTCATCTGTAAAAAATGGGGATAATAGCACCTTCCTCTCAAGGCTGTTGTGTGGATAAAATGAGATAATATTTGTAAAGCTATTTGCAAACCTTAAAGAGCTGTATAAATACCAGTTATTATTTAGCATAATATCAACTAAGCCAGGTCTCTATGATTTCCAGAAGCAAAATTCACTTTATTAGTAACTGACTGTGGTGATGCTATGATTTCTGTGTGATTTAGTCAGCTCTCAGTAACCCATTCCAATGGAAAGCAGTACAAATCACTGAAAATCAGAACTGATTCAATAGACAAGTTTTTACCTTCTAAAAATGCCTTTAGGCCTCATAATAATAGCATTTATAATAAAACTCTCAGGTTTGCAAAGCACTTTACAAATATTATCTCATTTTGTCCTCACAATAACCTTGAGAGATAGGTGCTATCATTATCCTCATTTTACATGTGAGTAATCTACTATATAGAAAACCCATGCGAATTTAATTGTATTTTAAAATTATGTTTTATTTTAAAGCTCTTATGTAATAATAAGATATATTACATATTAAAAATTTTAAACTAAAAATTTCCCCCAAAAATCTTATACTAGATATTACTCAAGAGTACGAAATGACAATGAAGTTAGTCTATTAAATGTCTGTATGACTATTTTGTTTCAAGCTTACAAAACTACCCAGCCTAGCCTTTTTTAATTTGAATGTCTGATGCCTCTTCCAAAATTACTAGGTTGTGCTTAGGCTGTAGAATTAGTAAAAGGGTTAAAAAACCAACTAACAGGTCACTATTTCCTTTTCAGTATTTGGCCAAATATACTTTCCTTTGCCCTCTCTTTTGCTCTAGCATTAACAAAGAATGGGGGGGGGGGGGCTGCTCTTCACAGGACACTACCTACCATATGATGTTGTAACATAGTAGCTTTGACAGATCAGCCTTCTTTTTCGAGCTACAGAAATTCCTTATGCTATTAACCAAGCCTGTTCTTCCTTTTCCAGTTCACTATGATTGGTCTTAAAGTTGCTCAAAGCAGTTCATAATGCCTGGAAATTCTAACTATGAATTTGTAAGCTACCTTCCCACTAGTTCTGTTAATTGTACTACCATCCTCACACAGGATTATAGCCTTCGAATCATCTTTGACATTCCTCTTTTCATCCAACAAATCAGATTCATTGCTAAATCCAATCATTTCATTGCAAATGTCCTCTACCTTTAAAACTTCCATGGTTTTGACTATACAAGTAAGTTTAGTTAGACCAGTTTTTCAATGAGGGTCCTCTTTGGCAATAGCAGCCTGTCACTTTCACAACACAGGCCTAGCTGCTGGGAAAAATCCAGCTACCCTTTTACTTAAACAAAGCAAAGGACAATGTAAAGGTTATGTAAATCCTTAATCTTGTAGCCACATAGAATATCTGGAACCTCAGAGTTTTTCAATCTGGAAAGGTCCTTAGAGGTTACAAAGTTCAATCCTTTCACTTTAGACATTAGAATTAAGGAGCTGTTTTGTTTCTAATTTTATTCATTTTTCTTCCTTTTGGTTTTGTCTTATCGTTGTTCATTTCTCATGTGGTTTCAAAAGATTTCATAAAATAATCAAATAAACATTCATTAGTTGTGTGACCCAGGGCCTGTAACTTAACCTCTCTCAGCCTCAGTTTCCTCATCTATAAAATGGGAAAGGAGCTGTTATTAAGGATCTAATGAGATAACATATGTATAGTGCTTTGCAAACCTTAAAGTACTATGTAAATGCTAATTATTACTATTACAAGTCAAGCAAAAAGAGAAAGTTCAAAATAAAAGATGGCAAAAGATAAGTAGAATTAGCCAAGACTCTTGATGGGTTGTGTGGGCCTCAAGCAATCTCTCAGTGTTTTCTGATTTGTAAAATTAGGGGTTGTACTACAATGAAGTATAGTCCTTCCTGCCTCGTAGTTACTTGAGTCTCAGTGTTTTTAAACATTCTAACAGATTTGGAGAGTTTGACTCTCCTACTCTTTAAAACAACCTTTCATAGTTTCAAGAGATCAGAATGTTATTTCTAAACTCTCTAAGGATCTTTCATCGGGAGCACCATGGGTCACATGTTGCCTCTAATTTTTCCTTGTCTTCAAATTTACCACTATCTTTCCTTGTTAGTGAGTTAATCTACTGCCCTGACTTTAATCACCACCTCTGGAACACATGACTCCCAAATCCCAACCTCTTCCCCAGAGCTTAAATACTACATTTCCAACTAGCTGCTATATATTTCCACATGGATTTCCCACTGGGACCTCAAAGGTCTAAAACTGAACTTACCTCTGCTCCCCTAAACCTTCTCCTCTCCCCCTAGGTTCTGTTAATGGCATTATCATGCTTACTCAGTCTGATAACCTTGGTGTCATCTTAAACTTTTGTCTCTTTCACCCTACAAATTCAATTAGTTGCCAAATCCACTCCTTTCTACCCATGCAAACTCTCATATTCAGCCCTTCTCCAAACACACTGCAACTGCTGTGGTTTAATGCTCTCAACTTCCCCCTAACTTATCAGTATCCTAGTTGGTCTTCTTGCCTCTAGTCTATCCCTTCACTAATCCACTGTTCATACTCAAATAACCTGAATAATATCATGCCACTTCTCTAACCAAAAATGTTGAGTAGCTTCTCATTTGCCTGTTGAACAAACTCCTGATTGATTTCTGGCATTTAAGATATTCCTCAATCTGATTACAAACCTTATCTCAGCCTCCCTTTAAATAATATAGATTCCAGCCTAACCAGACCAGTTTCTATTCTTTTTTTCTCCTAAGCATCAATTTTCAAGCCTGTAAAAGGGCATGACATTGTCACCACCTCTTTTAATGTCCCTTCCTTCAAGTCCCAATGATGCCTTCTTTCAAGGGATCTCTCCCTACTCAAATTTCTCATAGAACTTGTAGCCTGTACTTCCATGTCCCACTCCACTGTTTATTTTGTGCACTTTTCCCTTCTTTCCACTAAATTATAAACTTCTAGAGAGTAGCATCAGTCTAAAGCAGAGCCTAAATGTCTCCAATATGCTTATCTCAAGGATCTGAGGGATGTTGATTTGAATAACAAAGGCAAGGGAAAGGAAGGAAACAGGCATTTATTAAGTGTCTTCTAAGTGTAAGGCATGGTGGTAAGAGCTTTATAAACATTATCCCATTTTATCCTCACAATAACCCAAATAGGTGCCATTATTATCCCCATTTTATGGGTGAGGAAACTCAGGCAAACAGAGGTTAAGTGACTAGCCTAGGGTCACATAACTAGGAATTGTCTGAGGCCAGATTTAAACTCTCATCTTCCTGATTTCAGGCCCAGCACTATGTCCACTCCACCAGCTGGTTCAAAGAAAGGCTTATGTGTTATTTTACTCATTTAAAATTTCTAACAAAAAACTTTATACAATGTCATAATCACTTAATATAGACTGTTTTCTATATATTTTTTAAAATAACAAGCTAGTTTGTAAACTATAGTTTTATTACTACTGCTCCTTAGTACCTACCCCGTGTCTCCTAATCCATGAAGAAAAATAACCTAGAACAAAACAGCAAAAATTAAAATTAAGCAACACCTAAATAAACCACAGGGAATCATTACAACACAATAGTTTTTGTTTGTTTGTTTGTTTTTAATTATGGCATAAAATCAAGACTTTCAAATCCTATTCCCAGCTCCCCTGAAATTTACTGTAATATCTTCAGCCAATTAATTAAGCTCCTTGGGCCTCATCTAAAATGGCCCTAATACTTCCTTTCTACTTCTCTCCCTGGAGTACAGAGAATTAATTAATTTATGTTTGTAAAGTGCGATAAATCTTCCCACCAAAAAAAAAAAAACACCTAAGTGCAAAATAACCTACTCTACCGAGAAAAATCTCTGGCTGCTATGTTAAACTAGGTACATTCATAAAATATTAAACACAGTTTTCAGGGTTAAAAAGATCTCCGCATCTAACTGCAGAATTTTCCTCCACACATTCCTTAAGGGGCTTTTCCTCAAGGCAACTTGCGTTTTAAACTCTCCGGAATAGATAGCATTCCCCAACCCAGCACTGCTCAGTCTCACGAGAAGCATTTCCTTTCTAGATTCCTCTGGATTTTTTTTGAGAAAGACAAGAGCCCGAATGAGGACTGATTTATCCCTGGCCTCGAACAACCGGGGGGGGGGGGGGGCAGAGGCAGCTATTACCGGGAACTTCGGTGAAACTGCAGGGGGGGAGGTAAAAGGGGGGGGGGGGGGACACGACTTCGTTCTGAGCACAAACTGCGCTCCAGAGTCCACTTGAAGAAGTCACGGGAGTTTGATTAAATAAGAATTCAATAAAAACCCCTTCCCCCTCGCCCTCGCGAACCCGATAAAACAAGCAGCGAGATGGGGGACAGCATAGCTGGGGGGGCCGTCTCCGGGTCCCGCCCGCCTCCGCAATGCAGAAGACACCCGGGGCCGGGGGCAGCCTCACCCCCGGGGGACCGAGCCCGGCGGCCGAGGCGCCCCAGGGAGAAGCGTCCACCAAGACCAGGCAGGGATGAGACCCCAAGCGGAGGGGCTACGAAGCCCCCAAAGGTCCCTATGCCCCCGCCGCCGCCGCTCCCCTCCTGCCCCCAGACACTCACCGCGGCGCTTGCCTTCCTGGCTGCGGGCACTATGGCAGGGAGCGGCGCCGACATGTTGTTACCGCACATACACCGGGCTCAACCGACAACCAGCTTCGGAACCGGAAGGGAGCGGGGGAGGGCGGCCTCCTTACAGAGGGCATGCGAGGATCGTTTCCCGGACCCTCCCTCGACCAGGCGCGCGCGCCCAGGCTCGAGAGCGCGCGGCGCCGGCGGCGGCGGGGGCGGCGGCAGCGGCGGCCCCCCTTCCGGCAGGTCCATGGCGTGGGCTCGGAGGTAGCGAGGGGACGCCCATTTCCCACCCCTCCTACACCCCGCCCCCCGCCTTCATTCCCCCTCTGTCGGACGACCCCACCCCTCATGTCACAATAGCTCCCCCTTCTTTCTAATCCTCGGATTGGTTGAAGACGAAGGGGTCTAGAGGCAGGCGACTGCGCGCGCGCGTGCACCCTCTCAGCCCCGCGACCTCCTCCTATCTCCCCCTACCCCCTTCCCCCATGGCCAGATTAACCAGGGCGCCCAAGACTCGCGCGCATGCTCTATGGGAGAGCGCATAGACTGGGGACTGGCGGAGCGGAGGTACGAATTCTGAAAGGCTGATGGGCCGAGAAGGTGTTGCTATTGCTAGAGTAACCTGCATCCGTGTGCGTGCTGAGGGCATTGACCTTATTTCACCCACTCCCGCGGTGTTGGGGTATCCCCTCCTATCTCCCGCCTTGCCTCCATGGAAACCACTTGATGAGAAGGGCCTCCCTCTAAGAAGCTGAATCCACGGTTAGGATGCAGGGGACACCTTGGGAGCAGCCCTAGGACCAGGAACCCCGGAATTTAAGGGGAGACATCCTTGGAGAGAAGGGTGTTATAGGTATAGGCCTGGGTTGATTCTCCATCTTGGTTCAAGAGCTGAACCTAGAGTGATTATGCTCAAGTGCCCTGCTGGATCAGCAGCCTCCTCCTTTATTTTAGTGTTTTGAGATATGATATTAGAAAGAATTGAGGACTGAAACCTTGACACACTAAAAACTTTTCATCCTAAATTCTATCCTTTCTCACTCCTTTCATCATCTATATTTCACGAAATCTGGCTTCCGTCCTGATAACATAGCCTTCTTGACCTTACTTTACTTTACCTCATTTACCCCCTAACCACACTCACTGTCCAAGAGGAAAAGTAGGAATCATTGCTCCTCCTTGCCACTTCTGTGTTCTCCTCCTACCACCACCAGTCAATAACATCTCCTAAGAGATTCACTCAGTTCATACCTACCACCTAATCAAAATATTGGTAGCTGTTTTCTACAGACCTTGAAAACATTCCCCTATTTTGCTAAATAAATTCAGTCCCTGGCTTAATCTTTCAAATCTTTCCTCCCCAACTCCTGGCCTCATACTAAGGGATTTCAACATATATACTGAGCTTCACTCAAACACCCTAACCTCAACTTACTCATTTCCCATGTCCTACTTCTCCACCCCACCTCACAAACACACAAAGATGGTCATACCCTTGATCTTGCCATCACCACTCTCATTCATCAATTCTGAAATTCTCTTCTCTGATCACAATCTATTCACATGCCACTTTTACCTTGACCCCAGAATTCTCTCCCGGACATGACCCTTGCATTAGCTCCACTGTCCTTTCCCCAGCTTAAACTCTTGAGAATCAGTTTAGCTCTACATTATTCTCTTCTCTTGATTCCCTTGTCCCCTTTTTGTAACACCTCATGCTTAGGCAGGATAGCCTTTTCCCCACTATCTGCCACTTTCATTCCTACACATATGCTGCTGAACAAAGGTGGAGAAAATCATACAGCCATTCTGATTGAATACACTACAAATTTATTTGACATAATCTTTGGGTCTTCCCAACTGCAAGACAATCATTTTATATCTCCCTAATTAGGTAGCTGGGTGGTGAAGTAGTTAGGTGGAGCCCTGGCCCTGGCCTGAGTCCAAGTCCAGCCTCTGACACTTACTAACTCAGTGACTCTAGCTAGGCAAGTCACTTAACCCTGTTTTCTTCATTTTCCTCATCTGTAAAATGAGCTAGGGAAAATGGCTAAACCACTCTAGTATCTTTGCTAAAAAACCTAAAAACAGGTCATAAATATTTGAACATGACTAAACAACATTAACTCACTATTGTGCTAAAGCAGGTCTTCCAAATCTTTTCTTCATAACTCAAACCTGCCCCTTGGCTCCATTCCCCCCTCTCCACTCTCAGCTGAGAACTCTGCTTCATATTTTATTGAAAAAAATGAAGTCGTTTGCCAAGAGATCCCTCTTCCCCCCTTCTTTTCTCACATCACTATGTGCTCCTTCACCTCTATCTCACATGATGAGGTGGTCCCTCTCTTTGCCCGGACCAAACCCTCTACTTGCACTAGTGATCCAATCCCTTCCCATCTCCTCCAACAGATTGCCCTATCATCCTACCTCTTGCTAATCCCGTGTCTGTCTACTAGTTGCTTCCCTTCTGCCTACAATCATGCCCATGTTGCTCCCAACCTCAACAACAACAACAACAAACCTCACTTGATCCATCCATCCCTACTAGTTATCCCATTTCTTTCCTCCCTTTTGTGGCTAAACTCCTTAAGAAATCCATCTTAAAAAAAAAGTCCATCTACAATAGGTGCTTCCATTATCTCTCCTCTCACTCTTTCCTTAACTCTCAACAGGCCTTCAACTGAAACTGCTCTCTCCATAGTTACCAGTGATTCCTTAATTGTCAAATCAAATTACCTTTTTTCAGTACTCATCCTTCTCAACGTCTCTGTAGCCCACTATCAACTCTTCTCCTTTATCCTCTCTTCTCTCTAGGACACTATTCTCTCCTGGTTCTTCTGTCTATCTGATTGTTCCTTTTCAGTGTCCTTTGCTGAATCTTCATGCAGGTAATGCCTGCATGTTGTGGGCCCTCTTCTCCCTCTATACTATTTCACTTAGTGATCTCATCAGTTCTCATGGACTCAATTATCATCTCTATGCTGGGATTCTCAAATCTATTTATCTAGTCTAACCAGCTGACTGACCTCTAGTCTTTGTATCTCTATCTGCCTATTAGACATCTCGAACTGGAAGCCCTGTAGACATCTTTTTTTATTTTATTTAATTAATTTATTTATTTTTAGGCAGGGCAATGAGGGTTAAGTGACTTGCCCATGGTCACACAGCTAGTGTCAAATGTCTGAGGCTGGATTTGAACTCAGGTACTCCTGATTCCAGGGCCAGTGCTCTATCCACTGTGCCACCTAGCTGCCCTCCTGTAGACATCTTAAACTCAACATTTCTGAAATTGAACTCATTATTTTTCGTCCCCAAGCCCTTCCAAACTTTCTTATTACTGTTGTGTTATTACTACCATACTTCCAGTCTCCCAGATGTCATGTTCTAGTCATCTAGTCTATGTAATTTTCTAGTCTTTGTACATACATCTTACAGTTGTCCCCTTTTCCCAACATACTCTGCTATCCAATGACCCAGTGACACTGCCTTCTCTGCTGTACCTCCAAGGATTTTCACTGGCTGTCCCTCATGCCTTTAATGTTCTTCCTGCTCATCTCCACCTCCTGAATTCCCTGTCTTTCTTCAGATATGGGCTAAAATCCCACCTTCTACAGGAAGCCCTTCCTAATCTCTCTTAATTTTAGTGTCTTCTCTCTTTGTACAGTTGTTTGCTTGCTGTCTCCCCCATTAGATTAAGAGCTCTTAGTGGATAAGGGCTGTCTTTTGTCTTTCTCTGTATCCCCACATAACACAGTGTCTGGCAAATATTAGGCACTTAATAAATATTTATTGACTGACACTGACCCAGATACTTTTTTGCTCCTTATGGGATGACCATCTAGGTGCCCTTAATTAAGAATATTCAGGAAGTAATGGAAGAGGGTCAGTAAACAAGTATTTATCCATTCCACTGGGTAGATTAGGTATACCCAGTAAATAGATTTGGACCCTGTTTTTCAGGAGCTGATACTCCAAGGAGAGAGGAAGACAAGTTTTAGTTAGAGTTGCACCAGAATCCAAGTTGAAATTCAACATTCCTTTGTAAATTCTCTAAGGTGATGACTATCCTTGGTTATAGATCAGTAGAGCATGCACACAGATACAAAATAAAAAGTATATAAATGCTTAGGAGTTAATTTAACTCCTTCACCTGATTCATCTAACCATTCAAAATGTTGTAGCATTTCATAACATATTGGTTTTTTCCTCCCTCCTGTGGGTGATGCATTTTCAATAAATGCTAATTAATATGGAGGCTTTTAGAGAACATTTGGATCCAAATTACTTGGGTTCCTGCCCAGAATGCACTGCCTCCTCACCGCCTATGTGACGCCTTTCCTGATCCCCTTAACTTCTAGTGAATCCCCTCCCCAAAAAATATTACTTGGCATTTCTCTTGTATATGTTATCTCCTCCCAATTGAATGTAAGTTTGTTAAGAGCAGGGACTGTTTTCATTTTTGCATTTGTTTCCCCAGAGCCCATCACAAACTCTGATATATAGTTAGCACTCAATAAATTCCTTTCCACTGAGTGAGACAGGGGCCCTTGTTTTCTGTCCCTGTCCTTCCACTTAGTGTATTGTCTTGGGCAAGTTGCATTACCTCTCTGGTTAACTCTGTTTCTTCATCTGTAAAATGAGAGAGTGAATTTGACCTATGAGATTCCTACATCTAAATCTTTGTTCCTGTGATCTTTAGAATCAGAAAGATTCACTATGGATGATGAGAAATTCATTTTTCTATATCACTATTATTTTGTGATTTTATCTGTTAAATGTCATTCTCATCAAAAAGCATTTATTAAAAGCCTGCTAATTACAATGCAGTTTGTTGTAAGATACTAAGAATGTCGACGTGATACATATAGTTAGCCTAGAAATAATTAACCCCCTTTAGTGGGCAGTGGAGCAGCATGATCCTAGTGACTCATACTGATGCTAGTGTTCAACATCTTTCTAGCGTACCTAATCTCTCCTAATAACTCTGATTAGAATGAAGAGAGGGCCTTGGGATAGCTATATTTTACATGGACAATATCACAGATTTAGATCTAGAAGAGACCATGAAGTCCATCTGGCCCAGCTCCCTTATTTTACAAATGAGGAAGCTGAGGCCCAAAAAGAGTCATTTGTACAACATCACATAGGTAATAAGTGGAAGAACTAAAATGGGGCTCGTGTGCTAGGGTTATAGACACAATGAAATCCAACAGCCCCATCTTTGTTTGGAAGACTAATAGCTCCAGGCTTATTTTGAATTTAAGACACTGGTTGGTAATAATATGTCCCTCATCACCTAAAAAGTACTTATTATTGCCTTCCACGTTAAAAACAAACTCTTCTGCCTTAATGCCTTCTCCATTATCTGGCTCTACCTTGCCTATCTAATCTTATTTCCCAAGGTAGCCCTAGCTTTCCAGGTTCCTTGCTCCAATTACATTGCTATGAAGATATTGAACTCTGGAAGTGGATTATGGATGCTACCCTAGACTTCACCAACATAGGTATGATTTTTTTTTTAAACTTGGCTTTGGAAGCTTAAGAGAAGAGAAAGCTGGAAGAATGTATCCTTCATTATGTGCCATGTGGAAAGAAGCGCATCTGGCAAGGTCAAGCTATATCAGATTTCTAGATGCCAGCTCCCTTTAATCCCTCCTCCAGTGCTCTAGTAACATGTAGCCAGAGAATAAAAACTGTGCTTACTGTTATGCCCTATCCTACTTCCTACTTCCTTTTTTAATTCATGGGAGCTTCCTCCAACAACAGAGAGAGCAATCCATTCATGCTTATACATCCTTTAAAACTCTTATTCTGTTTTCCCAAAAGTTCACCCCAGAGGTCTGCCCAACCCAGTGTACCACCCTTGATTTCTTCTAACCTCATGAGAGCACCAGTGGACCATATTGACTGTTCACCTATCCTACCTAACTCTTACCACTTGACCAACCCATCATTCTCTTCTTATCATACAGTTCCGTGATGATATAATTTATTACTGTTCTTCAGAGTTCCTTGTTGGTGTAAAGAATTAATTGTTATTTGAGGTTTTTATGACCCCATCTTTTGGCTAGAATTTAACCCCCCCTCCCCCCTGCAGCGCATGCACTGGCCTGGGGCTCAGGCCAGGGTCTCTGCAAATAGCATAGAGCTCCACCCACTGTTTGTAGCCATTGCCATGGCACTGGCACCTCATGTCATCACCACTCCCAGACGCCTACATGGGCCTGGCAAAATTATGATGACTGGAAGCCCAGTGAGAGCAGTCATGTGACTGTCAGTCAGGGCTGCCAGCCAATTGGCTTGGGGCTGTGTGTGGTCAGCCTGGGGTCTGCTGGGAAGGAGAAGGGAGGAGTTTCACCATTCTAGCTTGAAGCTGGAAAGTGACAGGATGAAGCCATGTGTTCTCAGCTGATCCCTGGGAGGTGGTGTTATTCAGGTTGTATCGTTTCCCTTCCCCCATTTTTTTTTTCTTTTCCCTTAATTCTACTGATCTTGCTTGTGTTTTTAAGTTTGTTCTCGTTAATAAACCCTGTTCTGTTTTTGAGGGAAGCTCTTGGTCTCCTTCCTTGCCCCAATATTGCAGCGAGCCGCCTAGCTAACACTCCCCAATTAAAATTTGGCCCCTACATTGGTTATGTATGACATACAATCTATTCACATCTACCATGAACCTCCATTGCCCTCTGTGTGATACTCAATCTTAGTTCTTCAAAGGCAGTGGTGGTCATATCTTGTGGCCAAATAGTAAAATGTTAGTATTGAAAAGATGGGTCTATTCTTTCATAGTAAGCTTGGGGTTAGTAAAATAATTTTGCATTTTCTTGAAAGTAATCCAGCCTAGTATCCTCCTCCTTTTTAACCCTGGATCCAGATCATTGCCCATCTCTGCTGTCTGTCCCAGATAGAAATTTTTCAAACTTTTCTATTCCTGTTGAGGCTTATATCATCTGATTCCTCAGGCTCACAATGTAGGTATCATTTTTAACTCTTCATTCCTCTCATCCTCCTTATCCAATCTGTTGCCAAAACCTGTAGATTTTAGTTTTATAGTATCTCTCAAATATGCCTCCTTCTCTACTGTGACATTGCCAGCACTCTGGTACACGCTGGTACCCTCTGGCCATCATTACCTCATACCTAGTCCTTAGCAATAGCCTGATGGTTAGTTTGCTTATCACAAGTCTTTTTCTGGCAATTCAAAGCTGTCCAACTTATCTTCCTAAAGCACATGTCACACACCCATCCCTGTCCCCCCCCCTCCTGTCCCCAATAAACTCTTATCACTTCCTATATAAAATATTAAATCCAATTTTTGGTATTCAAAGCTCTTCATGATCTGACCCTCGTACACACACACACACACACACACACACACACACACACACACACACACACACACCCCTTTTCAGTCTTCTTACACCTTACAGTTCTTTGCCTCTCCTCTCCCTACCCATCCCCTCATTTTCTGCCTCCCCCAACATAGTCTGCTATCTATTGACACAGTAACACTGGTCTTCTTGCTGTTCCTCAAACAAGACACTCCATCTCCAGATTTCAGGCTTTTTCTAGCCTGTCTCCTCCCAGCCTGGAATTCTCTCTCCTCATATCTGCCTCCTGACTTCTCTGGTTTCCTTCAAGTTCCAGCTAAAATTCTACCATCTATGAGAAATGTTTCCTAATCCCCCCTTAATTCTTGTGCCTTCCCTCTGTTGATTATTTATTTATCCTGTATGGATTTTGTTTGCACATAGTTGTCTACATGTTGTCTCCTCCATTACACAGTAAGCTGTTTGAGAGCAGGAATTATTTTCTGCCTTTCTTTGTATACTCATCACTTAGCACAATGCCTGGTACAAAGTAGGCTCTTAATAATGCTTATTGATTGACTTACTATTGGAAAAGCTTTAAAATTTAATGATTCTGTTAAATTCATAATAAAAAAATTAATGGAAATATTCTGTATCATTAGCCACTATCTTCAGTGCTGATTTTCCCTTTTCTCAGGTCCCCAAGACCAGGGTTTCTTAAACTTTTTCCATACATGAGCCCTTTTCACCCAAGAAATTTTTACATGACCCCAGGTATATAGGTATATAAAATAGGTTGCCAAATTTTTCATGACCCCCCCACATTCAGTTATTTGACCCTATGTAGGGTTGTGACCTATAGTTTAAGAAGCTTCCCGATAAGGAGAAAGAGTTGGCAGAGTCTCTACTCTACTACTCTAGACCCCTCCATAACACCATTACTCAATATCCTCTCTTCTTTTCAGGTTCATACCATCTATGTAACACAGTGCAATTCCTTTTTTCTTTGTTCTATCAGCCTTTAAGTCAAAGTCTCTCTTCTTTATCAAGGAACTCAGCAACTGGCTCAAAATATTTCTGTCCAATCCAATGCCTGAACTCATATTTATGTACTTCATTATACATGTTGATGCCCTTTCAAGCATCCTGGACTCATTTAACTAAGTTCCACCAAACCCATGATAGAGTCATTCTATCTCAGTCATCCAGAGGAAGTCATACCTTAAATCTCATCATCGGGGCAGCTAGGTGGCGCAGTGGATGAAGCACCAGCCCTGGATTCAGGAGTACCTGAGTTCAAATCTGGCCTCAGACACTTGACACTTGCTAGCTTCGTGACTCTGGGCAAGTCACTTAACCCCCATTGCCCAGCAAAAAAAAAAAAAAAAGAAAAAAGAAAAAAAATCTCATCATCATCCATAATTATGCCACCTCCATGATTTTGAACTCTAAAATTCATCTTTCATATCATAATTTTGTGGCCTTCTATCCCTCCTTTTGCTTTACTCCTTATAATTTTTTTAAAAATCTGCTCTTTATCTTCTCTATACCACTTCTAATTCCTCCATATCTCCCAGTTCTCCCAGAACATCACTCCTGCTTTGTCCTTATTTCATTCAGTTAATTCAAAAGTGGGTTGACAGGATGAATTGCTGTTGCTGTTATTTTTTCTCAGAAGTCATAGGATAAGAATAAAGGTAAATACAGGTCTGTTTTCATTGATTTATATAGTACTTAAGATACACCAGTCTAAATATGTTAGAAACAATAGATATTATAAAATAACAATAATGTTGTTCAGTTGCTTTAGTCATGTCTCACTCTGTGACCCCATTTAGGGTTTTCTTGGCAAAGATCATTTTATAGATGTGGAAACAAACAGGGTTAAGAAACTTGCCCAGGGTCATACAGCTAGTAAGTGTCTGAGGCTGGATTTGGACTTGGGAAGATGAGTCTTCCTGACATCAGGCTAGGTACTCTATTTACTGTGCCAAACTACTCTGGAGTTAAACATTGGTATATGCCACACACCCTTAGAATTTGCATTGTAACTTCTAATGGTACTCTTGTCTAATCTAGATGAACAGATAATTTTGTTTGCTTGTTTAACATGTGATAAAAACCAAGGTAGTAATTAATAGCAAATATAATTGTTATTATAACTTACAAATTATTTAGCAATAACATCACATGCTATAGAGGTGAATCCTATATCTACATTTCCAGCCCTACCTACTCTCCTAACTTCCAGTCCTGAAATTCCAATTATCTACTAGAGGTCTCTGGCATTTAAAGCCCCTCACAACATGGTTCCAACCTACCTTTCTCTTTCTGGGCTTATCATATTATATCTGGTTGGTGTAGTATATAATATGTAGTATAAATACACAACTGACCCATGTGTGGCAGGGATAGATATGTCTGATCTGGCCTACCCCATCTCCAAGAAAGATTGTGATTTCATCTTTGTGGGGAGCAAGAGGAAAGATGAGCAGACATCATCAGCAAGCAGCCTAGCAGGGGAGGAGCAGGCAGGATTCAGGACTGCTGTGGCAGAAGAATCTTTCCATCACTCTCCTCTCCCCAAAAGGACTATCAGGGTAGGAGTTATAGAGTTCTACCACACATCAAATATCTGTAGTCTACAAGCACAATAAGGATTCAGAATAAAAAAAAACAAAACACTTTTCTACATGACTCTCAATGGGAGGGTCACAGCTTACTCTCATCAGTTTGACTCCCTCAAACTAAATGATGGTTACATAAAGAAGAGCCACTGACAGCTAGTAAACCACTTTATCAAAGTAAAGAGTAATCAAAAATTGGAGAAGTGATACAAATTAGGGGAAAATAGAATGCAATAGGATAAATGAGCTTTTGGACTTGTGAGGATATAAAACTTTGGCTCAGACAAGGAAAAAACAGTCTTATTGAGAGGAGGAAGGAAAAAAGAGGAGGAATTCCATTCTTTGCAGTCTCTTGGGTTGCAGGGTGCTAGGAGCCAAGAGACATTTGCAAACTAAATTCCTCATTTATCAGCAGCCCCATGTAAGCCTCCCGTCAACCATTTAAAAGTTCACACTAGCCACTCTCAAAGGCCTCTCTCCAAGTCCTCTGAAATGTGTGGCACCTTTGTTGGCACTGTCAGCTAAGAGGTCTTTGGGTCAATCCAAAGTAACATCTCTCTTCCATAACAGCTTCATAGGGCAACACACAGCCTCATTGGGCTGTCCCTTGGGAAAACCACCCCAGGTTCTTTAGGAAGTAGTTACAATATTCTTCTTTCCAGCCAAACTAAAGTACTTTAAACCTTCACTGGAAATTTTGGGGCTTAGAGTATTTGCTTCTTTTACAGGAAATAAATGAAAGGACTTAATGTCATGAAAACTGGGACTGGATTGTGTAGGATTGTATATCCCTGTAGAAAGCTTGAAGAAGTTTGAAGTGAGACACGAGAGAGAGAAAGTTGGAGCTGGGATACAAAGTAGTGACAGAAGAGCAAGGAAACAACTGAGCAGATCAGGATTGTAGACTAAGGGTAAAGACTGGTCTAAGTCAGGCTCAGCTTTCCCTTTTTCACAAGGATTGCTGACTGTGTATACTGGGACATACTACACATTCTGTGAGAACTGACACAGCTTTACAAAAGTCTTCTCTCTCTAAATCACCTTTTTCTAAACATGTTTTGTTGCTTTGGTTTTGTTTTTGTTTTTTAAATCAAGACTGCTTCCACTGTTGCCTCATCATGATCTAACTATGCTTTTATTTTGATTCTATTTCACCTCACATAAAATAGCTGTGGTCAACCCAGAAATATATATTTCCCAGTGTGTACTTTGTTCTAGTTAGAGAATTAAAACAAGGAAGGCTTTGGGTATTTGGTTTCCTTTCTAGCTTAGGATAGAGAGCCCATTCTTAGAGGATCTCTGACTAGAGGCACAATAAGCTGTCATTTGATTTTTTTTAATTTGGATATACATTTTAACCTTTGTAAAATTATTTTTTAAAATTTTCTGTTTCTTGCAATATCATTAGTATCCCATGAATTCCTCTCCCTGTCCTCAAGAGCCAATTATATATGATAAATAATATTTTTTGAAAAGGAAAAAATGTCTACATAACTTGACTACATTAAAAAGTTTGAAAAATTATGTAATGTATAATACCTATGGACCTCCCACCTCCAGGAAGGGGTTAGTTGGGAATGTCTTCTCATATCTTATTATTTGAGCTCCACTTGTTACATTTAATAATAATAATTTTGTTACATTTACTTTTAATTTTTTGGCATATAATTGTTCTTTCCATTTACATTGTTGTAGTCACTGTGTATATAGTCTTCTTGGCTCTGCTTACTTCACTCTGCTTTTGTTCATATAGATCTTTCTATACTTCTATGTAATCTCATACACATAATTTCTTAAAGCACAGTAATATTCCATTACATTCTTGTACTACAATCTGTTTAGCCATTCTATTGATGGGCATCTAATTTGTTTCAAATTCTTAGCTATCACAAAAAGTGCTGCTATAAATATTTTGGAATATATGGGGACTTTTTCTTTTCAATGGTTTCCTTAGGGTATAATCTCAATAATGGAATCTCTAGTCAAAGGATATGAGCATTTTAGTAACTTTATTTACGTAATTCCTAATTGCTTTCCAAAATGATTCTACCATTTCACAGCTCCACTAACAATGTGTGTATACCTAGTTTTCTACAACCCCTCTAACATTGATTGTTGGCATTTTTGGCCTTTTAAATTTTATTTTTACTTATTCATTCATTCATTCATTCATTTATTGCCAGTTTGCAGGGTGTGATGTAAGGGGTTTGGATTTGCATCTCTTTTATTAGTGATTTGGAGCATTTTTTTTAATGTGGTAGTGATTATTTTGCAGTTCTTTTGAGAACTGTTTGTTCATATCCTTTGACCATTTCTCTGTGGGAAATGGCTATTAGTTTTATATATGTTTATTAATTGTTTATATATCTTGAATACTGTTACAGGGTTAGAACTATTAAAGTTTAACCTGGCCAGCTGACATGGGTCTTCTCCTTGAGACACACCTTGAAGCAAGAGAGATAACCCCATTAGGTTGCCGCCTCAGTGGAGTGAGGAGGACAGATCTGCCTGTCACCCAACTTCCCCCAGCCACCACCAGTGGGGGATGGTCCTCCCTCGGGTGATCACACCCAATAAAGGAACTTTCCACAGTCAAATGATCATGCCACCAGACCACCGCCTGTATTTGCTTGTTTCCTGCTCCAGGAGATAGGTATCTCAGATAACCACACCTCAGTGCCATGCCTTCTCCCCATGAGAAAGAAGTCCAAGGACTTCTCTCTTGGTTTCCTTTCTCCAGCGCCCAAATAAAATATTATTTTATTCTAATTGGATTTGTGTATAAGAGAGTGTAATTCTTTAAAGAAAGGGGGGTGAGAGAGGAGGAGGGAAAGCATTGGTGTTAAGTGATTTGCCCAAAGTCCCACAGCTAGTAAGTGCTTCAAGCTGGGTTGTGAACTCAGGTTCTCCTGACTCCAGGGCTAGAGTTCTAGTTATTGCACCACTTAGCTTCCCCTTCTATCTTCTCTTGATATTTACTCTAAACCAGGGCTTCTTAAACTTTTTCCATTCATGACCCCTCCCCCCCAATTTTTATGCAACCCTGTAGTCCTCTCCAACCTACAAAACAAGGCCTCTTTCCTTTCTCTGCCTTTTAATCTTTTTTACAAAATCTTTTAATCTTGACCTTCCCTTAACCCACTCCCCAGCTGGCTTTTTTCTTTCTGACACCATAGAAGTTATCTTCCCCTTATTGCTAGCCCTTGATTTGACCCTGGCACATCACTCACTTTTCTCTATCCCCTTGCTGTCCTCCCCTTATCCTCCTATGTTATAATGTAGCCTCACCAAAAAACAAAAAACACGTTGATTCACCTGTAGGGTAAGATGATGCCAGGTTCTGACCATACCATAACACCCTCTGGCTTCCTTTTCATCGTTACCTCTCCCAGATTTCTAACGTCACTCTTGTTTCCTTGTGTACATTTAGAAAGAAGTTTCTTACTGGTTTCTCTATCATCCTTGTTGTGATGGCAGTCCTTACCTACTGAATGTATTCACCCCTCCTGTAATTCTCTTGTAATGGGTGTTCATGAAGCAAACAATCTCTCCAGTTTGGGTATTCTTTCTAAGAGTATTTCAAACTCTTCATCATAGTACATTCAAATTTTTTCCTGTTTCATTAAGCTCAGATTTGCAGGACAGGTCACCTGGGGCTGCATCCTGAGCACCATGGAATGTAATTATTCCATTCCCTCCTCCTCTTTCTAGTGAGTGCAGAGTAGTATTACATTATTTAAATGTCCTTTCCTGTGTCCAAGGTGGTCCAAAATTTATGAAGGGAGGTCAATATTTAATAACTCCCTTATTTTTTGTTTTTAATTTACAATACCATAGCATCATATACAGTATATGTAGGAATTTAATTTACAATATTGTGAAAAATCAAATCTCATAAATGAAAAAAAAGAAAAATAATTTTCAAAAATTATTAAAACATTGTGACTTTTGGCCCACCCTGTATTTGAAGGTCTTTCTCCTGATGGCTTGAAGAACTTGTTTCTGAATTGCATTGTTAAATTTAACCACCATGAGTCTCGGGGTTTGCAGCCTTTGGTTTTTTTCTGGAGTCAGTCTGTGAATTCTTTCAACTGGAATTTCATTTTCTACGTTTAGAAGTTCTGGGCAGGGGGCAGCTAGATGGTGCAGTGGATAAAGCATTGGCCCTGGATTCAGGAGTACCTGAGTTCAAATCCGACCTCAGACACTTGGCACTTACTAGCTGTGTGTGACCCTGGGCAAGTCACTTAACCCCCATTGCCATACAAAAAAACCCCAAACAAACAAAAACAAAAACCAAAAGAGACAAATAAAGAAACAAACAAACAAAGAAAAAAAGAAGTTCAGGGTAATTTTCTTCTATTATTTCCTTCATTATGGTAATAGTCTTTTGTCCTGTGTCTTCTGTGAAACCTGTGATCTTTTTTTTTTTGCAGGTCAATGGGGGCTAAGTGACTTGCCCAGGGTCACATAGTTAGTAAATGTCAAGTGTCTGAGGCTGGATTTGAACTCAGGTACTCCTGAATCCAGGGCCAGTGCTTTATCCACTGTGCCATCTAGCCGCCCCAAAACCTGTGATCTTTAGGTTTATTCTGTACATCTTAACTTTCAGTTTCATGTGTTGCTTACACAGTGAAAATATTTTCTTTTAACGTTATTGTTTTCTGCTTGGTTTTTTTTTCCTTCTGGGCTGTCCTTCACTTCTACATATTTGCATTCCTAATCTATTCTCTTTTTTGTTGCTTTGGTGAGGCTTGCTGTTGCAGATTCAAGTTTTTCCTATTCTGCCCTTTATTTTTACTGTGCAGGCTATAAGTTCTGATCTCATAATTCTCTTTTGTCTTTTGATTCACTCTAGAAGATCATGTTGTGGTACCATGTTCTCCTCACATTCCACAGGATCCTCTATCTCATCAAGAGTTGCATCATTTGGGGGTGGCTAGATAGCACAGTGGATAAAGCACCGGCCCTGGATTCAGGAGTACCTGAGTTCAAATCCGGCCTCAGACACTTGACACTTACTAGCTGTGTGACCCTGGGCAAGTCACTTAACCCCCATTGCCCCACAAAACAAAAACAAAAAACAAACAAAAAAAAGAGTTGCATCATTTTCCTTTGTTTTGAAGTATTTATTCAAGGATTCCTAAAATAATTTAGTAGATCTAGAGATCTGAAGGCCATATTTTCCTTGTTGTTACTGTTCCCTCATGTCAAATGCCACCTCCAATAGGATTCTTTTACTGATTCCCCCCAACTGCTAGTGCTTCCCATGCCAAAATTTCCTGGCATTTATTATGTGTACCTATGTTCTCCCCCAGTAGGAAGTAAGCTCCTTGAGGACAGGGATGATCTCATTTTTGTCTTAGTATCCCCAATGATTAACACATTGTAGATGTTTAATAAATGATGATTGATTGATCTCTTAGATATCTGCCTATCACCCCAAATTCAACAGTATAAAGTCTGAATTTGTTATTTTTCCTAGGAAAATTATTTTTCCTGACTTCTCTATTTCTTCCTGTTTTGGACCACATCTAATCTAGTCTAGTCTAAAGATTCACATTTGGGAATGGAATAAAATGGAAGGTGTTAAAAGAAAATCTCTGTTCAGACTTTTGCCCTCAATAATGAAGCAAAAAGGGGTCAGGGGGCAGTGGATAAAGCACTGGCCCTGGATTCAGGAGGACCTGAGTTCAAATTTGACCTCAGACACTTGACATTTACTAGCTGTGTGACCCTGGGCAAGTCACTTAACTCTCATTGCCCCACCAAATTAAAAAAAAAATGAAGCAAAAAGGTAGAAAAAATTAAAAGGAGTTTATTGTAGTACCCAAGGGAAAAAAACGTGTTGAATTCAGCCAAGTGGATAATTACATACACACACTTTTATAGATAACTTTTCATAATAATAGCAAGATTCTGATAGGTTTCCACTGCCACATAATCAGGAAATGAGATTAGAGAAAAGGGGAGACATGATGAAAGACCATGTGGCACCTGATGACTAGCAGGTAATACAAAGTCAAGGGGATGGGTTCACAGAACATGCTGTCTCCCAATAAACTAGTTAATACATACCTTGAAGACAAGCAGGACTGGAAATAGTGGGGTCACTTAGATTGACTCAACACAAATTTCAACAAAGTGGGGAGGAAGAGGAGGAGGAATAATCATTTTTACCATGCCTATTATGTGCCAGGCACTATACTAAACATTTTTTTTACAAATATTATCTCATTTGCTCTTCACAACTCTAGGAGGTAAGTGCTATTATTATCTTCATTTTACAGCTGAAGAAACTGAAATAAGTAACATGCTTGGGGTTACAGTTAGTAAATGTCTGAGGCCGAATTTGAACTTGGGTTTTCCTGACTTCAAGCCCAGTGTTCTATCCACTGCACCACCACTTGCCTTTAATGGAATATTTATAGACATGATATATGGAGTGTTCAGGGAGGACTAGCACCTCTGGTGTGAGGGCTTGCTGAGCCCTTTTCAGGGCTGCTCATTCACCTTTGCTGTTCCCCTGTCACCTGACTCTCACCTGTAGCTCCAAGAATCTGTAGCGTGCACAGTGCCCACACCCCAGTAAAACTGTCTTGGCAGATGGGTTAAACCATACTGAGGGTAACTGATGGGTTTCAAATCTAGTGAGTTTCAAATCTGGCTGAAGAAGGGAGTTAGAGCTTGGTCAGACGTTGAAAATGCCAAAATCATCCACTGCATCCTAGGCCATTGCCAGTCATCTTGACTTTTTTCCTTCCACTGCACTTTGATGACTCTGGAAAAGAGAGTGAGGCTGATGACTATGCAATTCCGCCTAACTTAAATCTAATTCATGAGCAAGTCAAGACATTATCCATGATGTCATTAGTCTTCTTAAAAAATGAAGGATGAACAACAACTTATAGACCATCTAACATTTAGCAAAAGGAAATTTACTGAACAATATCATGGAAATGACATTCAGCAAGAATACAGCATTGAAAAAAAGGGGGGGCAGCTAGGTGGCGCAGTGGATAGAGCACTGGCCCTGGATTCAGGAGGACCTGAGTTCAAATCCAGCCTCAGACACTTGACACTTAAATAGCTATGTGACCTCGGGCAAGTCACTTAACCCCAATTGCCTCACCAAAAAAAAAAAAAAAAAAAAAAAGAGAATACAGCACTGATTTAATTGCATAAAAGCTCCCTGTCTCCATATTTTCCATGTTGGGTTATAGCTCATGAAAAGTGTATGTCAAGCACCTAATTCCTGGTGGGTTGGGCTTTTGTACTTAGGCAACCAGGAAGACACATTAAGGGTTTGTCTAAACATTAGTTCCCCTGGCCCAATTAAGTCTTAAGAATGATTTTATTTTTACCTTTTGGGAAAATTATCCTACTCTCCAAGGCTTAGACTTTAGAGATGCTTTTTCTACCATGCTGCCAATAGCATTACCATTCATCCAATCATCTATTACCTAAACCTTAGTGTTATCTTTGATTCTTCACTCTGCCTTCCCTTTTTTTTTTTTTTTTTTTGCAGGGCAATGAGGGTTAAGTGACTTGCCCAGGGTCACACAACTAATAAGTGTCAAGTGTCTGAGGCCAGATTTGAACTCAGGTCCTCCTGAATCCAGGGCCAGTGTTTTATCCACTGTATCACCTAGCTGCCCCATCTGCTTTCCTTTTTATATCTATTCATTTGCCAAGTCCTCTTGATTATATTTTTAATATGTCTTTCATATGTATCTCTTCCTATCTATTATCACTGCTTCTCTCAAATCCATCCTTCACACAGCTGCCAAAATAATCTTCCTAAAACACTTATGCCTCTGCTCAGAAACCTTTAGTGGCTCCCTATTGCTTCTAGGATAAAATAAAACTTCTACATTTGTCATTTAAAGGCCTTCCACAATCTGGCTTCAGCTTATCTTTACAAACTTATTTCACATTATTCTCCTTCACTCACTCTATGTTAGAACATAGCCAAATTGGACTTTTAGCTCTTTCTGAACTTAATACACTATTTCCCAAATTCTGTATCTAACTCCTACCTTCCAAGAATCATACAAACTGTCCCCCATGCCTAGGATGCTTGACATACTGTTACCCAAAAAATGCATGCCCTCTCTTACCTTCCATTTTTCTCTTACCTAGGATTACTTCCTTCTCATTTCCACCTTCTAAATTCTTCATCTTCCTTCAACGAATCAATCAACAAGGATTTATTAAACACCCACTACATTCCAGGCCTCATAATACACACTGATGAGACAAGTAGAAAAAAATGAAATAATCTCTACTTGCAAGAAGCCTACATTCAACTGGGGAGACAACAATGTATACAACACTCAGATACACACTGAATAAACATAAAGTTAATAAAGGTGTTTGGAATGGAGAGAGTGGGGTAAGGAAAGGCTTCATCCAGAATATGGTGCCTAAACTACAGTTTAAAGGAATAGAGGGACTCTCAGACTGAGGTAAGGAGGGAGTACATTCTAGGTATGAAGGATAGCCAGTGAAAAGAAGAGGAGGTGGGAAATAGGGCATCCTCTATAAGGAATAAAGAAAAACACCAGTTTTGCTGGATCTCAGTGTGTAGAGTGGAAAATGAGAGCATGATGTCTTTTGTTCAAGGAACAGCCAGGAGGTCAGTGTCATTGGATTGAAATGTGTATGGTATAGAATAAGGTGTAAGAAGACCTGAACGGTAGGAGGGGGTTAGCTTATGAAATAATGTTAGAAAATTTTACATTTGATCCTGGAGGTAATCTAAAGTTACTGGAGTTTCTTAAATAGGGTGGGGAGGGGTAGTGTGACATGACCATACCTGAGCTTTAGGTAAAACATTTTGGTGGCTGAATGGAGTATTGGAGTAGGGAGAGACTTGAGACAGGCAGATCTACCAGGAGGCTTTTGCAACAATCCAGATGTGAGGTGACATGAGTGGTGGCAGTATCAGAACTATTCCCTTCTCTCAAGAAGGCATATTAAAGTGATGTTGCAAAGGTAAAATTGACAAGCTTTAGCAACAGACTAGGTATGGGAGAGTGAAAGACAAGATCATATAAGACCTGGCAACTTCTACTATAAGATACAAGAGATTTTGGAATACTGCATCCTAAAAGGAAAAAATATAGGCTTATGGGGCAGCTAGGTGGAGCAGTGGATAAAGCACCAGCCCTGGATTCAGGAGTACCTGAGTTCAAATCCGGCCTCAGACACCTGACACTTATTAGCTTGTGTGACCCTGGGCAAGTCATTTAACTCCCACTGCCCTGTAAAAAAAAAAAAATAGGCTTACAACCAAAAATAACTTACAGCTGCGCAAAGCTTATGGGGGAAAGAAAAAAATGTTTAATGGAAGAGAAGACTTTCAAGTACTCTGAGTGAAAACAGCTAAGCTGAGTAGGAACTTTGAAACACTAAACAAGAATCCAGAGAAACCTAAAAAGGCAAATTAATTTGAGCAATAGAAAGAGCTATATGATAATGTTAACCTAACATTCTAAAAACATAACTCCTTTTGAAACCTTAATGTCTTCGAAAAGTATTGAGGGAACTAAATTGAAAAAAAAACACACAACAGAAGTGAGAGGGGAATGGTTCTGTTCTCAGCATTTGAAGAGGGGAAAGAGAAGGGAAGGTAAAAGGAGGAACATATTAATTTAGAAAAGAGGAAGAAGTGGGTGAAACTTGCCACTTCTCATAATTGGGATATGTGAGAAGAAGAAAATACAAACATGGAGGAAAGAAGGGAAAGGCATCAGATAAATACCATTCAACTGAAACTGACAAAAGATAGCCGAACAATACACAGTTTGGTGTAGCATCGAACTCAGGGAAATTAAGTGGAGAGAGGGGACTTTCAGTTAAGCGTGAGACTAATACCAAGAAATCACAAGAAAGCAAACTTCTTTTTTCTTGATGGAGGACTAAAAGGGGGTGATGATTATTTGGTAAAGTTCTTTTTTTTTTTTCCCCTAGAGGAACTGTATGAAAACCTAACCTAACAAATCAAAGGTCCTTATGGTAACAGAGATCGAACCTGGCTGATGGACAGATAATCAGACATTCCTGAGAACAAACCAAGTAGGCTTCTCTTGAATCTTTTGGAGACATCGTCTTCTGTCTTGGTTTCCCAACATCCCTGAGCCAATGGTGTGTGTGTGGGGGGGTATGTACATGGATCTTTCTTATCTGCAAAGATCCCTAGAAGCTTTCTGTTTCACATCCATACTGTTTGTTTTAAGGGAGTGAGCTATCAAACTGATTTATATTATACAAATGGAATTAAGAGCATTCTGTTGTAAATCTAGGAAGCGGGACCTGGCTGATCCAGGGACCACATCTCATTGGAATCTCTTGAGAGATTTCCATTGCAATTGCATGTAACTGAGTTGCTGAGAATAGAAATGGATGCTTGTTTTTATAACTGTGATTCACTCTGATTATGTTTATTTTATTTATTTTTTGGTGGGGCAATGAGGGTTAAGTGACTTGCCCAGGGTCACACAGCTAGTAAGTGTCAAGGGTCTGAGGCAGGATTTGAACTCAGGTCCTCCTGAATATAGGGCCGGTGCTTTATCCACTGTGCCATCTAGCTGCCCCCCACTCTGCTTATGTTTTTGTGGGGGACAGGTTTCTGTTTAACAGGGGTAAATAAAAGAACTAGAATCTAAGGGAATTCCTTAGAGACTCTTTCTTACACAGCTGGGGAATGGCTCAACAAATTGTGGTACATAGTGGAATATTATTGTACTGTAAGTAATGACAAGAGATTTTAGAGAGTCCTTTGTATCATGACTGAAACAGAGTGAAGTGTGCAGAATGAGAACAATTTCATTGTTATAAGAAACTCTCAAAGAGAAAATGAGGAACCCCCTACCAATATAGGGCAGCACCTTCTCTGTAAGTCTTTGAGAGTTGGCTGGGGGAGGGGGCAGAGGTGGGGGGACTTAAAAGTTAAATGATTTGCACTGGGTCATAAAAGTAACATGTGTCAGAGCCAGGACTTGAACCCAGGCATTTCTGACTGAGACATCAGGTCTCTATTCAATATACCATGCTACCTTTTTGTTCTTTTCTTATATACCTATTTTTTTTAGCATCGTTGTTTAATAGTTTATTTACATATGTTTCATATTACCCCCACTAGATTTTAAACTCAGTGAGGGCAGGGTTTATGTCCTAATAATCTTAGTATCTCTTCTCTTGCCTAGCATTATACTTTATATCTTGTAGGCACTAAATAATAGGTATTTAACCAATGAATATGCAACAGATAGTCTCTACTTACAACTACACATTATTAAATGGGCTGAAGTAAAAAAAAAAAAGCAATTTTATATTACCTGTATTTAAGTTTCTATAACATTCATTTAGCTCAATGTAAATCTTATCCTATTGCTGAGGAGCCCACAAGAAAGTTCAGTATTTCTCCAAAAGATTTTTACGATTAAAAAAACCCCAAATACCTTTCTCTGTAAGCCAAGGGCATACATTCTGGTTAATTCCTCCCATTTTCTCTCAAGAAAAAGCTCCCAAGAAACCTGTGAACACTGTTCTATTTAAAGCTATTTAAGTGCAGAAATAAAGACTGTCTCTTTTGTGTTTCCACATAGTATGTAGCACCTAACTTCATTTGAGTAATTTTATAGGATCCTGGGGACAGGTGGACACCAAAGGTGGATTAGTAAATCCTCAAACCAGAGGTACTAGTCTCCCTGAACACCTGGACAGGTCTCAATCCATTATGATTTAGGGGGAATGTCTACTCCAAGCATATGAAGATGTTCCCCAATGGAATGGGCAAATGAAAACAATTTGTTCCGAGGGCCCTGCCTCACTTAAATCCAATTCACACACAAGTCAAGATGTCACCCCTTGATGTCCTTGGTTCTCTGTGAAATGAAGAAGGAACGGCAACAATTGTATGGGAATAGAAACTGCACTCTTGATTCCACTGGTATGGGAAATTCCCAAGTGAGAAATTTCCATTGACCAATTAAGATTGGTATCTTCTCTGAAATTTATCATCTTAGTCACCTATAGTAGAGCTTCTTAAACTTTTTCCACTCACAACCCCTTTTTTCCCTAGGAATTATGCAACCCTGGGTATACAGGTATATAAAATATGTATACATAACCTTTTACTCTTGCCCAATTTTTCACAACCCCTACATTCAGTTACAAGACCCCATGTGAGGCCACAACCCACAGTTTAAGAAGCTAGGACCTAGAGAATTGAGGGATTAAGGGACTAAGTAAAAAGGTTGAAAGCCAAGATATTTTAGCTATAAGACTTAAATCCATGTCCTCTTGGGTTGGAAGCTGGCTCCGTAACCACTGCTCACTTCTCAAACATTTTATAAGACTAATTTCTGTTTTTCTTCTATTTTCATCATAGTGCTGTGATGGGGGAAATGGGGTACGGGTTGAGTTAGGGGTTGGGGTTCTTAGGAATTCCTCTTTAAAGAATTACACCCTCTTGCACACAAAAGTAGTTAGAATAAGGTGGTAGTTTATTTAGGAGCAAGGGAAGGGAAGAGTGGGGGGAGGGAAACCATGAAAGAAATCCTTGGACTTTTCATGGGGAGATTGGCATAAAGCACATGGCTCAGAGGTACCAAATCTCCTCGAACAGGAGACTGGAAAGTACTTTTATAGAGGCCAGATGGGGTTGGGCCATCTGCCCGTGAAAAGTTCCTTTAGTGAGGGTGGACCACCCCCCACTGGTGGTAGCTGGGGGAATTGGGTGAGGAGTGGAGGACCATCCCCCAGTGGTAGTTACTAGAGGAATTGGGTGATCGGTGGCTACAGATCTGTCTTCAGAAAGCAAAGGCCGCAGCCACACCCAAACTTATCTCCCCAGGGTAAGGGAGACCAGAATGAAGGGTAGGATTCGGAAGCTAGCTCAGTCTGATTTGGTTCAGCTTATCTCTCTAGGCGTTATCTGTTATCTGTTTCTCAAGGAGAGAAGGTTCCTTGATGTGCCCCAGAGAACTTCTGGGGTGCTCTGCACCCCATGACAGTGCCTATGAGATGCCTAATTCTGAAGCAATTTCTTTCTATTGTATTTAGGCAACTTCTTTTTAAAAAAACATTTTAACAAATGTTTTTATTTAAAGTTTTGAGTTCCAAATTCTATTCCTACTTCCCTTTCCCTTCCCCCTCCCTAATGCAGTAAGCAATCATATATAGGTTATACATATGCAATTACGTAAAACATTACCATATTAATCATTTTATATAAGAAAACTCAAAAAATAATTAAAGAAAGTGGAAAAAAAGCATGCTTCAGTCTGTGTTCAATCAGTATCAGTTCTTTCTTTGGAGGTGGATAGTATGCTTCATCATTAGTCCTTTGAGATTGTCTTGGAGTTCTTCATTGAACAATATTGCTATCTCTGTGCACAACATTCTCTTGGTTCTGCTCACTTCACTATACATCAGTTCATATGTAATGATTGGAATGACGCCACCTGCTGGAGACTTGCTGTAGAAGAGTTCTGCCCATGAAGCGAAGGTCTTTGAGGGCAAGACCAGGCGTCAGGAAGTGACGTGGGCTAGTGGGAGGAGGAAGGAAGAGACTGGCGCTCAGTCTCAGGCTCTTTCCTCTGGACTCTGGCGGAGAAGGGAGCTAGAAATGTGCTCTCCCTTTAATAGATAGGAATCTAGGCCTTTCTCTCTCTCTTTACCAAATTCTTATTCTCCTTAATAAATGCTTAAAAATCTAACTCTTGCTAAAGCTTATAATTTATTGGCGACCACTCATTAGATATTTTAGACAGACTAGCTAGAATTTTAGCCCTTAACACATATAAGTCTTTCCAGGTTTTTCTGAAATCATCCTGCTTGTCATTTCCATTACAATCATATACCACAGCTTTTTTAGCCACTCCCCAATTGATGGGCATTCTTTTGATTTCCAATTCTTAGCCACCACAAAAAGAGTTCTATTTAGGCAACTTGTAAAGAATAAAAATCTATTTATTTATTTATTTTAAGAAATTGGCTCACCTTTATGATAACCATACACTTAGTTAAGAAAAAAACCTATAAAATTAACTATGTATTAAACAGGTAAATATTTAACTAATTAAACAGGTTAAGTGACTTAAAATATTTCATACTTTAATTTTGGCATCACTGTCACCAATAATGCCAAAATAAGATGGATTTCCAGAAAAACTTCAGTTTTGAAAGCAGGATTTGGAGCTGAAGGACCAGCATTAAAATTGCAGCTTTAACAGAACAACCTGGGGCAAATCACAGCTCTCCAAGCTCAATTTCCTCATTCTAAGGTCCTCTCGAAGTTCCTTTCCAGCTTAGATCCTGATTGGAGAATGGAAACAGAAAGTTGCTTTCCCTTATTAGGAGACTTAAAATCTAAAGTAGATACCCTGGAGAAAGACACGACTTTGTAACAGGTCCAGAAGTGATGAAATAAACGCAATATTTACAGAAGAGTTGGAATGGTTCTCTGTACAGTGGTAAAGAGGGGAAAAGTCAGGGGACAGAAAGACAAAGAGATTGATATAATCCCCCCGGGTCCTCGCTATTTGCCTGGTTGGTGAAAGAAATGAGAGGACCTTGCAACACAGGGTTACTTGGTCGCTAGTAAAGAATTAAGATTAGAAGACCGGACGGAGTTCAACAAATTAAACTCAATTGAATAAACATTTATTAAGCATCTACAAAGCGCCAGACACAGTGTTAAGCCCTGGGGGTGCAAAAGAGGCAGGACAATCCATGTCCTCAGGGAGTTCACAATCCAATGGGAAAAGACAACATGTAAAGAAATACAAGCAAAGCAAGCTATCTTCAGGATAGATCATTAAATTATTAATTAAATTATAATTGAATAATTACAAGGAGAAAAGCCCAGAAATTGAGAGGAGTTGGGGAAGGGTGACAGTTTAAAAAAAGGATTTTAGTTGGGTCTTAATGGAAGCTTGGTAAGTCAGTAATAAGATGACATTCCAAGAATGGGGAGCAGCCAGAGTAAATGGCGGGAGCCGAGAGATGGGGTGCCCTGTTCAGGAAGAGCCAGGAGGCCACTGGATTCAAGAATACTCGTCAGGGTGTAAGGTGTAAGAAGTCTGGAAGGGTAAGAGGGGGGATGTGTTATGAAGGGTTTGGATGACAGAGCATTTTGTTATGGGGGAAATGGGATACGGGAATTTTATATTTGCTCCTTGGGGCAAATATAAAAGCCCCTGGAGGTCACTGAGCAGAGGGGGTGACATGATCCGACCTGTGCTTTAGGAAAATCACTTTAGCGGCTTAATGGAGGATGGAGGAGACCCAGGGTGAACAGACCCACCAAGCAGGCTATCGTCACAGCCCATGCCAGGGGTGAAGAGGGCTCACACTACAGATCCGAGGTCCCGGGACGTCTCTTCTCTTTAGGGAAGGTCCCGGACGCCGCCCCTACGACGACGTGTTCCAATCTGCCCTTGACTTCTTGGGGACTGCACTGCAAGAACCACCGCGGCAGCCTCGTGACTAAAAAAAAAAAAAAAAAAAAAAAAAAAAAAAAGAAAAGTTTTGCGACAGAGGACTCAGAGAAGATCATTTTGCGACAGAGGTGGGGCCTCGGCCGTAAACCGGCAGGGCCTGCTCCGCTCACGTGGGGAAGGGACCACAGCACCTTCTATTCTCGCCCTTGGAGGCGTTTGGCTGCGGGCGGCGAACGGCCATGGCGGGGCCGGTGTGCGGTGGCGGCGGAGGTGGCGCCAAGGCCCTGGACCTTCTGCGCTCTCTGCCGCGTGTCAGCCTGGCCAACCTGAAGCCCAACCCTGGCTCCAAGAGACCGGTAAATGGCAGCCAAAGGAAAACAGAAATAACCCTTGCGACCTGCCCTTCCCCCATCTCCGGGGGTAGTGGGGAGAAGGGAGGGAATTAGGGTTGAAATCCTGCCCCCTTCCTGGCGTCTGCTGCTCCGGTTCGCACCGAGGTTCTTGTGTTAAGCATGACAGAATACCCTCCCCTCCACCCCCTCCATATGATGCTTTTGCACAGATGAGATAAATGGCTTGACTGCTGCAGACTAGCAGAAGCATTTGCTCTCATGTTCAGAATTGTTTCGAAGATAAGGAGTGGCATCGGAGCTTCTCTTCCTTTTCCTTGCTTGACCTAGATAGATGCAGTCAGCACCTTATTTTTATTTCGGACCTCTAATTAGACTGAGGGTAAAAAACACTCTACCTTTGCAGTTTAGGTTCTGCAGCTTCTGCATTTTATAGGCTTTAGCTTCCTGGGGTCACTGAGAGGTTACGTCTTGTCTAGAATGACCGGAGGCTCTCACTACTCTGCTTTTTCTTGTATTGGACCGTCTTGTCAGTAAGAATTGCATTGAGACCAACTTTGTTGCGTTCACCCAAATACCCTTTATAGTTTGACACAAAAAGCCGCTACCTGGTAATTTACACAAAGTATCAGTGACAAGTAAATTTTTAAACGAAATGACAGGACTTAAACTTTAAGCAGTAATCTTCAATATGAGTTCTAAAAAAATATGAATGCATTAGAACTGCTCCCCATTCCTGGAATGTTCTCCCTCCTCGGTTCTTATTACTGACTTCCCTAGCTTCCATTAAGACCCAACTAAACAGGATAATAGGAAATACAGTTGTCAAGTTATTTTAATAGCATATTAAAGGATTTACTTTTCTCTGTTTGATACAGATTTGATATTCAACCTAAGAGCTTATTTGATTTCTAGTTTTCAGTTCACATTCTTAACTCTTTTATCCTTGAGCCTTGCTTTTGAACAGTACAAATTTAATAGCTGGATTGTAGAAGTTTAGCCAATTTTGAGTGTTGGGTTTTTGTATGTGGGAGGAGGGAGTAACAAAATGGAAGAAAATGACTGCAGATTTGCACCTCTGCAACTTACAGTCTGAGAAAATTAAATTATAAACATGATGAAAATACACCTTTTCAGAAATTATGTTACTGAATTGACACTTGCTTTCTAGGAAAGACAAAGAAGAGGTCGGAGAAGAGGTAGAAAATGTGGCAGAGGACATAAAGGAGAAAGACAGAGAGGAACCAGGCCTCGATTAGGGTTTGAGGGAGGTCAAACTCCGTTTTATCTTCGTATCCCAAAGTATGGATTTAATGAAGGACACAGGTAAGTTGTGCTTATTGCATATGTATGCATGTATATATACATACACACATAAAACTAATTCATCATGAATTAACATGATATGATTGAGTCATTTTCAGTTCCCAAGATGTTCAGAAGAATGGTAAATATGCTACTGATAACATCATCCAGTTTTTGTATTAGAGTGAGACCTGGTTTGGCCTTCGATGATTGATTAATCAGATAAAGTAACTACACTGTAGTTTACCGGAATCTTTTCCTCTTTCTTAAATGTAAATTAATAGAGTTAATATTCTAAAAGACAATTTTTTTGCATGTGAAATGAGCCATCTTTCTCTGGCAAACTACTGATATTTTATTACATTGTAGAAATTTATAATGTAGTATTAAATGTTTGATTAAAATACCTAAGTTGGTGGTTGTTGTGTCCAACTCTTTGTAACCCCATTTGGAGTCTTCTTGGCAGAGATAATGCAGGGTTTTACCATTTTCTTCTCCAGCTCATTTTACAGCTGAGGTACTGAGGCAAACAGTGTTAAGTGACTTATTCAGGGTCACACAGCTAGTAACTGAGGCTGGATTTGAACTCAGGTCCTCCTGACTCCAGGCCACTCTGTCCACTTCAGCACCTAGTTGACCCTAAAATACCTAAATCAGTCTGTAAATTAAAAAAGGTATCAGAACTTAACAGTTGTTTGTTTGATTGGGAGTGGGCACAACAAGGGAGAAAGAGCCAGGTAGTGGTTTCCATTTAAAGTACTGGCTTAAGAAAAAAATAAGGTACTGCCTTCACCAATATAACTTTGACCCAGTTTTCAACCTTTTGTTTTTTAGCTTTAGGCGTCAATACCATCCTTTGAGTCTTAATAGGCTACAGTACCTGATCGATTTAGGTCGAGTAGATCCTACCCAACCTATTGATTTAACCCAGCTTGTCAATGGAAGAGGCGTGACTATTCAGCCATTTAAAAGGGATTATGGTGTACAATTGGTGGAGGAGGTATGTATGAAATGTATCTTGCTGTAGAAGTTCTCTTCAATTCAACTCACGTGTATTAAGGTCCTGCATTGAACCTAGAGCTGAGGATACAAAGACAAACAAATAAGCAAACCCTGGAAGTCCCTGCCCTCAAGGCACGTGCATAAACATGAAACCAATATTGTGTCTCTTGATGGTTAGCATTCTGCATGTATATATTTTACATGTATATTTTAGAGAGAACCTATGCTTTAATTGGTATCCTCATTTCTGGTGAGAAAATAACCAATGCAGATCTGCAACTGTTCTGCGTCTTAGTCTTAGTAAATTGCCTGGGACCTTGAGAGATGAAGTAACTGCTCAGTACCACCCAGCCAGAATGCAGTCAGCAAGCATTTATTGAGAAGTTCCTATGCCAGGCACTGTGCTGGGAAATAAAGAAAGGCAGAAATATCCCCCTGCCTTCTAAGAGTTCACGTTCTATTGACATCAAAAATCTATACAGTATAAATGGGGAGAAAGTTCTAGTACCTACCTCATAAGGTTAATGTAAAGATAAAATGAAATCAAAATGGTAAAGAGCTTCTCACAGGCTTGGCACGGAGTGGAGGGCTATAGAAATGTTAGCTGTTATTGTTGTTACTATTGTTAGTGATGGGAGAGTAGGGGTGGGGACAGCACTGAGAAAGGCCTCCTGCTTCAGAATATAGAGAGCAAAGGGGAGAAAGAACATCCTAGACAGGGGGACAACTATGGAAAAGCAGAGGCAGAATTTGAACCTAAATTTTTCTAATGCCCTGTTACCTTTCTTTATGTGCCCATCTGTGTGTGTGTGTATCTGTCGATATACACACATGATTTTTTTTTTTGGGGGGGTGAGGCAATTGGGGTTAAGTGACTTGCCCAGGGTCACACAGCTAGTGTTAAATGTCTGAGGCCAGATTCGAACTCAGGTATTCCGGAATCCAGGGCCGATGCTCTATCCACTGCGCCATCTAGCTGCCCCCCTCCACGTGATTTTATTATGAACCTAAGCAACTTTTGCCTTCAAAAGAACTAATGAATATTATCTTTTGAATTATATAGTTATTTTAAAAATCTAAAATTCTAATTCACTTTATTTTTTTGTTTTGTTTTGGTTTTGGGGGGGTAATTGGGGTTAAGTGACTTGTCCAGGGTCACACAGCTAGTAAGTGTTAAGTGTCTGAGGCTGGATTTGAACTCAGGTACTCCTGACTCCAGGGCCGGTGCTCTATCCACTGGGCCACCTAGCTGCCCCCTTTTCCTACTTTGAATAGTGAAACTATAGACTTTTTTTACAATTTTTTTTCCTTTTGGGTTATTTCCTTAGGGATATATTCCTTATGGAGAAATTACTGGGTCAGAGTATAAATAATTTTTTAGTTCATAGAATCAATCAAACCTTAGAGATTATCAAGCCCAACCCTCTTATTTTAGAGATGAAGAAACTGAGACCCAGAGAGGGTAAGTGACTTGTCTAGTGTCACACAGTTAGTAAATATTAGAGGTAGGATTTGAACCCATGTCTTCCTTATTCCAAATAGAGTGCTCTAGCCATGACCCCATTTTACACTGTCACCAGCAGTATATAATTTTCCTGAGATTTCTCTCAACTTTGGTTGTTAATAGTTATATTAAAAGGAGGCATTCTTTTCCCTGAAAGTCCTGCTCTGATGCTTGATAGTGGTATGGAAGTGACATGGAACATAAGCTCTGGTAGCTTCTATTAAACTGGAAAGTCCTTGAGTATCTGACCATGTAGCTGTTGGACTATTTGTCTTCCCTCCAAAAACTAGCCCAGTTAGGTTCAAAGCAGCTCATCTTCTGAAGGTGAATCTCCTAGGGTCAAGGATGATACCTCAACAACTAAGGTAAAAAGAGGTCATGATCTGGATGAGGGAAGATTACACCCACACCTGTTAAATCACAGGGTCTTTGATGTGTAATGGTGCCATTTAATTGCCAGAAATGTTGTACTTTTTTTTTTTTGCTTGCTATATTTGCTGTTTCTTTGTATGTAAGTTGTATTTAGGGAGGTTAAAGAGGCTTATATATAGATAAGAGTTCTGGGACTTGATAGAAAGATCTGGTCAAACTGCCTAATTTCTAGCAGTGACTTATCTACAAAATCACAGATGTGATCTGATGGTCATTTTCTATTAGTGTAAATTGTGTATATCCTTTGACCATTTATCCAATGGTTATTCATCTTTATTTTCAAATACAAACAGGTTGTGTGGATGTAACTTAGTTGAAAAAAATGTTTATGAAAATGATGCAGATGAAATTTTTACAAATCATCCTATCTTAATTGTACTAATGAAGTTTTTTATGTAAAGAAGTATACTGTGAAGCTAATAAGCACCCTATAATTTACCTTTTATCTACCTTCACATTTCCACATACCAAGTTTACTTAAATAGTGGATGGCAAGTAGTGTCCACTAGAGGGAACCGTGTATTCATGTTAAACTAAAAGTATTTCCAGCTTTCTTTGGAAAAATGAGTTTCAGGAATGTATAAGTACCAGAATTAAGGGTTGTGGAAAGAGAGCATAAAAGACAATTGGGGATGGGGGTGAGGGGTGGGAGGAAAGCCCTTTAATTTAAAATCTCTCCTCAAGAGGATTAAGATGAATTCTCTCTCTCTCTAACATGGCAGTATCTTATCAATTTTAAAGTGCCCCTCCCCCCAATTCTTTTAATGTATTAGTTTGGGAACAATTAAACACTCTTACCTTCTAATGTAACATCTATGATAGTCATTACTAACTTACTACACTTAAGGCCTTTCATAGTGTAGTCACACTGTAATTGAAAGGCAGCTTGATATGGTGATTCAAACCGTGTTTAAATCATCTGTAACTTACTACTTGGATGATATTGGCTCTCTGTCTCTACTTCCTCATGTGTAAAATGTAGGGCCTAGACTGAGACTTTGGTCAGTGACCAAAATTGAATTTGGAGTGGTATATTCTCCTTTTTCTTGAAATTAAATCCTTTCATCTTCTGGCTATTCATACTTTCATCTCATCATTTGGAACTGCTGATTCTGTTCCTCCAGCATTTGGCAAAATGAAGAAAGGTTACAATCACTTCCTGTTAAAATGCCTCTTAATAAAAGGATAGGTCAGATTGGAATTTGGGGAAAGCAAACTGTGTAGTAGCCCTAGATGTAGATAAAGAATGAGAAGTGATAGTGATAATGATAAAATAAGGGACTAAATAAGATGAAACCAGCCCTTGGTCCCATCTTATTTCTGGATACTCAGTTCACAACTTTTGCCTCATCTTTGACTCTTCTTCTCCCTCATCCAGCCATTTGCCAAGTGCTAACTATCCTATTTCTACAGTATATCTCCTATTTCCATAGCGTATCCCCCATCTCACATCTCTCATCTTTTACCCTTTCTCATGACCATAGTTCAGTCCCTCATCACCTTTTACCTAGTCCACTATAATAGTCCTCTCATTGCTCTCCTTGTTCCCATTTTCCCTTTCCAATTTACCCTGTGTACTAATTGGTCTTCAAAGTGGTCACAAGGCTGGGCCCCAAGAGATATGTGTGATCAACAAGTTGGAAAGTAGGAAGATGCATTTCAATCTCTTCTCCCCTTCATAGCCTATTATAGGATTTGTCTTCAGTACAACCACACCATCCCTTATCTTTCTAGCTCCATCTCTATGTGAGGTCCCAGACACCTCCCCAAGGGCCCCATCCCCCATTCCTCCCCCCCCCCCCCTGCCAGGAGTTAGGTCTTTAGTGCAGTTAGAATCTAATCCCAACCAGGGTGCCCACAGTAGCAACTTTGAATGCACCATTGGGAAAATTCTCTCTCTTCAGTCTTACCTCTGGCTCCCAAACCCACCCTTATTCCATTATACTTACCTATTATACTTGTTAAAACAACCATCCTTCTAGTCATCCAAGCTCATAACCTTGTCATCATCCTCAACTCTTTGCTCTCCATTCATTTGCCAAATCTTGAAATTCCGTATCTCATATTTGTCTGCTTCTCTCCATTCACTTCCCTAGTTCAGACCCTCATCACCTCTGGCCTAGCCTGATTGCTCTCCTCTCTCACGTCTCCTCTTTCTAAAACATCTTCTGAACAGCTGCCAAAGTGATTTTCCTGAGGTAAAGATTCGACCACGTCTCTCCCTTACTCTCTTTGACTCCAGGATCAAATACAGTCCTTCTCTTTCTTCTAGGTTCATCTCAGATTCTTTTAGAAAAGCGTTTCTTGATTTGTAACCTCTGAATAAAGTAGGTGCTTAATAAATACTGAATTAATAGATTTACAGGAAAATTACTTTAAATTGTCTGGAATGGGAATTGCTAGTGTGAGTTTCCTCTTTAAAATTGTAGTGGTTTTAGTAATAAACTGCACTTAAGCAGAAAAAAACAGTGTGGTGTAGTCAATTTCTACCCTTGCCCTCAATCCCCGCCCCCCAGGTCTAAGTATTTTATGATTATCTGTGATAATTGATATTTTTTAAATTCACAACAGGGTGCTGATATCTTTAAGGCTAAAATTAATATTGAAGTACAAATGGCTTCAGAGCTAGCCATAGCTGCAATCGAAAGAAATGGTGGTGTTATTACTACAGCATTTTATGATCCAAGAAGCCTGGGTAAGTTTCATCTGTCATTTTCTTACTCTTCCCTTCATAATAGATGCCCAGTGCCATATGTCACATGTCTCTTTAAATCCTAAACATAGGGGCAGCTAGGTGGCACAGTGGATAAAGCACTGGCCCTGGATTCAGGAGGACCTGAGTTCAAATCCAGTCTCAGACACTTGACTAGCTGTGTGACCCTGGACAAGTCACTTAACCCTCATTGGGGCCCCCCCCCCCAAAATCCTAAACATAAGAAGCTGGTACTGGTTTACTTGGATTTGTAACATGGGAAGAACAGCGTATTACATTCTATTGTGGGGAAAATACATGTACATAGATAAGTCAATATAAAATACATACAAAGTAATTTCAGGAAAAAGGACACACTAACAATTGGGCAGATTAGATAAGGCCACAAATAGGAGGTATCATTTGACATGAACCTTGAAGGGAACTAGATATTCAGTGCCCTTTGTTTGATTTGTTTTAATAGTTGTCTCCTTCCTTGTTGTTCAGTTGTTTCAGTCATGTCTGACTCTGTGAGCAGAGATATTGGTTTCTCATTTCCTTCTCCAGCTCCTTTTACAAATGAGGAACTGAGGCAAACAGAGTTAAGGGATTTGCCCAGGGTTACATGGCTAATGAGTATATGAGGCCAGATTTGAGCTCCAGAAGATGAGCCTTCCTGACTCCAGGCCCAGTGTTCTGTGCACTGTAATGTCATCTGCCTGCCTTAGGTGTCTCTTTTCTAGGTATCTAGTTGTTCGCCATTATTTCCCAGTCAGTCAGCTTGTTTTAAGGTGAATAGATTTGCTTTGATTATTATAAAAATATGTAAATTCCCACAATTTTTCCAGTTAGGCTTCTAAACTAAAGATTACTGAGGAGATTAAGGCTTTTGTTTGTTCTTTCACAATAAACCTACAACTCTTCCAGACCTCTTATTTCTTACAGCATTTATTATACTAGACTTTTCAGGGTATAACCGAAGTCATATAACATTTTCAGCTCTGCCTCTTCTTATTACCTTGTTGATCTTGAGCAAATCACTTAACATCTTTTGGCTTGGTTTTCCCTACCCTGAAAAGAGAAGGGATTGGACCTGTTGACATTAGAAGTCCATTTTCAATCCTTGGTCCCAGGCTAATGATGACTAAATAAGACTCAAATTACATGAAAATAATATCTGCTCCTTTTTGTTAAAAAAATTTTTTTTTTAAGTGAGGCAATTGGGGTTAAGCGACTTGCCCAGGGTCACACAGCTAGTAAGTATTAAGTGTCTGAGGCCGGATTTGAACTCAGGTACTCCTGACTCCAGGGCCGGTGCTCTATCCACTGCGCCATCTAGCTGCCCCTTGTTTTAAAATTTTAATTTTACAGATAAGTGTTGTTCAATTAACAAACATTTATCTTCCTTCCCTTCCCCCCCTCCAAAAAAAACAAAAACAAAAACCTTTAACAAATATAGCTAGTCATGGGGAAAAAATTTCCGGGGCGGCCATGTCCAAAGTTGTATGTTTCATTTCACATATTGAGTCCATCACCTCTCTGTAAGGAGGTGGATAAACTCACCCCTTTTAAAAATCCTTTTTCATTTGCTGCATAGTGTGCATTTAAATATTAATGTTTAGTGTTGGTCTTTGAAAGGTTACCCAGCTACGTATGCTTACTTGAGGTAAGTATTAAACAGAAGTATTGTCAGTGCTAAATTTATTCTTAATTTTCTTGACATTGAAAGATGAATTAAAGAAAATCTGTAGCTTATAAAAGAAGCTAGTGATCTACATAGCTAATATTTATGTCTCCATTTAAAAAATAGAGATTCTCTGCAAACCTGTTCCATTTTTTCTTCGTGGAAAACCTATTCCCAAGAGAATGCTCCCACCAGAAGAATTGGTGCCATACTACACTGATGCTAGGAACCGTGGCTACCTGGCAGATCCAGCCCAGTTTCCTGAAGCAAGACTTGAGCTAGCCAAGAAATATGGTTATATTTTACCTGATATCACTAAGGATGAACTCTTCAAAATGCTTAGTACTCGAAAGGATCCAAGGCAGATTTTCTTTGGTCTTGCTCCAGGTTGGGTAGTAAATATGGCCGAAAAGAAAATCCTGAAGCCCACAGATGAAAACCTCCTTAAATACTATAGCTCATAAATTTTAAGCTTAGAGGAAAAAATAGTCTTAGGAATACTAGAAAAATGATTCTAGAATGCTCACAGTTTGTTGTTTCATTTTCCTGTTTCACCAGACTTTAAAATATTCGGGGCTGGGTTTTGGCATAATGCATTTTTCCTTTTTTTTTTTAAGATTAAATCAAAATAAAATATCTATGAAAAACTATATTGGACAAAACTTAAGTCTGTGCGACATGATGAAACATACACAAGCCTTCTTTTGCAGAATAGACTTTGGAGATCAGACATGTATCCTGGATGCTTTTAAACAGTCAGAAGAAATTATTTAGTCACGAATTTTCTCGCATGCCTTATTTTGTCCTTTTCACCCCTGCATATCAGTGTGTGTATATGTCAAGTGTCATTGACCCATAGGTTGATTTAGCAGAGGTTCAAGCACTTGAAAGGCAAATAAGCCTCTGTTAGATGTCTCTGAGAGAAATTTCAGCTCTAGCAACTGAAGGTCAAAATTTGAGATTTTGTTTAGAAAAATTCAGATCATTGTACTGAGTTGATATTCACTAGTATGCACAGTATTTATCGAAATAGTTTTTTTGTTTTGTTTTGTTTTGTTTTTTTGTGCAGGGCAATGGGGGTTAAGTGACTTGCCCAGGGTCACACAGCTAGTAAGTGTCAAGTGTCTGAGGCCGGATTTGAACTCAGGTCCTCCTGAATCCAGGGCCGGTGCTTTTATCCACTGTGCCACCTAGCCGCCCCCTGAAATAGTTTTAATGGATTATTTCTCTTATTGACCATATACCTTTTCACTGCTGATTATAGCACACATTTTAAGTGACAGACCAAACAAACAGTAAATGTGGAGACAGTGCAGAATTATTGAATTTTTTGTTCATTATACTGTCCAGGGTTTAAAAATGACAACATTCTTAAGATGTAACTACACACTCATCTGGTAAACTCTTCTAATATAAGGAGGATTTTGTGAACCCTAGTTTACAAATTTAAAAAAGCTGAAATAAGTTGATGGTACAATGCCTTCCCTTGGGGGGCGGATATAAACTTTTCTAAAGTTCCATTCTTGGGGTACTTAGTGGTTCCTTTATTTTTTTTAATACCCTCTTTTCTCAACATTCTGATTGGCCCTTTGACTCAAAAATTTTATACTTGTAATTTTAAGCCATTAGCCCTTAGGGTCAATACAAATTAGGCATCATTTTAAAAGAATTGACTTAAGCTGAGAAAAAAACATTTGATTTTACATTATTTGCACAGAAATGAACTTCCCTATTACATCCTGATTCTTTAATACAGTATAAAACCTTAAACTGCAAGAGATACCTTTTAATTCTTTGAAAAGCAGACTACTTACTACATCCAATTTGGTTATTTACTATCTTACCTTATTGTGTTGTTACAGGTTTCTCTTTTTTATGAATCAATTGACAATTGTATTTTCTGGGGGTTCTCCCAACAGGAAAGGTTTTTAGTAGGAAGTAAAGAAGGAAGTTAGTCACCTAAATGAAGACCAAAACAAAAGTGTTTATGCCATGTAACAAACTTAGAATGTACACTCTGGATCTCCTATTGGATACAGAATGACAAGTTAGTCTGAGTAATAGTGATTTTTTAAAAATTGTAACCAAATGGATGAACATACTTTGTTGTGGTTGACTTAAGAGGCCTACAGGTGAAAGGGAAACCCGAATAGAATGACAACCCAAAGAATGAAAACAGGAAACAGATGTCTGGTAATGTCTGGTGATGGGGTAGCATTTATTCACTGAATGTGGGTTTAGTCACCAGACAGCTGTATCCTGATCTTAATGTTATAATACTGCAGAGATCACCAAGCCAAAACAGCCACGTTCCACAAAATCCGGCTATTCTCTTTTACAAAGGTAATCCTTAGATCACTTTACCTCACTGGGACACTTCAGGGTACTTGAGTTACACACAGTTGGTTTGTTTCCCAAGGTTTTTTCCCCTGGTTTACAGGTGCAACATTTCTACATTATTCTGTCTATGAGCAGAAAGGATAATAGGGAGACATAAAGGATTTCCTGTTGGTTAATTTATCTTATTAGTCATGCAAGTGCCCTGGCAACCTGAGAATCAAAGCACAAGGAAGTTATCTGCAAACTTTCTTCATTCTGGAGTCAAATCTGTATGTAGTTGCCTTTCACCTCCGCAGCATTTTTCAATGCAAATAGGCTGTTTGTGTCTGTGACCTGGAACTAATGTTAAGAATGCTCGCTCATGAAAGTGTTTTTTTCTAAAGACTCCTTAGAGAAATAATTACTTTGGATTTCCTGTTGTTAGGGTTTTTGGTGTTTTTTTTTTTAATGTTACTATGTAGTCTATAGAAAATGAAATGGCCCTGCCATAACAGGAAAAATACTTGTCAGATAACAACAGGGTAAAACAGCTTAATTTCTGCCAGAGTGTTGTCAGAGAAGATTTTGTTTTTCATTGGTGTCAATTATTATTGAAAAACCCAGGAAAGCTGTGTGTTTGAGTGACATCCTGAATTGTTAATTTAATTTTTTTTTTAGTCAGCATTCACATTGTAAAATAATGCTAAGATCTCCTGAGGCTGTGAAGAAAAGATATTTTAAAATCTGTTATTTTCCAACACGACTTGCTAAGATCTTAAGTATTATAGAGGCAGCATGGTTGAAAAGCATCACATTAGTTTAGTTTGTTATTTTGCAACTTTTTCTGAATCCGCTTTTCTGTTTTGGTATACCTTTAATTCTTAAGATATTTTTCCATGTTTTAAATCTAAATGGGGGAAGGGGGCAGCTAGGTAGCACAGTGGATAAAGGACCAGCCCTGGATTCAGGAGGACCTGAGTTCAAATCCAGCCTCAGACACTTGACACTTACTAGCCGTGTGACCCTGGGCAAGTTACTTAACCCTCATTGCCTATCTATATATAGATAGATAGGCATCCTTTCAATTTCTACCCATTGTTCTTCTCCATGGGAATAAAAGTTTAATATAAATTAAACTGACTTTCTAGTTCTGTTCTCTCCATCCCAGGAAGACAAATATTCTTTTTTATATGACAGCCTTTCAAATACTTGAACACTATATTTTCCCTCGAAAGTCTTCTGCAGGCTGAACATCTTTAATTCCTTTAGCTGATCTTCATGTTGCATGACCTCTAAGCCCTTCAACTGAGTTACCCTTCTCTGGTAACACTAAAAATTATAAAGCTTCCTAAAATATGGCAATTGGAATTGAACATCACATTCCAGGTATGGTCTGACCAAGGCAAAGTATAGCCAAACAATCACCACTCTAGTCCTCAGCATTAAATCTCTCTTTCCATTGTATTAGGTTTTACATTGTATTAGCCTTACATTGTATTAGGTTTCTTGGTAACCACTGTGTTGATTCATTCATTGATTTTTCAACACACTAAAACTCTTCCAGAGATTTTTCTTAATGTTCTATTGGCTAGCCCTGCCTTGTCTTTCCTATCTGGTACTTTAAAAGCTGATTTTTTTTAGCTCAAGTGGGAAACTTTATACTTAACCTTTAAAATTTTTTATCTTATTTAGCCCAATGTTCTCTCCTGTTCTCTCCTTTTTGAATTCTGACTCTGTCATCCAGTATGTTAGCTATTGCTGCCAGCTTCATGTTATCTGCAAATCGACAAGCAATTGACAAGGAGGTGGGTGGCATGCTTCATTGCCAGTCATCTGGAGTTGTGGTTGGTCATTGCTTTGATCAGAGTTCTTACATTATTTGAAGGTTTCATTGATTTTTTTTATACCACAGACATTTCTAGATATATTTCCTCTTCCACCCTACTTCCTTTTAATAAAGAAAAATGATTAAGCAAAATTAAACCAATCTATCCACTATATCTGATAATGTAGGCAACATTCTGCCCTTGTAGTATCTTCCATTTCTGCTGGAAGTAGGGGGTTATGTCTTATTAACTATTCACTGGAACCATTATTGGTTTTTCAGTTGTTTAGGGTTAAGGTTCCTTTTAGGGTACAATTAATTTACATGACTGTAGCAATTTGTAATATTTTTTTGGTTCTGCCTATTTCATTATGAAACAGTTCACACAAATCTCATCTATCTCAGTTCTTCATATATTATAATTTCTTACTCACATTCATCTTATTAATAAGCTGCTACTTACTCTATCTTTTCACAATTATGGGCACCTACTGTTTCCAGTTCTTTGCTACCACAAAGGGCTGTTATGAATGTTTTGGTAGCTGTTGGGCTTTTCTGATTTTTAAATAATGGGATCATGGGGTCAAATGATGTTTTATAACCTGTTCTTGATGTAATCACTTATTAAATTATTTATTTGCAATTATTTAGTTAATTATTAATTCATTACCATGTGCTAGGTAGGCATTGCAGTAAGTGCTAGGAGTACATAGAAAGGCAAATAATAACAACAAAACCCCAGCTCTTTCCCTCAAAGAGCTCCCATTTTAATAGAGGAAACTATAAATAACTACAATAAAGATAGAGAGGGTAGATGAATATAATCTGAAAAGGGAAGGGACTAGCAGTGGGGTGGATTGGGAAAGGACTTCAGCAAACGACTGGGTCTTGAAGGAATCCAGGGTACCTAAGAGGCGGCCCATTCCAGGCATTGAGGACAGCCAACATAAAAACGTGTGACATTGTGTGACGTTTAAAATCTAATGTGTGGGGGCAGCTAGGTGCTGCAGTGGATAGAGCACCGGCCCTGGAGTCGGAGGACCTGAGTTCAAATCCGACCTCAGACACTTAACACTAGCTGTGTGACCCTGGGCAAGTCACTGAACCCCACTTGCCTCATCAAAAAAAAAAAATCTAATGTGTGGTCACCTTTTTTCTGCCTCCAGTGTGGGGGGAAAACCAGCTAGGGTTTACTTATAAGTTAGAAGTTTTTGGCATTAAGTATTTATTAAAGAGTAAAGAGAGAACACCTGGATCAGAAAACCAAGAAAAAGCCTATATATCTTATAGGAGAGATAAGGGTTCAAACTGGCCTCCTCCTTCTCCCCAGTCCTCCACTACAAGGATGTTCAGGAACTGAACTGAGAGAGGAAACAGCTCTTCCTCTTCCTGCCTCCCTCCCCCAGAAGAGGCCGTCTTTCAAACTGATTGGTCAGCTTTGGTCACCCAAATCCCTTGGTTCACTGGACTTGAGGGTAGTCTCTTTGTTGAGTTCAAAGTCCTTAGCTTCTGAGAACAATACCCTATTGAGAACCAACCAGGTGTGGTTTTGATTTAATTAACTTTAAGTAGGTTAATCAGCAAAGTCGATCACTCTCAGTCTAACTTAATTCAGAGGCCCTCAGGTTGGGACCTTTGGGCATTGGCAAAAAGCCCATTATATCTTACATTCATTTGAGCTTCAAGAAGGCCAGCATAGTTGGATTGTAGAATACACAGAGGAGACTTGATTGAGTGTCGGAAGACAGGAAAGGTAAGAAGGGGCCAGGTTATGAAGAAGCCAAGCAGGTTATGAAGAAGCCAAGATAAGAGGGGGTTCCTGGAACTCATTAGAGGTCAAAGGAGGAAAGATCAGGGAATATATGTAGCATATACCTCCCCTTTAGAAAAAAAAAATCTTGCCTGAAGAGCAGAAGACGGATAGTAGTGGAGAGTGACTTGAGGCATAGGGAGGAAGACCATTTAGAAGGTTATTGTGGACCAAATGAAAAGTGATTAGGGCTTGAATCAGGGTTGTAGCTGCTCTTCAACTTCTCTTTTGTGGGGCAATGAGGGTTAAGTGACTTGCCCAGGGTCATACAGCTAGTAAGTGTCAAGTGTTTGAGGCCAGATTTGAACTCAGGTCCTCCTGAATCCAGGGCCAGTGCTTTATCCACCGTGCCACCTAGCTGCCCTATAACTTCTCTTTTGAAGAGGACCAATGACATCACAGATTGAGGTCTTGCCTTGTGCATGAATTAGCTTTAAGTGAGGCAAATTTGTGCAAAGTCTTCATTACTCTTTCTTCCAGAATCATTGAAGTCCAGTGGCAGGACAAAAGTCAAGATGACTAGGGGTGGACCTGGATTCTTTTTTTTTTTTTTTTGCAGAGCAATAAGGGTTGTGACTTGCCCAGGGTCACACAGCTAGTAAGTGTCAAGTGTCTGAGACCAGATTTGAACTCAGGTCCTCCTGAATCCAGGGCTGGTGCCTTATCCACTTCACCACCTAGCTGCCCCAGGATTCATTCTTTAATCTTGTTGTCTTCAATGTCTGACCAAGCTCTAAGCACTCCACAGCACCTGTTTCAGCTGCCTTCATAGCCATTGGGACAAATTGAGAGAAAGAGACACCCAAGAGATACTGTGAATACTGTGAACAAAATTTGGTAATTTATTTGATATTTAGAATCAGTGTGAGTGAGAAGTTGAGAATGACACCAGAGTTGTGAACCTCAGTGAGTGGGAGAAAGGTGTTGCCTTTGATAGTAGTAAGGAAGTTCAGAAGGGGAGGAAGAATTCAGAAGGGGTGAATGTAGCTTAGGAGGGAGACCAGGGCAAGATTCATAGATCTAGGAATCATGTGCAAAGAGATGGTCATTGAACCCATTGGGAGCCAATGAGATCACCAAGTGAGAAAGTATAAAAAAGTATGAAAAGAGAAGGGAGCCCAGAACAGAAGTTTCAGGGTTAACTTCACAACTTTATTACATTTCTTAATTACCACATCTACCACACTTTGGTAGGCTCTTATTATTACTACACCTGGATTACAATGGCTTCCTGATTGATCTCCCTACCTAGGTCCAATCCATCCTCCACTCTGTTGCCTAAATGATCTTCCTAAAGTGTAGGCCTGATAGTCATCCTTCTACTCAGTAAACTCCAGTGGCTCCCTATCACCTCCAAGATCAAATAGAAAATTCTCTCTTTGTCGTTTAAAGTCCTTCACAACCTTGTCCCTTCCCATCTTTCCAGTCTTCTGACATTTTACTGTCCTGCATGTACTTTGCATAAGGCAGCTACATGTTGCAGTGGATAGAGTGCTGGGCCTGGAGACAGAAAAGAAGTCATCTACTTGAGTTCAAATCTGGCCTCAGATACTTCTTAGGTGTGCGATACTGACCAAGTCACTTAAACCCATTTGTCTCAGTTTCCTCATCTGTAAAATGAACTGGAGAAGGAAATGGTAAATCACTTCAGTATCCTTGCCAAGAAGACCCTAAATGGAATTGTTAAGAGCTAAAACTCTAGCTATTCTGTCTAAAATATCTAATGAGTGGTTGCCAATAAATTATAAGCTTTAGCAAGAGTAAGGCTTTTTAGCATTTATTAAGGAGAATAAGAATTTGGTAAAGAGAGAAGAAAAGGCCTAGATTCCTATCTATTAAAGGGAGAATGCATTTCTAGCTCCCTTCTCCACCATCGTCCTCAGGAAAAAAGAGCGAGACAGAGTGCCCGGCTCCCCCTTCTTCCTCCCACAAACAAACATCACTTCCTGACGCCAAAGAAAAGCCTCATGGCCTTGCCCTCAAAGACCTTCCTTTCATGGTGGAGTCATTCCAATCGTTACAGAATCATGGAGAGTCAGACATGACTGAACAATAACAAATGTACTTTACATTTCCTCAACACTCACCTTCTTGCTGTTCCTTGAACGTGTCATTCCATCGTTGCACTTGGTGCCTTTTTAAACAAGTTATATATTTCATTAGACCAAAGAAAGAAAGGAGGAAGGGAGGGAAGGAAGGAAGAAATGGGAAAAATCAGCAAACCTGATCAATACATTAAAAAAAAACAACACCCAAATACATATAATGAATCACATTTATGTATCTCTCACCTCTGCAAAAGAGTAGATTACTTATCTCTTCTTTGAGGCCATGCTTGTTGTTTGTAATTTCGCAACATTCACTTTTTTAAAAATTTGTAATATTTTATTTTTTTCCCGTTACATGTAAAGATAGTTCTCAACTTTTGTTTATACAAACTTTCCAATTTCAGATTTTTTCTCCCTCCCTCCCCTCCCTCCCCCCTTCCCTAGACAGCAGGTAATCTTATGTAGGTTATATATATATATATATATATACACACATACACACATAATAACATTAAACATATTTCTGCATTAGTCATGTTATAAGAGAAAAATCAGAGCAATGACGAAAAACCTCAAAATAGAAAAACAACAGCTCCAAAGACAAAAGAAATAGTATGGTTCATTCAGCATCTATACTCTACAATTCAACATTCACTTTTGTTGATTGTTTGTGATTCTATTTAGAATGTTGTAACCATTGTGTTATAGAAATATTTTTGATGACTAGGCCTAATTTGGGGGGCTAATCTGACTGGAGGACTAATTCTGGGACTGTTGACTATTTGGCTACCTGACTGCTGTTAATTTAATGTGGGCCGTTTATAAAGTTCCACCACACTGCTCCACTCCCAAATTGATAAGCAAAAGATTAAGAAGCCTCTTAACTAAATAATCAAAGCAGAGTTTATTTATGAGATACTATTTAAAATTAAGAATACAGGGAAATAAAATGTACAACCTGACTGCATTGCGGTGCATCTCTTTCCATTGTGTCTCTTTCCCACCTGCTGCACCTGGACCTTCTTTAATACAATAAGGGCCTTAGCCGCCTCTTGCCTTAGGGCACTCAGGTCCTTTATTCTAACTCCGAGCCCCTTTCACTTTGTAAATCCCCCTGCTTCTAACTTTCCTCTCCTTACTGCCACCGCTGAACCCCTGTGTTTCTCTCTCACCGACCTTCTATCTGTCTGATCCGTCAGTCTGCCTTTCGGCCTCTCTTTTCTCTGCTCCTAGTCCTTCTCATCTTCTGCATCCTTGTAGCCCCCTGTCTGTCTGTTTGTCTTCTCCAACCTTTGCTGTCTTGTCAGCCACTCCTCCTTCTAACCGCCAGGTCTCTCTCTCTCTCTCTCTCTCTCTCTCTCTCTCTATTTTTTTCTTATCTCCACTCAAATCTCGGGGAGTTTTGCACCCACACACCAAGCTAATCTGCCAGCTAGGGCTGTGGCTGGTGGGGGGGCGGGGTGCACTTGAGCCTCACATGCCTCAGCACAGGCTATGCCAGAGCCCAGTATCTCTCAGATACCTCCACTCAGGTTGAGGGGAGCTGGGGACTTCCCCCCCCCCCCCATCTGTCTAACCTGGTGTCTTGTACAGCCCACGGGACTTTTTGGCTCAGCTGAAGCAGAGGGGGAGGGGCACCAGCCCCTCCCACACAGAAAAGACCCTGAGGGCCTAAGGCTTTCTAATCTCAGCCTAAAGGTAGGGTCCCCAAATCAAAATAAATTTCCACAGTGTATATTGTTTTCTTGATTCTTACTTCACTCTGCATCTGTGGGGACCAATTTTTAAATGGGGAGTGCTAAGCGGCTCGCTGAAATATTGGGGCAAGGAAGGAGACTGCCAGCCTCCCTCAAAACAGAACAAGATTTATTTTAACAAGAACAAACTTAAAAAAAAAAAACACAAACAGGATCAGTAGGATCAAGGGAAAGGAAATAAAATGGGGAAAGGGAAATTATAATACCTGAAAAAATACCACCACCCAGGAATCAGCTGAAAATATGCAGCAGAATGCCTATCGCTTTCCAGCTTCCACCTAGAATGCCCAATTCTCCTCCCCCAAACCTAGAAACACCCCACACAGCCCCAGCCAATGGGATGGCCACTTTGACAGTCACATGACTGCCCTCACTAGGCTTCCAATCATTATAATTTTGCCAGGCCCATGTAGGCGTCGGTGCCAGAGCCCTGGCAACGGCTACAACCAGTGGGTGGAGCACCTTGCGGTTTGTGGAGCCCCAGGCCAGTGCGCACCGAGGCATAAAAACCTCAAATAATAATTAATTCTTTACACATAAGTTCATGTGGATTTTTCCATGTTTCTCTGTATTAATTATTTGTTATCTCTTACAGAAAGATAGTATTCCATTACATTCATTTTCTACAATTTGTTTATGTTTCCCAAATGATGTACATCCACTTTGTTTCTGATTTTTTACTATCACAAAAAAATGATGCTCTAATTTTGGTGTATGTGAGGACTTTCTTATCAGTTAAGTTCTTTATATTGCAGTTAAAGCCCTTTATTTTATGATAAATATGAGAAAGAAAAGATGTAAATTTTCAGAAAGAAGTAGACTTGGTACATAAGATAATATGCATATAGAAAATTTTAGGTTTTAAAACAATACTTGGCCTAAAAGTCAACCATTTCTTCTCCAAAATCTACACAATAACTTCCCAGTAGACAAAGCTGACCCACCAACATTGAAAAATGATATAGCTTATTGCTCAATCTGAAAAAAAAAATGAAGTAACTAACAACAGAGAATCAATGTGCTCTGCATTGCTATTACATAAAAGTTTCAGATATAATATTAAAGTTCTTATAGGACTTTCAGTGGGGACTTTTTTATTTACAAAGTCTTTCTCCTTTCATCACTCATCATGTGCATAGTTGTGTACTTTCTCTTGATAGGATGATTAATATGTAGGCAGCGGGGCAGCTAGGTGGCTCAGTGGATAGAGCACTGGCCCTGGATTCAGGAGGACCTGAGTTCAAATCCGACCTCAGATGCTTGACACTTACTAACTGTGTGACCCTGGGCAAGTCACTTAACCCCAAATGCGTCACCAAAAAAAAAGAAAGAAAGAAAAAATATGTAGGCAGCAAAGAGGAGAGCAGATCCACTAAGTTAATTTATCAATTTTTTGCAACTTAACCTAGGTGTATTCCATGTGTATCCCTTCAAATGACTTAGGATAGAGCTTTCAATGCATTTGCCTAGGGAGGCATGAGACCCACTTAGTGGGGGCAGGAGTGACTAAAATTATTGGGTATTTTCATGTACAGCTCTCTCCTAATTACATCTACTTTCCCCCCTAGTGAAAACAAAGTTCAGATCAAACTCAGCAAAGTGATACTAAGGTGGAAAATTTTTTCCAATTAATAATCAGGCCACATTATTCATCCTTATTTTTCAAAGAAGATCAATGACATCACTAGGTAATATCATGATTTGCGTGTGAATTGGATTTCAGTGAGGCAAAGTTGCACAAAGTCGTCAGCTTCACTCTCTTAGTCACCCAAGTCCAGTGTCAATACAAAAGTTAAGGTGATCAGTGATGGACTAGGATGAAGTGGATGACCTTGGCATCTTGGATATCTGACCAAGCTCTAAGCACTCCACAACACCTTCTTCAGTGGCCTTCATGGCTGTTGGAACAAATCGTTCTATCTGCTCATTCCACTGGGGGGAAGTCTTCACATGCTTGGGGTAGACATCCTCCTAACTCACTGATGGGTTTGAAGCTGTAGGTTACCCTCAACCTGGTTCAGCTCATCTGAAGAGGTAGTTTTACCAGGGTTTGGCTGCTGGGGATGATACAGCTTCTTGGAGACAGGGCAAATCCACAAAAACAGAGGCATTCATTGACCTTCTTCTTCTTCTTCTTCTTCTTCTTCTTCTTCTTCTTCTTCTTCTTCTTCTTCTTTTTTCTTCTTCTTCTTTCTTCTTCTTCTTCTTCTTCTTCGACTTACCCAGGGTCACAAGCTAGTAAGTGTCAAGTGTTTCAGGCCAGATTTGAACTCAGGCCCTCCTGAATCCAGGGCCAGTGCTTTATCCACTGTGCTGTGGAAATTTATTTTGATTTGGGGACCCTGCCTTTGGGCTGAGATTAAAAAGCCTTAGGCCCTCAGGGGTTTTTTCTGTTTAAGAGGGGCTGGTACCCCTCCCCTCCGCTTCAGCTGAGCCAAAAAGCACCATGGGCTTTACAGGATGCCAGGTCAGACGGCTGAGGGAAAAAGCCCCAGCTCTCTATGCTCTGAGGGGGAGCTGCCCTGGAGACCCCAGGCTTGTCCTGCCAGGCCCTAGCATAGCCGTGTTGAGGTCCCAGGCATGCAGCAGGGGGTATGGGCCCCTCGAGCACCGCTGGGCACAGCTCTAGTGCAGCTGGTGGATTAGCTTGGTATGTGCAGGGGCGCAGGGAGCCCGAGGTTTGAGGGGAGAGAAGGAACATATATACAGGGGAGAAGACAGTGAAGGGAGAGGCTGGAGGAATAAGAAAGGGAGAAGGAGATGATACAGAGACGCTAGAGACCCCAGGGGATTAGCAACAGAGGTGAGGACGCTAAAGGGCTTTTCAAGGGGGTCAATAAAGTGAAGGAGTAAGGGGCTTTTCAGGGGTTCATCGCTATGGTAGTGAGAGAAGTTAAAGAGTGAAGCAGGGGGCTTTTCAAGGGGAGATGCTAGAAGAAGGCTGGTTGGTACGGAGACGCTAAGAAAGTTGAGGGTGTGGCAAAGCATAAGCACAAGTGGCAGCAGCAGAGAGACGCACTGGAAAGCACTCAGGTTGTACTATTTTCCTGTATTCCTAATTTTAAATTGTATCTCATAAATAAACCCTCTGCTGTTAAATTGGAAGAGGCTGTTTGTTTATCAATTTAGGAGCAGTGTGGAGAAATTTTTAAAAAGCCTTAACAGATTGGCTCAGAAAATTAATAGCAGTCAGATAGCCAGCCAGTCAAAAATCCCCAAATTAGTCCTCCAGTAAGATTAGGCCCCCCCCCAAATTAGTTAAAATATGTTTACAGTGCCACCTAGCTGCCCCCCATTCATTGACTTCTAGGCAAGTTCTATGGACCTGTAGCTATAACAATACTTGGACAGCTGTAATGATGCTTTGGACAGAGTCGAGATTTGAACTCTGGTTCTCTGGATCTGGAATCAGAATTCCCAGTTTTAAATCCTGACTTAATGCTTTTATGACCTTGGGCAGGTCACTTAACCTTCTTAAGTCTCAGCCTTATTTTCTGTAAAATGACAGGATTAGACTAGATGATCATTAATAGTCCTTCCAAATCTAAATCTTGTGATCTTATGATTCACCCTGAATGAGGAGCCCATAGTCAGGTATATTAATAAGTCTCAGCTGTATTCTGAGAGGGAAAATGTCTCATAGATTTTGTTCCTTGAAATGTTCCTGCTTATGCTTCTCAGAATTATCATCTTGTTGTTGTTTTAATGATAGGCTTGTACCAAATTAATTATACTTATTGCCTTTTGAATAGACTTTCTTAAAAACACTCTCCACACATATAAAAATATTTTGTTTCATTATTGTCATGTATTTTTTAAAAATCAGTTACTTTCTTCAGAGTAGTAAGTCTCTGAATTACTTTAAACTGTCTAGTGGCATAGAAATAAAAATCATTCTTAAAACCTGAAGCCTTAGAGTCACACAAATATATCCATTTTGGACTGTCTCAGTATGAATCTTTTGCTTAACTCCTTTGGTACATCACTTAGATCCTGCCATTATTATTTCATTTGATCCTCACAGTAACCCTAGAAGGTAGGTAGTATTATTATCCACATTTTACAAATGGTGAAACTAAGGTAAACAGGTTAAGTGACTTGTTCAGGGTTAAACAGGCCATCCACTATAACATAGGAGACATTTGAGGGCTTTAATATGGAAGAAATTCTATTAATGCTGAACCTTCCTCTCGAGGCTACATTCCTATTTCAGCTAGAAGTTTATCTTTTAAAAAATCATTTTTGTGGGCAGCTAGATGGTGCAGTGGATAAAGCACTGGCCCTGGATTCAGGAGGACCTGAGTTCAAATTTGGCCTCAGACACTTGATGCTAGCTGTGTGACCCTGGGCAAGTCACTTAATTCCCATTGCCCTGCCAAAAAAAACAAAACCAAAAAACCCTAAAAAATCATTTTTCCTTTAACAATGCATACTATTATCTGTAAGTCATTTTATAAATGATCTAGTTATAATTTAAAGGACAAGGAGGAAAAAAATAGTGTTTTTCTTATCCAAAGAAATGGCTCAAATTATGGGAATTTTCGGCATTGTGGTGGATCAGCAGAGGAAAATTTGGGCAGGTGAGTCATTATAATATCTTTCAACTCACCCTATTAGTGAAGTGGAGACAGATGGTACAGTAACTGATTGATCATGGTATAGCTCAATATACTCCATGGTGAGTAATATGTTCAGGTATTACATTCTGCAATCATAGACTGGAAGTAGGTCAGTATTGTTCTTCTTTTATGGAAGCCAAGGACCATGGAGATGAAGTGACTTGCTTTTGGGAACCCTGTGAATCCTTGTAGAATAAGGACTAAAATGGTAAGGATACCACATGATGCCACAGAGTGTGAATTTAGTCATTTAATTTACTCTAGTCATTTTGATGAAAACAAACAATCACCATTTTGATGTTTAATACTATGTTACTGTCACTGGTAAACACATGCTAAAGGTCTTCATCTATACATAGATAGCATTTCAGTGATTTTATTGCCTCATTCGTAGAATAAAGAAGGAACCATAGAAATCATCTAGTCCATCCCTCTTATTTTACAGATGAGAAAACTGAACCCTAAGAAGACTGACTGATTTGCCCAAGGTCACACAAGAAAGACTGTAGAGATATGAAATGTGCTAATATGGTCTGAAATCTGATCACCTTCTGACATAAATTAACCTAATTTAAAATATGAGGGGCAGCTAGGTGGCGCAGTGGATGGAGCACCGGCCCTGGATTCAGGAGTACCTGAGTTCAGATCTGGCCTCAGACACTTAACACTTACTGGCTGTGTGACCCTGGGCAAGTCACTTAACCCTAATTACCTTACCGAAAAAACAAAACAAAACAAAAAATATGAAGCATATTTTGTGCCAAATCAATGGTTTGTAGTTTTCTTCCTTTAAAGACATAGCTCCACTCTAGTAACACCATTGATTTGCTGGGTACCTACGATTTAATATTTAAGACCATGTCTTAAAAGCCTATACCATCTAACTGTTACAGGCAATGAATAAAGTACTTTTTATGTTTTTGCTGAAAAGACTCATAGAAATGCAAAGTAGTGATTCCCATCCTCTCCCCCCCCCCCCCCCCCCCCGTGTTCCTACTTAAAGCTTAAAATAATGGAACAAGTTTCATCTCTCTTAGGTACAGAATTATAGCACTGTATTACTCTCACGTGGGCAAGGCTGACCCCTAGTGACCAACTGTGATTGCTCCTTAGGGAAGCCTGGGTTTTGGTCCTTTGGACCTTTTAATGTGTATGATCTGAGACTTGAGACTTTCCCTAAAGAGTTCCTTTGTACTAGTAAAATGTGGTGGCCACATTTGAATATGTGGTTAACTGTGGCTGAATTTCTTTTTTACACTATCCTTAATAGTCTTTTGTTTATAAACTTGTCTTAATAGCAAAGCTTTACAGGAAAATCTTGTTGACCTTGAGTGCATTGTAATCTATCATAGTTGTCTACCTGACATAATGAAAATAAATATATTTAAGTAACACCTTTTAAATTAATTATTTGTTAACTCTTGTTCTATTTGTTAGATCTATATTTATTCCTTTTCTAAAGTCACCTCAGTATTTTGAATCGACATTATCTTTATATCTGGAAAAAGAAAGAAAAGGTAGGTTTAAATAATATTTTCCCTCTATTTTCTACTGCAACATCTTTGTGTGTATAATTTTTTTTTTTTTGCGAGGCAATTGGGGTTAAGTGACTTGGCCAGGGTCACACAGCTAGTAAGTGTTAAGTGTCTGAGGCCGGATTTGAACCCAGGTACTCCTGACTCCAGGGCCAGTGCTCTATCCACTGCGCCACCTAGCTGCCCCGGCAAAGCTCTTTAAAGTTGTATTAAGCGCAATTTTGTAGGAAACTTTTCCTTGCTGATTACCAGCATCTACACATTTGAAACATCTGAAAAAACTTCCATTCCATGACTACACCCAGAGGACATCCCAAGAATCATCTGAGAAAAGACTTTCTTTTTTTGGGGGGGGGGGGCAGGCAATGGGGGTTAAGTGACTTGCCCAGGGTCACACAGCTAGTAAGTGTCAAGTATCTGAGGTCGTATTTGAACTCAGGTCCTCCTGAATCCAGGGCCAGTGCTCTAACCACTGTGCCATCTAGCTGCCCCCGAGAAAAGACTTTCAAAGACTTAATTATTTTTTTTACTGTTTCATCAAGGAACAGCTATTCCTAGAAGAAACAAAGGGGGGAAATGTGATAAAATAATGGGATTTAGCAGATACTCAAAGACTCACCTGGAGATTAATCTAAACTGATTGAATCAAGTGAGAGTGATTGACTGCTGATTAGCCTACTTCAAAGTTAACTAAATTTTAATCATACCTGGCTAGCCCTTAATGGATTTGGAGGATGCCAACCAATCAGCTTGAAGCAGTGTGTAAGGACTGACTCTATTCCAGACCTATAAAAAGCTTCCACAATGAGTTTGCTAAAGAGTTCCTGATTAAAGCAGGCTTGTGGAGGAGGACTTGGGGAAGAACCCAACCAGGCTGGAACTCTATTGGAGATAGGCCTTTTCTTAACTTTCTGAACTCCATGTTAATACCTGTATGTTTTAATAAATGTTTAATGCCCAAAGACTGGTGTTGAAGCTTCTAATTTAAGGTGATCACACAATACAGATTTTAAACATCACAGTTATTATCAGAGAAAAAGGGAAATCATGAAGGGAAAGTTGTTATTCTGTTTTACTCTATAATATTGTGATTTTCCTCTGAGAAATTCAAACTACTGCAAGTATATTCTCATTCATATTGAAGAGGAGGGTAAAGGTAGATCTAGCCAATGTTGGCTTTATAAGAATGCTGCTCCATATATGTACTTCTCTAAGAAACAATTTCTCATTGGTTTATGAAATGCCAGTAGTATTCATTCCTTTAGCATAATTAATCTTTAGTTGGGCAGCTAAGTGGTACAGTGGATAAAGCAGTAGCCCTGGATTCAGGAGGACCTGAGTTCAAAGTCGGCCTCAAACACTTAACAATTACTAGCTGTGTGACCCTGGGCAAGTCACTTAACCCTCATTGCCCTGCAGAGAGAGAGAGAGAGAGAGAGAGAGAGAGAGAGAGATTAATTTTATCTCCAGGAGATTTTTTTTTTAATTTCTAGGGAAAAAATAACATGGGAACTAGGTGGTGAAGTGGATAGAACACTAGGTTGGAATTGGGAAGACTCATCTTGCCAAGATAGGGTCATGAAGAGTTGGACATGGCTGAAAAGACTAAACAACAAAGGGAAGACTAACACATTAAGTTCCAGCTTTCTTAGTGTGAATGAGTCTATAAGCTGCAAATTGGCAAGGATGACCAAAAATGGCAATAGTCAATGTTTGAGGGGCTGTGGAATGATAGTCACGCTAATGCATTGTTGGTGGAGCTGTGAAATGGAGCTACTATTTTGGAAAGCAATTTGGAACTGTGAAAATAAAGTACCTAAAGCCCAAGGAAGTCATTTAAAAAAATTAAGTCCTCACATATGCCAAAATATTTATAACAGCACTTTTGTGATAACAAAGAGTTGGAAATGAAGTAGTTGCTCACCAAATAGGGAAAGGCTAAACAAATTGTAGTACATGAATGTAATAGAATATTATTGTACTGTAAGAAATGGCATTGGGGAGGTAAGTGGCTCAGTGCATAGGGTTCTAGGACTGGGGTCAGGAAGGCTCATCTTCCTGAGTTCAAATCTGACCTCAGACACTTACTAGCTGTGTGACCCTGGGCAAGTAGCTTAACGCTGTTTGTCTCAGCTTATCATCTGTAAAATGAGCTGGAGAAGGAAGTGGCAAACCACTCCAGTATCTTTGCCAAGAAACCCCAAATGGAGTCACAGAGTTGGACATGACTGAAACAACTGAAGAACAACAAAAAGAAATGATGTATTTGATGAATATAGAGAAGCAGGGAAATATCTACATGAACTGATGCAGGGTAAAGTAAGCAGAACCAAGGAAACAATATACACAATAAGTATAGCAATACAAATGGAAAGAACAACTACATACACAAAAAACCCAAAAGTGAATGTAACAAAGTTATAAAGACAAATATGCCTAGAATGAAAGGATATGAAAAGACATCTTGAATCTACCCCTTTGTGGAGGTAGGAGGCCTATAAGTGTTAAACATTGCACCTGCTTTTGGACTTTTCGAATGTGCCAGTTGTATTGATTTTTTTTCTTTTAAAAAATATTATTTGTTATATAAGATGGCTTTCCGGGAGAGGAAGGATACTGGGAATAACTATGATGATGTAAGAAATAGAAGACATTTATAAACACTTTTTTTTAAAAAACTTTTTTTTTTTTTTTTGCAGGGCAATGAGGATTAAGTGACTTGCCCAGGGTCACAAAGCTAGTAAGTGTCAAGTGTCTGAGGTAGGATTTGAACTCAGGTCCTCCTGAATCCAGGGCCAGTGCCTTATCTACTGCACCACCTAGCTGACCCCCTTTTTTGTTTTGTTTTGTTTTTTGTTTGTTTTTTGTGTTTTTTTGGTGAGGCAATTGGGGTTAAGTGACTTGCCCAGGGTCACACAGCTAGTAAGTGTCAAATGTCTGAGGTCAGATTTGAACTCAGTTCCTCCTGAATCCAGGGCCGGTGCTCTATCCACTGCGCCACCTAGCTGCCCCTATAAACACTTATTTAAAAAAAAAACCACTTTAAAAGCATAGGAATAAATGAACTTTTCTACAATATGTTAAATACTATTAAGAATCAGATTTACACATCATAGGGATAAACTAGAAGATTTTCTAATAAGATTGGATATAAAGCAAGGATTTCCCTATCACCACTGTTATTTAATATAGTATTAGAAAGTCTAGCTAGAGGAACAAGACAAGAAAAAATAATTTTTTTTAAAAAGCATGAGCAAGGGGCAGCTAGATGGCTCAGTGGATAGAGCACCAGCCCTGGAGTCAGGAGTACCTGAGTTCAAATCCGGCCTCAGACACTTAACACTTACTAGCTGTGTGACCCTGGGCAAGTCACTTAACCCCAATTGCCTCACTAAAAAAAAAAAAAAAGCATGAGCAAACAGCAAGGAGTGAATTAAAAAGCATTTATTAAGTTGTTACTGTGGTCCAAGCACTGTGTCAAGTACTGGGGATACAAAGAGAAAAATGGATATAGCCCTTGTTTTCAACATGCTCACAGTCTGACTGGAGGAGATAATACATAAAAATTCATCTGCAGCGATAGCTAGAAACCTGAAAGTCCTAAAGGTAAAGAAGCACGGCATATGGCAAATTCCAGGGGTTCTTAGGTCATATGAGGAAATAATATGACAATGCCAGGAAGTCTGTAGGGCATAAAAGCAGAGTAGATTTTAAGGCTTAGAAGACTTGAAGAGGAAGTGACAGGGCATATGGTGAGGTCTGGTGCTTTGCCATCTCATGGAAGGGAAAGAGTTGATGATTGCCATCTCAACCAAATTTTTTGAGTGGTTAAGTAGGCCAGAGGAATTCTGGGAAGTATGGTTTGGGGGAGGACACCTTGCATTTAATATAGGACTCTGTACAGAGTATGTCATTGAGGGAGGGAGGTAAGGGGAAAAGAAATTAAAATTATTACTTTTTGTAGATGATATGATAGTCTACATAGGGAACTCTAGAGATTCAACTAAAATTTAATTGAGGATTTAATAACTTTATTTTTTATTTTTTTGAGAATTTAATAACTTTAGTAAAATGGCAGGATATATATGTATGCATACACATATATGACAGCAGTAAAAGATAAAGAAAGTCTTCAAAATAGCAAAAGAATGTATGACTTACCTACTTGCAAAGACACACATGGGAGTTTTATGAATACAACTACTAAACAGTCTTTATAGGAATAAAGACTGATTTAAATAAATGGGGAAATATTGTTTATGGTTGTTCCATTGACCATATAACAAAAATGACAATACTTCCTAAATAAACTCTCTCGTTTAATGACATACTAATCAAATTACCCTAGGATTACTTTAGAGAGCTACAAAAAAAAAATCAATTTGGCTGAACAAAATGTCAAGATTCTCAAGGGAAGTAATGGGAAAAAAAAGGAAAGGAAGGAAGCCTAGCAGTAACAGATCTCAGACTGTCCTATAAAGCAGTAATCATCAAAACTATTTGACACTGGCTAAAAAATAGAAAATTTGAAACTGTGTGACAGTAATTAGGTGTATAACATAGAGGAGTAAATGAAAATAGTAACATAGTGTTTGATAAACTTGATCAACCCTAAGATGGCCCCTCCTAGGGTAAGGAATCACTTAAGAATTTTGATCAATGCCATAACCAAGCAGGGTTCCAGAGGACTGATGAGGATGCAGACCTCCTACCTCCTCACAGAAGGATGATGAACTCAAGGTATAGAAGAGCAGAATGAGACAAACATTGTTGGAAATGATCACGATATGCATTTGTTTTGCTTGACTATGCTTATTTGTTATGAGGATTTGAATTTTGAGGGGGTGGAATCTGAGGCAGAAGAAGGGAAATAGGTATAGAAATTGCTAAAATAGAAAGAAAAAAGGGTCACTTAAACATTTCAAAATATGCACAGAAGATAAAAGGATGGTCAGAAGGAAACACAGACAAGCAGGACAGCTTTGAAACATGTTTAATTTATTACATTCTTTCAAAAAGTAAGCTGTATACAATGTCTTGCTCTACACAGTTTTCCTGTATAACAAAACTGCATGAAGACTTTTGGGACACACTGTACAAATCCTCTTTTTCTGTTCTATATGGATTTTTTGTGTTCATTAAATTCAGAATAAAAACATAATTTAAAAAACATTTTTATTTATAGTTTTGGGTTCCAATTTTTATCCCTCCTTCCTTCCCTCCTTTCTCTCCTCCCTAAGGCAGTAAGCAATCAGATATGGACTATAAATGTATGATCATATAATACCTTACCATATTTGTCATTTTGTACAAGAAAACTTGAGTAAAAGAAAAAAAATTAACAGAAGTGAAAAATAGCATGCTTCAGTCTGTGTTCCATCAATATCAGTTCTTTCTTTGGAGGTGGATAATATGTTTCATCAATAGTCCTTTGGGATTGTCTTAGATAGTTGTATTATTGAAAATAGTTCAGTCATTCACAGTTCATGAAACAATATTGCTATTTCTGTGCACAATGTTCTCTTGGTTCTGCTCACTTCACTATACATCAGTTCATATAAGTCTTTCCAGGCCTTTCTGAAATCATCCTGCTTGTTATTTCTTATATTACAACAATATTTCATCACCATCATATACCACAGCTTGTTTAGCCATTCCCCAATTGATGGGCATTCAGTTGATTCCCAATTCTTAGCCACCACAAAAAGAGCTGCTATAAATATTTGTGTATAAATAAGTCTTTTTCTCTTTTTTGGGATGTCTTTGGGCTATAAACCTAGCAGTGGTATTGCTGGATCAGAGGGTATGCACAGTTTTATAGCCCTTTGGGCATAATTCCAAATTGCTCTCCAGAATGGTTGGATCTTTTCACAACTCTACCAACCGTGGATTAGTGTCCCAGCTTTCCCACATCCCTTCCAACATCCAATATTTTCCATTTTTGGTTATATTTTCCACTCTGATGGATGTGAGGTGATATCTCAGAGTAAAACATTAAAAAAAAAATTAAACATAAAATGGAAGGTGTAACGATTGGAATAACGCCACCTACTGGAGACTTACTGTAGAAGAGTTCCACCCATGAAGCGAAGGTCTTTGAGGGCAAGACCAGGAGTCTTTTCTTTGGCGTCAGGAAGTGACGCAGGCTAGTGGGAGGAAGAAGGAAGAGACTGGTGGCTCGGTCTCAGGCTCTTTCCTGAGGACTCTGGCGGAGAAGGGAGCTAGAAATGTGCTCTCCCTTTAATAGATAGGAATCTAGGCCTTTCTCTCTCTCTTTACCAAATTCTTATTCTCCTTAATAAATGCTTAAAAGTCTAACTCTTGCTAAAGCTTATAATTGATTGGCGACCACTCATTAGATATTTTAGACAGATTAGCTAGAATTTTAGCCCTTAACAAAGGGGAAGGGGAACCTCTCTCTGTGTATCAACAAAGGCAGAGGCCACAAGGAATGGTCTATTTGTGGGAAAAGGAATATTAGTGGAGGGCGCCTGTATTTCTTAGAAATCAAAGTTCAAAAAGAGAAACAGCAGCAAAATCATTGACCTCAAAAGTCATGCAAAGTCTGAGTAACAAACAAGCTGAATTAGAGATTGCAATAAAAATTTGACCTATAGGTATATATTGGATACATATATTGATAGGAGTTGAAGGATCCTCTTTCCTGGACAAATGGGAAGCCTAAGGAAGGGAAAATGGGTCTTTGCAAGATGTTATTTTGGGGCACTTTTTCTTTCTTTCTTTCAATCTTCAAGGTTCTTTTTTCTTCAACTATTTGTTTATTTTTAACATCCCTCCCATCTGGTCCTTCCCTACCCACTGAGAAGTCATGCAATATTATATCAATTATACATGTGAAGTTATGTAAAACATATTTCCATATTACCATGTTGGGAAAAAAAAGCAAGAAACAAAGAAAGTGAGAAAAGTATGCTTCGATCTGTACTCAGAATTCATTGGTTCTGGTGGATAACATTTTTCATCATGGAACCATTGCAATTGTCTTGGATCATTGTTTTGATCAGAACGGCTAAGTCTTTCACAGTTGATCATTGTTACAAAATTGCTGTTACTGTGTACAATGTTTTACTGGTTCTTCTCACTTCAGTTTGTATCAGTTCATATAAGCCTTCCTGGGTTTTTCTGAAATCATCCTACTTGTTATATTCTGCTTGTTATTGTGCTATGGCACAATATTATTTCATCACAATTGTATGCCACAACTTGTTCAGTCATTACCCAATTGATGGGTATCCCCTCAGTTTCCAATTCTTTGCCATTACAAAAAGAGCTTCTATAAACATTTTTGTACATATTTCCCTTTTCTTTGATCTCTTTGGAATACAGGCTTAATAGTGGGGTTTTTTTTGTTTTTTCTTTTTAGTGAGGCAATTGGGGTCAAGTGACTTGCCCAGGGTCACACAGCTAGTAAGTGTTAAGTGTCTGAGGCCAGATTTGAACCCAGGTACTCCTGACTCCAGGGCCGGTGCTCTATCCAGTGCGCCACCTAGCTGCCTTTAATAGTGGTTTTGTTGGGTCAAATGGTATGCACAGTTTTATAGTCCTTTGGGCACATTTCCAAATTGTTCTCCTGAATGGTTGGAGCAGTTCACAACTTAACCAAGAGTGCATTAGTGTCCCTCTCTTTTTTGGGGGGGGGTCATGCTTTCTAAGGACGGTGCTTCACTGTGTCTAAATAAAATATGAGGGGCAGCTAGGTGGCATAGTGGATAGAGCACCGGCCCTGGAGTCAGGAGTACCTGAGTTCAAATCCGCCTCAGACACTTAATACTTTTTAGCTGTGTGACCCTGGACAAGTCACTTAACCCCAATTGTCTCACCAAAAACATTAAAAAATATATATGAATAATTTCTTCTTAGAAAAATAGAGTGGTAGATCAATGGAATAGGCTAGGCTCAGGAAATGCAGTAGTAAATGACACTAGTAATGTAGTGTTTGATAAACCCAAAGACTCCAGTTTCTGGAATAGGAACTCAGTATTTGACAAAAACTGCTGGGAAAACTGGAAGATAGTATGGCAGAAATTAGGCATAGACCAACATCTTACACCTTATACTAAAATAAGGTCAAAATGGATACATGATTTAGACATAAGAGGTGATACCATAGGTAAATTAGGAGAGAAAGGAATAGTGTACCTATCAGATCTTTGGAAAGGAAAACAGTTTTTGACCAAACAAGAGATAGAGTATATTATAAAATGCAAAATGGATGATTTTGATTATATTAAATTAAAAAATTTTTGTACAAACAGAAGCAATGCATCCAAAATTGGAAGGGAGGCAGAAAGCTGGGAAACAATTTTTGTGGCCAGTGCTTCTGATAAAGGCCTCATCTCTAAAATATATAGGGAATTAAATCAAATTTATAAGAACCCAAGTCATTCCCCAATTGAGAAATGGTCAAAGGATATGAACAGGCAGTTTTCTGATGAAGAAACCAAAGCTATCTATTCCCATATGAAAAAATGCTCTAAATCTCTAATGATTAGAGAGATGCAAATTAAAACAACTCTGAGGTACCACCTGACACCTATCAGATTGGCTAAAATGACAAAAAAGGAAGATAATAAATGTTGGAGAGGCTGTGGGAAAATTGGAACACTAATGCATTGTTGGTGGAGCTGTGAGCTGATCCAACCATTCTGGAGAGCAATTTGGAATTATGCCCAAAGGGCGATAAAGCTGTGCATACCCTTTGACCCAGCAATCCCACTTTTAGGTCTTTTGCCCAAAGAAATCATGGAAGGGGGAAAGGGACCCACATGTACAAAAATATTTATAGCTGCTCTTTACGTGGTAGCAAGGAATTGGAAGTTGAGGGGGTGCCCATCAATTGGGGAATGGCTGGACAAGTTGTGGTATATGAATACAATGGAATACTATTGTGCTATAAGAAATGAAGAGCAGGAGTTCAGAGAAACCTGGAGGGTCTTACGTGAGCTGATGATGAGTGAGATGAGCAGAACCAGAAGAACATTGTACACAGTATCATCAACATTGAGTGTTGACCTACTGTGATGGACTATATTCTTCTCAACAATGCAATGGCACAGAAGAGTTCCAGGGAACTCATGATAGAAGAGGATCTCCAAATCCAAGAAAAAAAAAGAAAGAAAGAACTGTGGAGTATAGATGCTGATTGAACCATATTATTTCTTTTGTTTTGGGGGCTGTTGGTTTTTTTTTTTTCTTTCTATTTTGAGGTTTTGCATCACTGCTCTGATTCTTTCTCTTGTAACAGGATTAATGCAGAAATAGGATTGATGTTATTATGTGTATATATATGTGTGTGTGTATATATATATATATCTATATGTATATGTATAGAGATATATAGATATAACCTATATCAGATTACCTGCTGTCTAGGGGAGGGGGGAGGGAGGGGTGGGAGGGAGAAAAATCTGAAATTGTAAAGCATGTATAAACAAAAGTTGAGAACTATCTTTACATGTAATGGAAAAAATAAAATACCTCATACATTAAAAAAAAAAGAATTAGCCTATTAACTTTTTTTTTTTTGGTGGGGCAATGAGGGTTAAGTGACTTGCCCAGGGCCACACAGCTAGTAAGTGTCAAGTGTCTAAGGTTGGATTTGAACTCAGGTCCTCCTGAATCCAGGGCTGGTGCTTTATCCACTGCACCACCTAGCTGCCCCTAGCCTATTAACTTTTACAAAATAATAGGAAAATGTCTGAAACAAGGGAGAACTTTCCTTCTGCATTTCTTCGCATTCCTACACCCCCCCCCTTTCCTCCCCACTAGGGACAGTTAGGTGGCACAGTAGATAGAGCACCAGGCCTGGAGTTGGAGGACCTGAATTCAAATCTAGCTTCAGACACTTATTTCTGTCTGCCTCTGTTTCCTCAGCTGTATGGTGATAATAATAATGGTGATAATAATGGCATTTATCTCCCAGGGTTGTTATGAGGATTAAATGGGTTATTATTATTATTATTATTTTGGTGGAAGGTTAATTGACTTGCCCAGGGTCACACAGCTAGTAAGTGTCAAGTGTCCAAGGCCAGATTTGAACTCCGGTCCTCCTGACTCCAGGGCTGGTGCTTTATCCACTGTGCCACCTTGCTGCCCCCAATGAGTTAATATTTGTAAAGTGTTTAGCACAGTGCCTGGCACATGGTAGACACTTAATAAAGTACTGATTCCGTTCCTATTCCTTTTTTTTTCTTTTTAGTATTTTCATATAGGAAAAATGGGGGAAGCACTTGCTTCTGTCTCTAGTAGAAAACTGTATGTGTTAACAGAAAGTTTATATGACTCCCCAAAGTTCTAGGTTAATTAGGAGAAAGGCTATAGGTGGGCCATCTATAGTTTTCCTTCCAATAACTTCTCAGCCCCTAACTTTGACTCCTTTATTTTTCAGTCATTCAGTCGTGTTCAATTCTACATGACTTCATGGACTTTTGTTAATGGGGTTTTCTTGGCAAAAATACTAGAGTGATTTGCCATTTCTTTCTTCAGTATGTCCCCATTTTACACAAGAGAAACTGAGACAAAAAGGGGTTAAATAACTTGCAAAGAGTCACACAGTTAGTAAGTGTTAGAAGTCAAATCTTCCTGGCTCCAAGCTGGTCCTCTATCCAATACACCATCTAGTTGCCCCTTTCTGACTCCATTCCTCGACTAAAATTGTTTCCTTCAGGGTTATTGTACTCAGTGCTCATCCCTGTTAACCTCTGTAGATTTTTAAATTCTCCTGTATACTTTCTCCTTCCTTGATTTTCATAACACATTGCATGCTACTAATTCTCTTTCTTGATCATCATAACTGTGCATCTAACTGTACATATGTCTAACTGTAGTGGTCCCCCAAAGCTTTGTCCTAGGCTCTTTTCTCTTTCTCTGTTCTTTAACAGTGATAATTGAACTCAGGGGAAACTGAGGATATTATTAGATCAACTGGGATGATTCCACAATATATGGATCCAACCCTATCCAATAGCACTGACTCCTAAACTGATAACTCAAACTCAACATGTCCAAAATGAAACTCATTGTCTTTCCCCCTTAACATATTTACCCCCAAAACTTCTTTATTTCTGTTGAGGGAACCATTATTCTTCCAGTCACTTAGTTTTGCAGCCTCAGAGTCATCATCAACTCCTCATTCTCCCTCACCTTCCATTTCCAATCAGTTGCCAAAACTTGTCAATTCTACCCCCAAAACACCTCTCCACTCACACTGCACCCAACAGGGCCTCATCACTTCTCCCCTGAACTCTTTCAATCATCTCCCAATTGGTCTTCTTGATTCTAGTCCTTTTCTTCTCTAGTTCACCCACATAGTTGCCAGACTGATCTTTCCAATGCACCTGTCTGTATTTGTCACTCCCTTGCTCAAGAAATTCCACTGATTTCCCATTGCCTCCAGGATAAAATAGACATTCCTCAGCTTGGCACCTGAAATTCTTCACAATCTGCTTTCAGTGTACCTTTCCTGATGTTTTTTACATCATTCAACTAAATGTATCCTGCAATCTGAACAAATTGGCCTACTTGCTGTTCTCTGAACTTGGAATCCTATTTCCCACCTCCAGCTTTTGTACAGACTGGCCTATGGGTCGTTTTTTTTTCCAATGCATTTTTTTCATATCTCTGCTTCTTAGAATCCTTAGCTTCCCAGCCAGAGTAGTTGACTCTTTTTTTTTTTTTTTTTTTGGTGAGGCAATTAGGGGTTAAGTGACTTGCGCAGGGTCAAGGAGCTAGTAAGTATTAAGTGTCTCAGGCCGGATTTGAACTCAGGTCCTCCTGAATCCAGGACTGGTATTCTATCCACTGTGCCACCTAGCTGCCCCACGTAGTTGACTCTTGATTGTGGAATGGCTAAACAAATTTTGGTAGATGAATAATAGAATATTGCTATACTGTAAGAAGCAACAAATATGAAGAATGCAAAGAAGCATAGGAAGGTTGATATGAACAGATATAGAATGAAGTAAAACAACCCCCAAAAAGAAAATAATACAAAAGTGCAACAATGTAAATGGAATGAACAAAAAGATGAAACTGAGTGCTGTGTAATTGTAATTACTATGCAGAGAAAAGTTAAGATAATGTACTTGGGGAACTACTGGTCTGGAATACTGTATAAATTGTCACGCACATACAGTTTATGTATAGATTGGCTTTGATGAAAAGGCCTTTTTCCATCTTTCTTTTAAAATCTTTATTATAACAGATGGCTCCGTGGGTAGGGGAGAGAAGAAGGATATTTTTGAAAGTGATACTGATGTAAAAGCAAAAGATATCAATAAAAAACCAAAATTTTAAAAAAGGATCTTTATTTTCAAGGCTCATCCTCAGGTGCCACTCTTATGCAAAACCTTTCGTGATTGCCCTAGATCTTAGCGTCCCCTCTCTCTTCTAAATGATACTCTATCTGGGTATATGTTTTCCTCCCAGGAAAATGAAACCGTCCCATTTTCTTTGTATACTAAGTATGATGTTTTAATGCTTTATTGAATTGAGTGAGGTAGATTCTGTCCCCTTCTGATTCTGTTGAATTGATACCATTTCCATTACTGTCATTTAGAAGAGAATCCCTTGATGTTCTGCAGCATTGGAGACCTGTCTTCATGAGCAGTGCTTTTTGACTATGTGAAATCAATTGCATGCTTAGTTACTTTGTTCCCTGAATAAAGGAAACATTTAAAGTTTTGCTGTTCATGTAGAAACAATAACTTCAATCAACTTTCAGATGTTTGAGGTCACCATGGAGGATGCCCTGCTGCATGTCTGTGTACCCTAACAATTCTGGTGATATGTGACATAGTAGTAAGTGGAGAAATAGTTTAGTCATTTGATAGTCAACATAGTATATATCTCCCATAAATACTATCTCAGTGGGGTGATGATTGTGATAAAATAACTAAAAGGGCATTGATAGTAGTGGCAAGTGTCACTAGGTTACAGAGTCAGAGGATATAGAAATAGAAGTGGAAGGGACTTTAGGGGTCACCTAGTCTAGCCCTTTCATCATTTTACAGATGAGGAAATTGAGGTCCAGAGCATTAAAGTGATTCAAGTTCACGTGGGTAGGCAGAGTCAAATTTCAAAAGTAGATCTCCAAAATCAGTATTATAAGTAGAAGATGGTGAAGTCATGTCTAGGCAGCAGTTTGAAAATGATCTGAAGAGCTTAGTGGACTGCAAACTCAAAATGAATTGACAAGAAAGCAAATAAGTTTTTAGGATGCATTACGAAAGGCACAGTGATCTGTGGTAGTCCCACTGTACTCTGTTATGATCATATCACATTTGGAATATTGTACTCAGCCTGGGCATTTTAGGAATAGCTAGTTCTCATTAATATAGCACTTTAGAATTTATAAAGAGCTTTACAGATATCTCATTTGATCCTCACCTTTTGAGACAGGTGCTATTGTCTCCATTTTACAGATAAGGAAACTGAGGCAAACAAAGGTTAAGTGATTTGCCCAGGGTCAAACTGCTGCTAAGTGTGTGAGGCAGGATTTGAACCCAGGTATTACTGAACCTGGGTCCAGTATTATCCACTGCTACCTAGCTGGGGCACATTCAGAGGACACCCTGTTGGTGAAAAGGCATTGATAACTTGCCTTTTGTATTTTTTTTTTTAGTGAGGCAATTGGGGTTAAGTGACTTGCCCAGAGTCACACAGCTAGTAAGTGTTAAGTGTGTGAGGTCAGATTTGAACTCAGGTCCTCCTGAATCCAGGGCCAGTGCTCTATCCACTGTGCCACCTAGCTGCCCCAATTCCTTTAGTATTATAAGTGGACTGGAAAAGGACTAAGAAGCTAAAGCTGAATTGGAAATTTTCCCCAAATTAACTGCTTTCTTTCTTTTTCTTTTCTTTTTTTTTGGTGAGGCAATTGGGGTTAAGTGACTTGCCCAGGGTCACACAGCTAGTAAGTGTTAAGTGTCTGAGGCCAAATTTGAACTCAGGTCCTCCTGAATCCAGGGCAGGTGCTTTATCCACTGTGCCACCTAGCTGCTCCCAAGTTAACTGCTTTCAAGAGGTGAGAATCTGAAAAGAGGAGTTCAGGAGAGGAGAGGACATGAGACTTGTCTTCAAGTATTTAAAAAACTGTCACCTACACAAAACCAGGAGCAATGGATGGATGTTGCCAAAAGGTAAATTTAAGCTATGTGGAAGGAAAAATTTTGTATGCCAAAGTGAATGGGCTGCTTTAAAAGGTAGTAGGCTCTCCCTCCTTGGAAGTCTTCAAGCAAAGCCTGGAAAACCATTTGTCAAGTATATTGTAGAGAAGTTTATTGAGGGTCCCTTCCAATTCCTAGGTTCAATGGCTCTGTCCTCTGCTGTCAAATCCAGTTCTCCCCACTACCCCCATGCTGTAGCTTCCCCTGGTAAAAGAGAAACTGACTAAAAGAGAAAGGACTTTCCCCAGGATTTGTTGAAGGAGAAAGGTCAAATAATCACTGGAATTCAAATTCTAATCAACATTGACCTGCTCCTTGATACTATTAAGCATTATTGGTCTGATATATAAAAATAATGTAAGGAGGTTCTTTATTTTTAAATCCTTGATTCTTAACTTTTTAAAGTACAAAATAAGAAGTCATGTTTCTTTTTAAGGAATTTCACTCTTTTAATAGGGTTCAGACAGCTAGGTGGCTCAATGGATAGAGCACTGGACTTGGAATCAGGAAGATTAATCAGACACAGAAAGCCTCAGATCCTTACTAGCTATGTGACCGTGGGTAAGTCACTTAACCCTGTTTACTTCAGTTTCTTCATATGTAAAATGAGCTGGAGAAGGAAATGGCAAACCACTCCAGTATCTTTGTCAAGAAAACCCAAAATGGGGGTCACAAAGAGCTGGACATGACTGAATGATTAAACAACAACAGCAAAAATTAATCATATTTTTGGAATTCATAATTTCTCTGGATTGTGTTTGGTGGTGGGGAAACATTATGAAATCCAATTTATAAAGCGTAATCTTCTCTAGGGGAGATAGCAAACTTTGAAGAATAAAAACATAAAAAAATCTTAAAACCTCAGAGTGTAGTGAATTTTGGGGCAATTTCCAAATCACCATTAGCCTCTTAGGCCTTTTTCAGTCCCATGAATTAGAGGATTGGGAAGGCTGCAGAAATGGGTAACCAGTAAAATGTTTCATTGGAAATATCATATAAGGGCATGGAGGTGAGTGCTGGGTGGAGATTTTTAAAAGTTGAGCTCTGGCTAGGGTAGGGGGTGGGGTAGGGGTGAGATAGAGAAAAGGACGCCAAGAAATTTAATTGAAATCAAGTTGCTTTTGAGAATAGGAAGGAAGGAAGGAGACAAAAGAGGAAATACACGTACATAAGAAACCTGGACAGATTCAAACAAATAAGATGTAATGTTGAAGAACAATAGAAAAGACATGGTAAAAACAAAATCCAAAGGAAACTAATACTTTTGATCTTGATAAACAATCAGATACTATTATCATCATTTTAACCACAAAGAAACAGGGAAGCAAGTGGAGGATGCAAAAGAAGAAAATAATTTGAGGCAGCATCCTAGATAGGAAAGTTATTTGGATGGTTAAATTTTAGAATGAGGGGAAATGAGCACTAACTTAGGAAAATACTTAACATTTAGGCAGAGGTTTGTTTCTCTGCTCTAATTTAAATGTCTATTTATTACTGGCTATCGGGCAACAAGGTAGTGTAATGGATAGTTCTGGACCTTGAGTCAAGAAGCCCTGAGTTCAAATCCTGCCTCAGACACTTACTTAACTGTGTGACCCTGGGCAAATCTCTCACGCTCCTTTTGCCTCTGTTTTCTTATCTGCAAAATGGAGATAATAATGGCACCTACCTCCCAGTGTTGTTGTAAGGATCAAATGAGATATTTTTTAAGTGCTTAGCACATTACCCAGCACCTAGCTTCTTAAACTGTGGTTCTTGACCCCTTATGGAGTCATGTAACTGAATGTGGGGCTCTCAAAAAATTTGGCAACAGTAAAAGGTTATATATGTAGCTATTTTATATACCTAGTTTCCAGGGTTGCACAAAAATTTCTCCAGTGAAAAGAGGCCACCATTGGGAAAAGTTTAAGAAGCCCTAGCCTAACATATAGTAGGTACTTAATAAAATGCCTGTTCCTTTCCTCTCTGAAGAGGAAAAATAAGTATACAGGAGACATTTAGGTAAAAGAAGGAAACGGAAAATACTACAGCATCTGTTACTAAACAGACAAGGGGAAAGGAAGTGGGGGAAAAGAAGACTTTTGAGGGGCATTTTCCCCAGTCCTCAAAGATTTAAATACAAGCAGTCACTTTAGCTTAAGTTTTCTTTGCTGAGATGTCTGTTAGGGGTGGATGGTCATCCTTCCTCTCTTCCTTCTCTGCTGCACTTCACCCCTCCTTTCACTTTCTCCTTTCACACATGTTGCCCTTGTGCTGCCAGTTCTTTGTGGCTGAGTTGGTTAAATCCTGGATCAGACTGGGGATGCTGCTCCCTTAGACTACTGACACTCAGATCTTGAGGGCCCCCTTCTCCGTCTCAATCTGTCTCACAAAGTAGGAGCTCCTAGACATGTGCCAAGTTGGTGTTCCTGCTCAGATATTTCAATAGTCCCAAATACCTCTCAGGGCTCAAGAAAATTCCTTATTCACAAAAGACTACACCTTCAAGAATGTGCCATGCAAACAACTACAATGTGGGGATATGTCTAGGAAATAGTTTATGTGAAAGATAATAATAACTTATTTATTTGAGTCCAAATATAAGAGCATAATATAATCTGTAAGAATGTCAGGAATATTAAAGCCTGGAATTAATTGATATTTATAATAAATAGGCTTTTTTTAAATTTAATTTTATTTTTTTAGTGAGTCAATTGGGGTTAAGTGACTTGCCCAGGGTCACACAGCTAGTAAGTGTTAAGTGTCTGAGGCTGGATTGGAACTCAGGTACTCCTGACTCCAGGGCCAGTACTCTATCCACTGTGCCACCTAGCTGCCCCTATAAATAGGCTTTTTAAAAAAGCTATTCTGGGTAGAGACAAAAGGAAAATAGAGAAAGGTTGGATGGAAATTTGGGGTACATGGTAGGATGATGATCTATTCAGTGACTGGTCCATGAAATCAGAAGGTACAATTGCTGATCTGTTGTTCTCTGCTTTTGTTTTTCTTTACCAATGAGAACAATCTTCAGACATGAATAGATAAAAACAAAAATGGTTAATAAGGATTTTTAACTCAAGATAAATTAAAAGATTAAAAGAAAAAACCAAACAAACTTGGTCTCTCTTTCTCTCAGACTGGAATTGCAAAGGTTACTTAGTAGAGGTCCATTCTCCATACTCTGATTGACATAAGAGCTTTGACCTGCTATTCCCCTCCCCCTTAGGTATTCTGTTGAGGTGAATGTTCCCTACCTCCAATCATATCCATGTCAAACTTTGTTCAGTCAAAGTTGCAATTAGCTCACTGCAGCTCAGGACTCTTAAACTCAAGCGATTGCTAGCCTCAACCTTCCAGTAGTTGGGATTATGCAGCTCACCACTTGTTTTAAATGAAGCAGTAGTAAGACAGCATCTACCTGTCCTCAGTCTGTTAAAATCGTCAGACTCTGAGATTGGACCAGGTGGATGCTATTGCTGATGATCTTTACTAAATTCAGGGAAATTAGAGAGGTCCTGCAAAACAGAAGATTAGCAAATATAATCTTTCAAAAAAAAGGGAGAAAATTTGTCCCCCCAATTTTAGTTTGGTGAAATTGACTTCAATTCCTGACTGGATTTTAGAATGCAGTCAGTGTAAAAGTATGGTTTGCAAATTCTTAGAAAGGATAAGAAATGATCACTACAGACCCTTGGGCTAGATGGTAACAGGTGTATCCAGAGATTTGTTGAGTGACCAAACCCAAAGAGTAGTGATGATTGATTAATTAATGGCAGACTTTCATGAAGTCCCTCAGGGAAATGAACTTGACCCTGTACTGTTCCAAATTATTTATCAATGACTTTGATGAATGAAGAGGTGATTTGTGTATAAAATGTGTGGATAAAACAAAGGTACAAGAGATAGTTACCATGTTGGTTGATTGGATTGAAATGCAAAAATTCAACTGGCTAAGATAAAATGTCTTCAAAACTTCAATTGATCTGAGATTGAATTAGTGTATACACTCTCTCCATTAATGTAGATAACCCATTCATGTCTTCTTGGCCAGCGTAGCTCTGGTTAAAATCCTCTCATACAATCTACATGGGGGGGGGGGAGTCCATCCAACAATGGGAATATTTGTTCAGAGGAACCTTTGGTAATCAAACTTGGGACGTTTTTATAAATCTTCTTACAGAAGCAGAACCCAACACTTAGTTAAAAAAATAAACTGAAAAGCTAGAATTTGGGGATAATGTATTTAGAAAATAGTTCAAGTGAGGCAAGCTCCAATTGAATAAATTTTGTAAATGTGTGTTTTCTTCTATCTCCCACCCTCTCAATTGATGCAACCTGAGTCTATTTTCACAGAGAAGCATAGTAGATAGAGAACTGGTCTTGAAGTCCAGATGACCTGGTTGTAACTCATACCGCTGAATACTGGCTTTGTGACCCTGGGAAAGTCACTCAACTTCCCAGTGCCCTGTCTAGCTCTCAAGAGTTAGTTGGAAAAAAAGAGTTAATTAGAGGAAAAATACTCTTAGTATAAATAGAGGAAATTTTCTCATCTGGGAATTCACAGTATTAATCACAGATTCAGTCTGTATTCCTTTGTGCATAGAACAAATTTTTGATAGTCTAGCTTTACTCTGCTCTGATCAGACCATATCTGGATATAAGAGTCATAATTTCTAGTTTGGTTTGATTATTGTTCAGCTCTAGGACCTACTTAACTTCCCTGTACTTTAACAGTGTCTGGAAAATTTAATTCGATTTACTTACTATTTAAGTGGCTTTTACTTGAGCCCTTTGGCAGATACCATTGGTAATAGAAAAGAGCAATTCTAAAAATTCATACCTCATGAGGATTTTAAAAAGAACAAATCAGCATACAAACCTACATTTAAAAATACCACTTTGGGGGCAGCTAGGTGGCACAGTGGATTAGAGCACTGGCCCTGGAGTCAGGAGGATCTGAGTTCAAATCCGGCCTCAGACACTTGACACTTACTGGCTGTGTGACCCTGGGCAAGTCACTTAACCCCAATTGCCTCACCTAAAAATAATGCCAGTTAAGTGGTGCAATAGATAGGGTGCTAGATTCAGAGTCAGGATGATCTGAGTCAGTAAGTCAATAAACACTTCTCAAGGGCCTACTATGTAGCAGGTACTGGGTTAAGCAATCAGGATATGAAGAAAGACAAAAGATAGTCCCTAGCCTCTAGGAGCTCATAGGCTAATAGAGTAGACAACATGCAAACAACTATGAACAAACATAATATCTATAGGATAAATTGTAGATTAAAAAAGAGAGCGCCACTAGAATTAAGGGGTGATAGGAAAGGCTTCCCAAAGAAGGTGGGAGTTTAGATGGTACTTGAAGGAAGCCAGAAGGCAAGCGATGAGGAGGGAGAGAATGGCAGGCAAGGGGGACAGCCAATAAAAATGCCTGAAGCCAGGAATTTAGGTGTCTTCTTTGAGGAACATCAAGGAGGCCGGTGTTACTGGATATCAGTACAAGGTGGAGTGTAAGGTGTCAGAAGATGGGAAAGGAAAGATAAACAGGTTATGAAGGATTTTGAATGTCCAACAGACTTTATATTTGATCTAGAGGTGATAGGGAGCCATTGGAGTTTATTGATTTGGGAGGGTGACATGGTCAGACCTGCAATGTAGGGAGATCACTTTGACAGCTAAGTGTAGGAGAGACTGGAGGGAGGAGAGACTTGCGGCTGGCAGACCAACCACAAGGCTACTGCAGTTGTCCAAGTTTGAGGTGCACCAAGGATGGTAGCAGTGTCAGAGGAGAGAAGGGGACATATATGACAGATGTTACAAAGGTAAAATTCAAAGGTCTTGGCAACAGATTGGATATGATGGGGAGGGATGAGAGAGATTGAGGAGTTGAGTGTAACACCTAGGTGGGAAGCTCGAGTGACTGGGAGGATTACATTCCTAGTAATAGCAAGGTGTGAGAAAATAATGAGATTTGGCAGATACTCAAAGGCCCACCTGGAGATAATATTCATAAAGTATTTTGCAAACCTTAAAGTGCTATACAAATACTATTAGCTATTATTAATGGATAGATATTCCCACCAGAGGAAACTGATTTAGGACTAATGGTTCACTAAAAATCTGTAATAAGGATATTGAATATCTCCTCAAATACCTTATTTTAAACTGAGGTGTAAGCATAATACAAAACCTCACCTTCTAAGAACTAGAATGGATTGCATGCCAAGAGACCTTGACCCAGAATGAGTATCACATATGCTACTAACTCACTGAGTGATCTTGGAAAAGTCACTCATAGAGTATAGATCTCAGATCTGGAACTTGTTTATTCATCATTTTATAGATGAGGTAACTGGACCCCTCTTAACAGCTATGGCTTATTGTTTAGCCTGCAAAAGAGAAGATTTGGGAAATTCAGGAAGCATTGTTCAAATATTTTAAGAATTTTCGTGTAAAAGAAGGATTAAAATTATTTTGCTTGATTCCAGAGGGCAAAATTAGAGCCAAGGGATAAAAGTTATAGGGAAAGCAATTGTGGTTTAGGATTAAAACAACAATATAACTTTTAGGGAGTAGTAAGCTCCCTATCATCAGAGACATGTATAAGTAGGATGAATAAGCTTCTGTGGGAGGATATTGCATACGGGCCTTAATAAATACTTAATAAATGCTTGCTGACTGATTGACCTATTTGTACTCCCACCTTCAAGTGCCTATTCCTTTAAGGTGATTTTTTATATACTTTCTGTATATTTTATATATGCTTTTTATTCATTCATTTATTTGTTTGTTTGTTTGTTTCAGGGCAATGAGGGTTAAGTGACTTGCCCAGAGTCACGCAGCTAGGAAGTGTCAAGTGTCTGAGGCCGGATTTGAACTCAGGTCCTCCTGAATCCAGGGCCAGTTCTCTATCCACTGTACCACCTAGCTGCCCCCTTATGTACTTTTTGTTTTGTTTTGTTTTGTTTTTTAGTGAGGCAATTGGGGTTAAGTGACTTGCCCAGGGTCACACAGCTAGTAAGTGTTAAGTGTCTGAGACCGGATTTGAACTCAGGTACTCCTGCCTCCAGGACTGGTGCTCTATCCACTGTTCCACCTAGCCGCCGCCCCCCCCTCATGTACTTTAAAAATATACTTTTTAGATACATGTTGTCTCCCTTGTTAGAATGTAAATTCCTTGAGGGCAGGAACTGTTTTGCTTTTGTTTTTGTACTGAAAGCATATTGAGTGGTACTTACCATGCAATGGGTACTTAATAAATGCTTGGTGATTGTTGATTGATTATTTGAATAGAGCTTGGACTAGATAACACAAAAGGTCCCTTCCAACAATAAGATTTTAGGATTCTGTAATTGATCATTCAGGTCTAAATGCTTTGATCCTTCTTTGAATTACAAGGTAGGGTTACATAGCCAAGAACATAGGGTTTCATAGGGTTAACTGCTATGAAGGGTATTGTTCATCTCAAATAAGTACTGTGCCAAAAAGGAAACACTAGGGGGAGGTGTTTCCTCAGTCTTTCTCAACTTGAGCCTAGGTGAACTTTGAACATTGCTGCCACAGGTTATAGTTTTAATAAGATTTTTTTGTCTTTGTAAACCATTATGCTTTTCTTTTTGTTATTTTACATGGATGAGTTAAATTATTATATAAAAGCAAAGAGGAGAAAATTGAGAAGAAATTCTTTTGGAGGAAAGGATTTTTGAAAATGTATAAAAATCATCTTTAGCCAGAGACACAATAAAAACAGACCAAAAATTTGTCCAAAATAAATGTTTTATAATTAATAGAAGATGAAAGTTTAACATTTTCTACTTTCAATAGGACTTAGTAAGGGAATATTTATTCAAAGGGACATTTGGTAGTTAAAATAGGATTTATTTATAATTATTTATTTTGCTTTAAGGTGGCTACAGTATGTAGTCTCATTAGGAATTGCCTTCACTAAAAAGAATTTGAATAAAAAACGAATGAAAACAAGAATGGCGTCATTCTAATGACATAAATAAACCATGTTGAACCTTTAACCCACTAAAATATTGTCATCAAAGAAATCTCCTCAAGGCCATCAGTCAAAATGAGCTTCCTGCCTCTTCCCCTTTAGATTAAACAAAGAAATATAGGGATTCTGACTTCAGATTTTAAAATCATGGTGGTATGTAAGCTCTGGTTTAGATGACAGATGAGATGACCTGCAGCTGCTCTCAGCTGACTGTACTTCAATGTAATTCACTTTGTGTTCTCAGGCCACAAAGTAAATAGCATGAAACTGCTTAGCACTAGGCTATTGTCTCTATCTTCACACAGTGACCTCAGGATCAGTGCACACAGAGGAGGCCTCACACTTTGGTTGCTTCTTGGGGTGCATCTGACTGACTTCTCAGGCTCTCGCTTTGGTGGCAGCAGGCTTAAAGTTAGGAGGAATAGGAGAAAATCTCTTGTTTGTTACTGACCCTAAACTGAAAATATCTAAAGAAACTCTCAGTAAAGAGATGAGGGAGCTTGTTTCCTCACAGATTTAGGAGCGATTTTTACCTAGAGGCAAGCTACATGACACCTGCCCTCAATTCAGTTTGGGGGGGGGGGGGCGGAAAAGACATGAGAACCTGGGACACTGAAGCCTATGCTTGTGTGGCTTTCCAGTTGGAGAAGCCAGGCTGAGTTGCACCATGAATGGAGTTCACCTGGGTGTGGCTCCTGGGAAGCATAAGCTGCCCTTTGGTAGAGTTCTAGTTTAACTAATTGTTGTTAATAATTAAGTGCAAAGTTCACTTGTTTCTATGCTGCCCCAGAACTGAAAGTTCTGTTTGAACCTCTCTGAATTTTACTACCCTGAATAAAGACCCAGTTGACCCGCCTTCATTATGGCTTTTCTGAGCCTCTGTCAGACAAGAACATAGATGTAAGAACTGATAGAATTATAAAAACCTAAGAGTTGTTTGGGGACTTAGAAGTCTTCCAGTCTAACCCCATTCCTTAATGGAATTAATTAAGGAAAAGTTACCTTCTTTATCCTCATCCAGTTTTTGCTTCAGTGTGCAGGCCTAACATTTGTGTCCCATTGTCAATTCAAAAAACATTTATTAAGCATCTACTATTTATTTGCAAAGCATTTTTCTAGTTATTCAAGATTCAGAGATGGGAAAAAATAGTCCCTGTCTGTAAGGACTTTACATTCTACTAGGGGGATATAGCACTTAAAAAAAATATTACATATATATGGGGGCAGCTAGGTGGCACAGTGGATAGTGCACTGGCCCTGGATTCAGGAGGACCTGAGTTCAAATCCGACCTCAGACACTTGACACTAGCTGTGTGACTCTGGGCAAGTCACTTAACCCTCATTGCTCCACAAAAAACAAAAACAAATATTACATAAATGCACACTCAGATTTTAGATAGATGGATATATGAATGGATGGATGGATATAGCAATGCAAAATAACTTCAAGAGGGAGCAAGCTCTTAACAATTGGGAAAGGCCTCTAGTGACATTTTAAAATTGTCTGTATTGGGGATAGCTATGTGGTACAGTGGATAAAGCACTGGCCCTGGATTCAGGAGGACCTGAGTTCTAATCTGGCCTCAGACACTTGACACTTACTAGCTATGTGACTCTGGGCAAGTCACTTAACCCTCATTGCCCACCAAAAAAAAAAAAGTGATTGCTAAAATTGTCTGTATTTTGTAGTTTGGAGAGGCAGCATGGTGTATAGTGGATAGAGAGCTATCCTTGAAGCTGGGAAGACCTGGGTTCAAATCCTGCCCACATATATAATAGTTTTGTGACTAGGAAAGTCACTTAATCTCACAGTGCTGTAGGTGACTCTAGTTGTAACTATAAATTGTGGAGAAGATACAGACCTGTGTTGTGAAGTCTGAAGTCCACCTTCTTTCTTCTCAAAAACAATGCATTTGTATAGAAAACTGGATAAAATTAAAAGTGAAGAAAAGGCTAGAGTTTTCAGTGTTGAACTGGATGAGAAAGAAATTGTAGTATTTAAGGATTGAGAGGAGAAATAAATTTCAAGGAGATGGTGGGATCAAGGATATGTTCCTTAGTGTCCTTAAGAGGTTTATTACTTTACTCTATAGATATATGTATCCAGGAAACAGGAATATTTCTTCTCCACAGACTTCCCTCCTTCCTCCCCCCCTTCCAAAAAAAAAAACCCTGTCTGAAGACATAGGAGCTGTACATTCAAGAAAGCATCCCTCTTTGTAGTATCAGGTCCCTCTTTTTATGCTTAATCACTGGATTAACATGGGCTATGGTTGCCTAATTCTTGTGCCTTTCTCCACAATATGGAGAAATTTAATCTACTGAATGTTGATTCAATTTATATGATTTCGGTCCTTTGTCTATCTTCCGGATCTCTTCACCTCATTCCTATACTCATTTTCTCTTTTTGTTCAACATCTTATACTTTAGAGAACTCCAGCTGAGGCTAACCAGGACAGTGATAAGCCTACCTAGATCTCGACATAAAATGATCTCAAAGCCTTTCACTGTCTTGGTCACTCTTATCTAGATATTCTCTAGGGTATATAGCATTGAATGATAAGATAGGCTGTAGGAGGGATTGAAGTGGGGATATCAAGATGAGTAAAATCTTATCAACATTAATAAATGTTTCTTTTTTTTTTCCAGAGGAATAAAGTTGGATAAGTAAAAGAAGAGAGAGGATTGTGTTAATGTTAACCATTGAGAGCTATATAACCTAGGCCTCCCTTGTCAGTTATACCCAGATTTGTGGTATTTGTTTGAGTCCTAGTGAGATCCATAGCTACAAGCCCCTATTCAATGAATCTTTGTCACACCAGTTCAAATGACACAGGAATTTAGACCAAAAAGGCATTTAATGAAATAGTATATCAAGATAATAACAGTGAATCAAGTCAGGTGGCAAATATTCTCATCACTCATATATGAATGGTGCTAAGGCTAAAATTCTAGCTAGTCTGTCTAAAATATCTAATGAGTGGTCACCAATAAATTATAAGCTTTAGCAAGAGTTAGACTTTTAAGCATTTATTAAGGAGAATAAGAATTTGGTAAAGAGAGAGAGAAAGGCCTACATTCATCTATCTATTAAAGGGAGAGTGCATTTCTAGCTCCGCTCTCCACCAGAGTCCACAGGAAAGGCAGTGAGACAGAGAGCCAGGCTCCCCCTTCTTCCTCCCACAAACAAACATCACTTCCTAACGCCAAAGAAAAGACGCATGGTCTTGCCCTCAAAGACCTTCACCTCATGGCGGAGCTTTTCTACAGTAAGTCTCCAGCAGGTGGCGTCATTCCAATCGTTACAATGGCTATCACCTACAAGAGAGATAGCAAGACAGATCCCCATGCAATCTTCTCTATACCCCCCAAAGATCAGGATGACAAAGTCCATTTAAATTAATAGCAGGGGGACAGCTAGGTAATGCAGTGGATGAAACACAGGCCCTGGATTCAGGAGGATCTGAGTTCAAATCTGGCTTCAGACACTCGACACTTATTAGCTGTGTGAACCTGGGCAAATCACTTAACCCTCATTGCCCTGCCCCCCCCAAATAAATAAAAATAAATTCACAGCAGGATATTAGTATGCATCACCTGCAAGTAGTCTCTGCTCAGTAATTTCCCTCTCATTCTTGGCATAGCAGGAATTGAGCTATCAGGGCCAAATCTATGCCACCTGTCTCCTCTATATCTTCAACTTGGTTCATGCATCCCATTTCTGTCCTCTCAGCATGGTCTACATGACTTCATTTCTTTGCCAGTTTCTGCCAATCCCATTGCCTATGCTGGGCCCACTGCTTGTGCTTTTATTTTTGTCTCATGTCTTACTGTCCCACGTATGAGAATTGTATCCTCTTTTTAACTTGTACATTCATTCCACAACAGATTCTCCAGGTGGCCTCTATAGTATCAAGCCTTCAACAGCCAGAATGTTGTACAGGAAACTGGTAGTCTATGGATTCATCAATTCTACTCCCCTATCCAGGTAGAGGTCCCCTCTTGGGCCACAGCAGATATGGTAGCTTTGACCCTTCTTTGACCCTATAATTTCTTTATCCAAATCATAGTCTGGATCTTTTCTTTTCTTTTCTTTTTTTTGGTGAGGCAATTGGGGTTAAGTGACTTGCCCAGGGTCACACAGCTAGTAAGTGTTAAGTGTCTAAAGTCGGATTTGAACTCAGGTCCTTCTAAATCCAGGGCTGGTGCTCTATCCACTGCGCCACCTAGCTGCCCCTGGATCTTTTCTATTGGGGGGATATTCTGATTCCAATGGTTATGTAGACAGTTCTTTTCTAGAGCCCACTTGACCAACTCTTTCTTATTCTTGACCTCCTGATCACCAAAGAGTCCAACTAATTCCTCTAGAGGCATCAGATTGTGGTCATGTATTATGTTTTCAGGTACCTGACCATTTTCTGGGGCTATTTTACAGACTGGCAGATTGTTTATTCTTTGGACTACTTGTTAGGAGGTTGGTTGGCTCTCTACCAGTCCATTATCTTGAACTTGTCTGTTTCCTCTCTATATTCCCTGTCTTGGTAATTTCATCAGCTCCCATGGGTTCAATTATCTTCTCGATGAGGATGACTCTCAGATCTATATATCCACTTGCAGTCTCTCTAATGAGCTCCACTCTTGCATCACCAGTTATTTATTGGACATTTCCCAAGATGTCATCTCAAACTTAACATTTTAAAATCAGAACTCATTATTATAGAATTTGAGAGTTGGAAGGGACCTCAGTGGTAATCTAGTCCAATCCAAACATGAAAGAAATCCCTACTGTAACATATCTGAGGAGTGGCCATCCAATTTCTGCTTGAAACCCTCCAAGTGAAGAGAATCTACAACCTCTTGTGGAAGCCCATTCTACTTCAGCCAGCTCTAATTGTTAGAAAGTGGTTTTTTTTCCTTCTGACATCAAGCATAACTCTCTGTTCTAACTTTTCCTGCTTCAGAAAAAGAGCACTCTCATCCTTATAATTATGAAGATTTGCAAATTCACAGTCATCTTTGATTCTTCCTCCTCTTACAACCTATATCTAACTAGTTGTCATGCTTTGTCAATTCTACCTCCAAAACATTTTTTTTGCATCCATTTTCTTCTCTCCAATCATAGTTGAATTACCTTATTCAGGTTTTTATCACTTCTTACCTAGACTACTGCAATTATCTTCCCAGGCCTTCTGCCTGCTTCTAGTCTCTCCCCCCTCCAATGCATTCTTCATACAGCTGCCAAATTGATATTTCTTAAACAGAACTCTGACTCAAGAATTTCTAGTAGGTCCCCATTGCCTATAGAATAAAATTCAGATTCCTCCATTTGACATTTAGAGTTTATAATTTGGCTCAATCCCATGGTACTTTCTTTCTAGGACTACACATTACTTTGCCTCAGACATCCCAGAGTCTAGCCCAAAAGCCATACTTGCTGTTCTCCATACACAATATTCTGTGGCTCAAATCTCAAGTCTGTGCTTTTTCTTTTTTTTTTTTTAGTGAGGCAATTGGGGTTAAGTGACTTGCCCAGGGTCACACAGCTAGTAAGTGTTAAGTGTCTGAGGCCGGATTTGAACTCAGGTACTCCTGACTCCAGGGCCGGTGCTCTATCTACTGTGCCATCTAGCTGCCCCCTCAAGTCTGTGCTTTTTCACAGTCTTTCTTCTTTGGCTTCTATTTTTCTCCTTTCTATCACCTCCACCTCTTGGAATTCCTACCCACATTCAATGTGAACACCTCCTACATGAGGCCTTTCTGGATTCTTCTGTCTCCTAGTCCCACTTAGCATGATTCCTCCCCCAAATTACTTTTTATTTACTGTGTACATATTTCATATTTACATAATGGTATACGTTTCTCTTCAGTAGAATCTAAGGTTCTGGAGGGCAGGGACATTGTTCATTTTTTATTTTTTCCCCCCACTTTATTCAGTATCTTGGGGTTTACCTTTATAATGAAATTTCTTAGCAAGACTCCATCCCTTGCCTGGATTATTTTAGGTCAATTTATTATTTTTTTTGGTGAGGCAATTGGGGTTAAGTGACTTGCCCAGTGTCACACAGCTAGTAATTGTTAAGTGTCTGAGGCCAGATTTGAACTCAGGTCCTCCTGAATCCAGGGCCACCTAGCTGCCCCTACTTTAGGTCAATTTAAACACCATACCATTGATTACTCCTCTCTGAGATCTTCCAAGTTGAGGCCATAGTTTGGTCATAGGCCGCCTTCAATTTATCTCAGTTGCTTATCGTTGGACTTTCTGTCTTTTTCCATCACCTGAGACTTCAAACAGCAAAGTGATAGGTGAATGTGGTTCTTACCCAAATATTAGCAGAGACAGAATAAAGTTTTGGTGGTTCTTGGTATTATTATGCTCATGCACTAGAAATTCCTCATCCCGATACCAGCAAGCCTTCTACTTAGTCCTCAGGATCACCAGGTTTTCTTAAGAATGAGGTTCCCTTTATTTTTGCTCTGAAGTCAGAGAACCTGAGTTGAAATTCCACTATTTTTGTGACTTTGGGCTAGTCACTTCCTTCCCCTAGACCTTGGTTTCTTCATCTGTAAAATAAGGGCTTAGATTAGATGATCTTTGAGGAGGTCATTTCCAGCTCCAGATCTGGATTCCCTCTGCAGCTATCGGGCAGAGACAATCGAGTGCCAAAACATTTGTTTAATTCTTATCTGACATAGACTGATGATCTCATGAATAAGGGGAGTAGGGTGCAGGAATAAGGGGGCAAAGAGGCTCAGCTATAAGGATGACCCACCTAGCCCTTGATGGCTAAGAGTATTTATAATAGAGGACAACACTACAGGAGAATCCTAGCAAGATACTTGTGGTTAGGGACCTTTTAATTTGTTAGCAAAATGGGGAAATTTAATAATAGCAATAATAGTTAACATTTATATAGAACTTACTAATGTGTCAGGCACTGTGCTAAGCACTTCACAATTATTCTATCATTTGATCCTCATAACCACCCTTGGAGATAGTTGCTACTATTATTCCCATTTTACAGATTAGAAAAGTGAAGCAAAGAGAGGTTATGTGACTTGCACAAGATCACACAGCTAGTAAGGCCACGTTTGAACTCAGGTTTTCTGGACTTCAGGCCTGGAATTCTACCCCTTGTGCCACCTAGCTGCCCAAAAGCAATTAGACAAGTGTGGACTTCAGACAGGGTTGTTTTAGGGACAACCTTGGCCTTCGGATATGGGTGGATTAGGACATTATTAGGAATTACAATCAGGTAACTTGGCCAGGGGAACTGATGCAAGCCGTTAGTGTTTGGTTCCATATCTTGCAAGAAAGCAACTCACCCTATAGATCAATGAAAGTGAAGGATTCACTTGAGGTTATTGGGTTTCACTTGGCCGTAACATAAGAACCCTTATTAAGTAGTTACTATATTTTAGGTATAAAACAATGAGACAGTCCCTGCCCTCAAGAAGATTACATTCTAAGAGTAGTGGTATTGGGGAGGGGGAGATGATATATACATGGATATATAAACTTTTTATATATGCATATATATGATATACATATAAAATATACAAAATAATTGGGGGGGCGGAGAGGCATGGATGGAGAACAGTAACAACTGGAAGAATTAGGAAACAAATGACTCATGGAGGAGGGGGCACTTGAGCTGAACCTTCAAGAGAGCTAGGGATTCCAAGAGTACTTTCTGGGCTGAAGGGTATAAAATTATGCTGTAATGCTTTCATGGCCGTAGGGCAATAGGTCTCAGGGAGTACCAAGTGCTTTGTTCTACTTCATGCTGGATGAATTACAGTCTGGTCTGATGAAGTACTCCATTGTATTACAATTTCTGGCACTTCCTCAACAGCAGCGTGCTCTATAGAACTAAGCTTACTTGAGTCCCTGAGGGCCATGCCACCATAGACTCACTATTTTCTTAAGTGATTCCTGAAGTCAAATATCACAAGAGAGAATAGTCTTCTGAGATCACTCTTGAAAGTGTCAGAAATTGTTAAGGTGAATTATATACACTACTCCTTGGGCACAACCTATGTACATGCTAGTTCTCACACTGAGTCTCTTCCTCAGATAATCTTTCCATTCCTCAGGCACATTTCTCTAGGTCTACCCTTAAGGTTAAGGATTCAGTGCTCCTTTGACTGTTACTACTGGCTCCTGCTTTCTTATAATCTTCTTCACAGGAGGTATATATTGTCAGAATGCTAAGATATTGAGAACCAAATTGCTATCTGTAATACTGTCATTACTTTGGCAGGCAGGAATTAGTCACCGTCAGTACTATCCCTGAGTCTTTGTCAAGTCTGGTCCTAGCAGCAAAACATTACCTTATCCACCAAGGCAATGATACCAGTGACATCCCTAAGGTATTATTAGCTCATTATGATAAAACCCAAATATGATTAGTCCTTCACATTAAAGTCCAGAAGCCAAATCTTTGCATTGGTCAGAAGGGCTGGGGGGCAGCTAGGCGGCACAGTGGATAAAGCACTGGTCCTGGATTCAGGAGGACCTGAGTTCAAATCTGACCTCAGACACTTGACACGTATTAGCTGTGTGACCTTGGGCAAGTCACTTAACCCTCATTGTCCCAGAAAAAAATTTAAAAATTAAAAAAATAAAAAAAAGAAAGGGCTGGTTAGTTTTTTGGTGTTTTGAGAGCTGATACAACCCATGTGACTTTCCTCTGGGAGACTCCCATCCTGCTTTGAAACCACATACATGCTTGTATTAATGGTTATATTACTTGTCTTCTCAATGGGTAAGGGAGGATTTGCAGAGAGTAAGAGAATTTGGAACTTCAAATTTAAAAAAACGAATGCTAAAGAGGGCAGCTAGGTGGTGAAGTGGACAAAGCACTGGCCCTGGATTCAGGAGGACCTGAGTTCAAATCTGGCCTCAGACACTTGACACTTACTAGCTGTGTGACCCTGGGCAAGTCACTTAACTCTTATTGCCCTGCCTCCCCCCAAAATGAATACTAAAAATAATGAAATAGATATTGGATTTGGAGGAAAATATCTGTGTGCATGCTACAAGGACACTTACCCAATTACAGTCTTCACAGTAGAGCTCATGAACAGCTTTCTCAGATATATAGTCCAAAGAATCTCTCCTAATGAGTAAGGATTTCTCTTGGCTCCAAGCATTATGGAAATGTGGAATCCTTACAGCTTCAAATTCTGAGTTAGTTCAAGTCTTATGGCCTCTGAATTTTTTTTCCTTTTTAATATTATGAAATTGAGTAACACAAACATTTCCCCATACAATGAAGAACAGAAAATGAAGACTATATACAAAGCCATAAATCTCTACTACATACATCTTGGGTTTTATTTGTATATTTCAATTGTAACACAGTAGTTCCAACCAACCTTACCATAATTGTCTGTGTCTCCTTCTGAACTTCCTTCTGTTCTTTTGTTTGTTTATTTATTTATTTTTATGATTCGCCAATGCTTTTTCCTCATGATCTTTTAAAAATTAAAACTTGGGGGTAGAGTTCAAATCCAGCCTCAGACACTTGACACTTACTAGCTCTGTGACCCTTGGCAAGTCACTTAAAAACAAAACCAAAAACAAACAAAAATTAAAATTGAAAATTAAAGACATACAAGGTAAGAAAGGATGACTGAGAATATAGGTGAGAACCTGGTTTAAAAGAATTCAACTGTTGTAAAGGATCCTCAACCTTCTGAAAATAATTCTTAAATTTAGTAACATTTACCTATAACATTTAGTAACTTTTAACTTTAGTAACATCCTGTTATGGATGTGACTGTAGTCAAGACAGATTATGAAGGACAAAGCAAAAAATAAAAATGCTAGACTTAATGGAAAACTCTGTAAGGCTCTTCCAGTATAAAAGGGTAGTAGAAAGAGACTTAGATTTAGACAGAAGACATAGATTTAAATCCTGTTTTTGCCACTGACTTACATGTATGAACTTGGATAAATCACTTAACCTGTCTCAGCCTCATTTTTCTCATCTATAAAATGAGGGGGTTGGATCTCTAAGGTCTCTTCCTTATATAAACATGTGGTGCTACTCCAATTACTCGAAATTCCCCCCCCCCCAAGGATTCCAAAGCTTTTAATCAGTTGGGTTATGGCTTATTGTTAAAGAACTAGCTCCTGGCATCCTTCCCTATTTCCCCTCCCATACCCCCAAATCATCTATAAATGACAACTATATATGTGTTGGTACTGTTTGGGATTAGAAAGAGGAATGAGGGCTTTGGGTTGGCAGAATGGGGTAGGAGAGCTAAAGGAGGTGATTGTGAGGTGATGAAGAGGGAAGTTTTTCCCATTTTACTGATAAAACCAAAATAGAATAAATAACCTAGGGCCACAGAGCAAATGAACTTATTTAAATTCCCAAACAAGAATTCAGAAGGTCAAGCTATCCTGCAGACTACTCCAGAAAGAAAATAATATATTGAAAAACTTGAGTTTTTGAGTACCAGAAAAAATATATGGAGTGAAAAAGGAACAGATTGAGTTTAATAGTTAATATGACTCACTTTCTCCTAAAAGGAGTGGAATAAAGCTTTTACTATCAGAGGAAAATCAGGACCTGGCTAATTGACACATACTACCTTTTGCCTCTTAATTACCCAGGGGAAAGTGTGCATTAACTGGAAGCGTTTGTAGCAATCTTTGTTCTCACTCTCTATCCTGACACACTGTCCAGAGTCAGAAAAAAACCTGGCCTGGGACTTTTTCTTTCCTCACTGAATGGTAAAAAAAATGGCTCTTACAGTGCAAATCAGGTGTTATTAAGATGTCCTGGTCAGAAATAGAATGTAGTGTTCCAAGTCTTGTAACAACAGAAGGTGCAATTCAATTGAACTGGTTTCTGGCTGCGTATACAATAAAGGACGTAGATTTAAAGCTCTGGAGTGTGAAAAATGGGGAAAAATATTTAAATCTCGTCTTGAACTACCCAGAAAATTCCTGCTATGTTCTAATTACCTTGAGAAGTAGAAATGCATTTACATACACTGGGGAGAGAGTATTCCACTGGCTTTGTTGCCTACAATCTGGGGGGCAGGGTGGACAACCACCTGTGTCTGACCTCAACTGGACACCTTCTTTCCAGAGTGTGCTGAATACCACGTTTGAATGAGGAAACCAGGTTATATAATAGTTGGTATATAACACACTTTGACTTGTCTTTTCTAAACATATTTTGTTATAGCAACAAATCAAGACACACATTTCCAAGCTTATAAAATAATTGGGTTGAGAGATAATTATTTATATTTATAAAAATATTTTTAGTTTAAAAAAAAATTACCAAAACTTCCTTTAAATAGTGTTTCCCTAGTACTTTTAGGAAAAATAACCTAGTAGATATCATTTACAAACTTTTTTTTTTTTTTTTTTTAGTGAGGCAATGGGGGTTAAGTGACTTTGTCCAGGGTCACACAGCTAGTAAGTGTCAAGTGTCTGAGGCCAGATTTGATCTCAGGTACTCCTGAATCCAGGGCCGGTGCTCTATCCACTGTGCCACCTAGCTGCTCCCCGCCACCTAGCTGCTCCCATTTACAAACTTTTAAAGGAACTTAATCTATTACAAGGAGCAGGTGGGTGGCATGGTGGATAGAGTGCCAGGCCTGGAGTCAGAAAGGCTCATTCTTCCTGAGTTCAAATCTTACCTTAGACACTTACTAGCTGTGTGATCCTGGGCAAGTTACTTAACCTTGTTTGCCTCAGTTTCCTCATCTGTAAAGTGAACTGGAGAAAGAAATGGCAAATCACTCCAATATCTTTGCCAAGAAAACCCCAAACAGGGTCACAACTGAACAAAAATGATGCAGCCATGTACTGGTATACTTTAACAGCAGATGATTAAGTAATCTCTCATGTTCACAACTTTTTTTTCTTTTTTTTCTCTCTCTCTCTTTTTTTTTTTTTTAGTGAGGCAATTGGGGTTAAGTGACTTGCCCAAGGTCACACAGCTAGTAAGTGTTAAGCGTCTGAGGCTGGATTTGAACTCAGGTACACCTGACTCCAGGGCCGGTGCTCTATCCATTGCGCCACCTAGCTGCCCCCTTTTTTTCTTTTTAATAAGACTCTTCTCTCTTCTCCATGGATCTTTTCTGCTTTCAGAACTCCCTTTATTGCAAAAGAGCTATGCTGCATGATCAATAAGAACTGAGTAATCCAACAATACATTTGATCTTGCCTCTGTCTCCAGTGAAGCAAACTTGGTGATCCTATTTATTTTATCCAAATTTCTCACTGAACTTGGACATTTTCTGTGGATATCATTCTGTTCAATATTAAGGACCACTTCACAGCTTCAAAGGCTTAACAAAATAATTACCTGCAGTCCTTATCACCTCTGTATTAAACTTCATTCCCAGACTTACTAGCAATAGTAATGTAGTTATATACCTGTAGTGCCTTTAAAATGTAAAAGTACTTATATTCAGCACTTTGCGATTCCCCAATATCCTTGTGAGATTTCCATTTTACATATAAAGATTATGGGACCATAGATTTAGAGCTGGAAGGGACTTTAGAAGCCATTAAGTTCAACCCCTTCAATTTACACATGAGGAAAATGAGGCCCAGAGAGTTCAAGTGACTTGCTCATGGTAACACAACTAGTATGTGTTCATAGTGGGATTTGAACCCAGACTTTTCTAACTCCAAGTTCAGTGCCCTATCGATCACTTTATAAGTGACCGTGATGATTGTCTGTGTACATATTAATAGATGGTGGGTTGCTTTAGCATCTTACTTGCATTTAGTTTAAAGGCTATAACTTCAATTGAGAATTTTGGATCTACTTAACTTTCTCACTGATAGGCCCCTGGACCTAAAATCTTAAAATAAATACCCAAGTGATGAGAAGCAGGAAACTTTTTGGTCAACATTACTGATAAGTTTAAAACTTCTTTGTGCTAGTTGAACAGAGATTTATTGTCTACTATTTACAATGTGCAAAGAAAAAGATGATACAATACTTGTTGTTAAAGAGCTCCCAAGATAAGAGATTGATTCTGCAAAAGAGAAATCCAGAAAAAAAAAAGTCCTAGGAAAATTTAAGGCAGGAGAGAAGAATTTCATCTAGGGTGTTCAAAGAAAGCTTTATGGAGGAGGCAGCACCTGACCTAAGACTTGAAGGAAGAGCAGGGTTCTAGGATTCAGAGAAAAGAAGAGTATACTCCAAGTATTGCCCACTGACCCCAGGTGGACTTGACTGTCCTCTGAAGGATAGCTTTGTTATACAGGGTATATATTGTAAGATGTGTCTCTAATTGACTGAGAGACTTCTAGGAAAAGAGAGGAAGAGAATAAGCATTTATATACCTACTATGTGCTAGGAACTATGCTTAACTGTTATAGTGAATTTTTTAAGCAGCTACATGAAATAATATTTACAAATATTATCTCATTTGACACTTACAATAACTAGATAAGGTAGGTGTTATTATTATCCACAGTTTACAATTGAGGACACTGAGTAATTTGCCCAGGCTTATACAACTAGTATCTGAGGTTAGATTTGAACTCAGGTCTTCTAGACTTTAGGCTGTTCCCTGTATCTACTGTACAACTTAGCTGTTTTTAGAAGCAAAGGGAAAGGGAGCCATGGGAAGAAAAGTAAGGATATAGATTTTGAATGGTGAATCCCAGCCTCAAGTGTGCAAGGAAAAGCTGGCACCTCAACCTATCCCTTGATTCCTATCACTTGAAGTCCAGAGACTACTAAGAGTGGCCTCATTGGGGAAAATCATCTTTCTCCCTAGTTAAGCTGGACTTTCATCTAGCTCCTGGGTCACAGAATCCTCCTAAACTCTTGTATATTCTACCACATAAACCAATCTCTATACCTTTCCCAATTACTGTTTTACTTTCTTGCTTTGATAATTATGCTTGCTTGCAACTGTCATTATTTTGTATAATAACCATATGGTAAGAGGAGAAACTAAACTGACCAAGATTAAATGAACTGTTAGCTGGCAGGTGAGGCAGAACTATTTCCTTTCTGCTATCATGCCTGGAAGAGCCAGGGAATGTAGAAAATAATTTAGAGTGACCAGGAAAGGTGACTTTTATCTTTAACCCCCAAAGAATCATACCCCTAGATTTCAAATATCAGTTTCAAAATAGTAGATGGATGCTTTCTAGCATATTAAATATCTTTAAGAGAAGAGAGTGAGGGAGAGAATGGCTGACCACTATTGTCCTCTTCCTACCCTCAAAAATATAAATCCATTCTGTTAAGAGATATGGGATGGACTTCTCCATACACTGGAGCTACCTTTTCATTTGTTACATTATACGTTGTTATATAGGCATGGAGGATAGCCTAATGGAAGGTCACAATTCAGCAAAAGTGGTAGTCTGCTTTGGCTGGATGCAACACAGAGTAAAATTACATCATTTCACCCTAGTTATTAAAAGAATAATCTTTATGTATTGCCACAGAGCTTTGAAAACTTTAAATTGCTTCAAAAACATTAGCTACTACTACTATTACTATTATTACTCACCCCCGATCTCATCTCCATAAAGTCACAGGTTGATATGACATAATGTTGACATGGCTCATTTCCAATTTGTATAGGTTCTTTGTAATTAGTGTAATCTCCCTTGTCAAACAACTAATCAAAATGACCTCAGAATGACAACCAAACCATTACGGGTAAAGCACTGAAATGTCTGTTCTTCATTCCCTAATTCCAGAAACAAGCTTTCTTTTCATTGGTTGAAAGATCTGTTAGTTATAAGCCAACAACCACTGCCCCAAAGGTTCTGTTACTTCTTTGAAAACTAGAGAATTCTAATTCTGGAGAATCAATCTAGAAAATACCTCTTTGACCAATCTGATAATAGCAGTCATCTTCAATTAGTAGTAATCTTCAATTATTTTTCATCATCTTGTCTGGCTTCTCACAAATTCTCCCATGATAACATTTTCCTTGCTTCTGTTATCTATTGTTTCTATAATCCTTGTATATCTTTTGGTCTTTATTGCTATTCCCAAATTGAACTCAAATGCTGTTCTCTATAGTGATAACCTTCACCCTTGGAACTCCTGTAGCATTATTTTGCAACTATTTAATGTATATGCCCTATAATTTTATGTGTTATAGGGAATATAATTGTTTTGGTTGCTGGGGTTGCACCAGTTCCACTTGGCACTTTTCAGTCTTGTTCTTGCATTGATTTGCATTTAAACCAAGGGGCTATGCTAAGGATAGTAATCTCCTTGTTCCAACTTTATACTTTTGTAGTTTTGCTAAATGGAGTGAGTTCTTGGGTTGATTTGAATGTGAACCAAGCTAGTGATAACAGGATGATAATAGTCTAACCCCCTCATTTTACTGATGAAGACACTTGAGGATCAGATTAAGCCCAAGGTCCCACAAGTAAAGGAAAGAATTTACATCTGAACCTAGGTAATCTGACTCCAAATTCCTCCAAAACTCTCTTTCTACCCTGCTTTATTTCAGACTGAGGAAACCCTCAAGTGGTAGTAGGAGAAAATTGCTGAGACTGGCTAGGGTATGAATCACAAAAGGGTTAAAAACAGCCCCTAGGGCTACAAAGGGGAAAGCACTATTAGATACCTCCCTCTGGGGGAAGAAGTTATAGTTCAAGACCTGCAGATGGCAGCAAAGAGCAGCAGCTCAATTGATGATCAACATAGACTGGCTAGGTGCAATAGAGGGCAATATGATATCTCTTTTTATCTGCTCTATAGCTACACATGTCCCTTATGTATGGGCTTCTTCATGCACACATTCTGGTCACACTTCATGGGTGCCTTCTTGGTTATGTGTCTTTGCTGTATGTCCTATGCTACAAGGGTAAACTATGAAAGGAAGTATTCCTCTATGTCTGTAGAAAATTTTTTTTGTAATTTAGTTTGCCTTGTGGTTTGAATAAATGTTCTTTGCTTTAAATTACTGTGTCTGTTAGTTGGTCTAGTAAAAGTAGAGATTTTGGTTTTGGTCAGTGAGTATGATTTTGAATGAATGATGACCCACTGCATACATTGAAACTGTGATAAGTATTGAGAGTTCACATATGAGGGAGCCTTTTGGAATTAAAATGGCTATCCATCCTAATAGATGGTAAGCTTCATGAGGGTAGAGATAATGTCTTCTTTAAAATGTGTATTTTGGGGGGGGTAGCTAGGTGGCGCAGTGGATAAAACACCCGCCCTGGATTCAGGAGGACCTGAGTTCAAATCTGACCTCAGACACTTAACATTTACTAGCTGTGTGACCCTGGGCAAGTCACTTAACCCCATTGCCTCACCAAAAACCCCCCCCACAAACCGCCCCCAAAAGACCCCCCAAAATGTGTATTTTCTAGTACTCAGCACAATGCTTTGCATTAAGGTTTTTTGTTTTTTTTTTTTGGTGAGGCAATTGGTGTTAAGTGACTTGCCCAGGGTCACATAGCTAATAAGTGTTCAGTGTCTGAGGTCGGATTTGAACTCAGGTCCTCCTGAATCCAGGGCTGGTGCTCTATCCACTGCGCCACCTAGCTGCCCCGCATTAAGTTTTTAAATAAATGATTTGTTGATGGATTGATTAAAAGATATTCATAACCAGTCATAGAAAGTTGGAAATGAACAGACCTTAAAGATCATTTCTCTTTTCTTAAAGATGAAAAAATTGAGACCCCAGAGAGTTTCAGTGATTTATCTCAGATCTTATAGCTAATCAATGACAGAGGCATAAAGCCAGGCCTTCTAATTCTTAATCCAGAAAGGTTTTCACTATATTTATTGCTCTCTGTCTTGCCCTATTGTAAATGTCCTTCCTGGATATTCTATAGACAAGAGGTCATACATTATACCTAAGTGAATGTGTTGTGTGTTTCTAAATGTTAATTTCTAATGGAAGAGCCTTTGGTCAGAAAACTGACTAAGAGGAAACCAGACAATGGATAAAAGTCAAGCTTGAACTTAGGCCTCTCAGGAAGGAGAAAATAGTGAATAATAAGAGAAAGGAGCAGGAAGTCAGAAGGAGTCAGAGAAACAGTTATAGAACTGGAGAAGTAAAGGATTAGCCTGAGAATAAAACGGCTGGCTAACTGGTGTTAGAAGAAAGGAATAGGGATTTCTGTGAGCCCCATCTAGGGAAGGATAGATGCTATCTAAAAGAAATAGCCCATCTTCAGTGAGTAGGAGGGCCTTAACGACTGAGTGCTGGTTTGGGATAGAGTAGAAGTAAGTTAGAGAAATCTTATGTCTATCCCCTTCTCTTCTGTGACATTGCCACCACCCTGATGAGTCCCTCATCATCTCACTCCTGGATCATTGCCATAGCCTGCTGGTGGATTTCCTTGCCACAGATCTCTTCCCATTCCAATTCATCCTCCATTCAGTTGTCAACGTGATTATCCTATCATATCATATCAGCTTCTACATTCAATAAGCTACAGGATCAAATATAAAATCCTCCAGTTTTTAAAGTCCTTCAGAGAGGCAGCTAGGTGGTACAATGATTAGAGAAGTGCTAGAGTCAGGAAGATCTAAATTCAAATTTGGCCTCAGATACTAGCTGTGTGACCCTAGGCAAATTACTTTATCTGTTTGCCTCAGTTTCCTCAAATGTAAAATAGGGACAATAATAGCACTTACCTCATAGTGCTGTTGTAAGGATCAGGTGACACAATATTTGTAAAACTCTTAGCATGTACCTAGCACACAGAAGGTACTTAATAAATGTTTGTTCCACCCTATGTATAACCTGAGCCATTCCTACTCTTCTAGTCTTTTCCCATCCTCTTCTTCTCCAGGTGCTGTACAATCCAGTTAACATTGAATGCTATTCTTCCCCTGGTACTCCAAGCATTTTTCATGGGTTCTCCCCAACCTGGAATGCCCTTGTTTCTCATCTCTACCTCTTGGTTTCATTGGCTTGTTTCAAGGGATGTTTTCAGGTGAACAGGGTTGATGCTGGTGGTGGTACAGGGGACAGACTGGATGTGAATGCAGACATTCTAGGTGCTTGGAGGGTGAATGTGACCTTGGGGGAGGACATCACGGCAAAGAGATGCTGAGATTAGTTGCCCTCTCTACGTCCCAACCCTTGTGGGACAAGGACTAGACTACTCTCTTTCATGGTTCAATTGTACTTCAAGTCATCCTGGGCAATGATTAAAAGGTGATGGTGGTCAGAACCACTGACAGACTTAGGGATGGTGGTCTCAGTGAAGAGAAAATGTGCCCCATATTGTCCAATGTCAGCACTCTGAGGCAAATTACTCTTTGCCCAGTGCTAGTTAGTGGCATGGGGCACCTGTGATTTTATTACAGGAAAATAGTCTGTACCCTAAGAATCATCTTACCTGTAGTAAATAGTTGGCTGCAATTTAAGACACTGGTCTGAGTAATATGCTTCTAATGACTATAGCAGGAATTCTTGTTTTTTGGGGTTTTTTTTGCTGAGGCAATTGGGGTTAAGTGACTTGCCTAGGGTCACACAGCTAGTAAGTGTTAAGTGTCTGAGGCCGCATTTGAACTCAGGTCCTCCTGACTCCAGGACCAGTGCTCTATCCACTGCGCCATCTAGCTGCCCCTATAGCAGGAATTCTTAACCTCAAGCTTTCTTTTCTTTGGTAGGGCAATGAGGGTTAAGTGACTTGTCCAAGGTCACACGGCTACTAAGTGTCAAATGTCTGAAGCCAGATTTGAATTCAGGTCCTCTTGAATCCAGGGCCCATGCTTTATCCATTGTACCACCTAGCTGCAGCCAACCTCAAGCTTTCAACTTTAAAGCTGTACTAAGATTTTTGGGACACCTTACATAGTATTCCAAAAGAAATAAATTAAAATGAAATGTTAGTTATCAAAATATATATTTTAAAAATTCAGAACCTCATATAATAATTCATAATAAGTCATTCATATAGCATTCTAAATTTTGGTAAACAATCTTCCTCTCAACAACTCTGTGATTTTGGCTATGTGGTAATTATTAAAATCATTTTCCTGAATGGAGTTAAATGATTTATCTAAGTTTTCACTATTAGTAAGTACCTGCATGTTGCTGCCTTTATGTTTTGATGCAGCATATGAAAGACATACTTTTCTTTCTTTCTTCCTTTCTTTCTTCCTTTCTTTCTTTCTTTCTTTCTTTCTTTCTTTCTTTCTTTCTTTCTTTCTTTCTTTCTTTCTCTCTCTCTTTCTCTCTTTCTCTCTTTCTTTTGTGGGACAAGGGTTAAGTGACTTGCCCAGGGTCACATAGCTAGTAAGTGTCAAGTGTCTGAGGCTGGATTTGAACTCAGGTCCTCCTGAATCCAGGACCAGTGCTTTATCCACTACATCACCTACCTGACCCCAGATATTTTTTTTCAAACTGGTTCTAAGGTCCAGTCCACAGTGATCTGATTCATGTAGAATAGGACAAAAATAGCAACCACTGAGGTGGTGAGAGCACCCTTGCAGTGTTCCAGAGACCTATTTTTGAGTAACCTTGTGGCTAAAAGAAAAAGGGTATATGATAATGGGAGTGTAAGCATTTTTGCCATGGGTCATCTTAGTTTTACTCTCAGTTAATAGAACTGGGAAAAGGGAATACCTCCTACATTACTGTTGTTGGCCATATCGGCTTAGACAGAGGATGAAAATCATGGCTTTTCAGTTATAGTAGCCTGCCTTGTCCCTGTGTGCCTCTTAACCCTGCTGCAAAATAATTTTCAGCCAGCACCCTATAATATAGATTTTAGTTCCCCCAGGTATTTTTATGGTATAGTATTAGAACTCCTAATTATTGAAAAAAATGGATATATATATGCATATACACATGCATACATGTATATATGTGTATTGTGTGGTTGTATATATGTATGTGTGTACATATAAATATACATATACATATATACACACACACATATATGGAGAGAGAGAGAGAGAGAGAGAGAGAGAGAGAGTTTAGTGCAACTTGGTGATACAGTGGATAGTGTTGGGTATGGAGACAGGAAGATCTGATTTCAAATCCAGCCTCAGACACTTATTAGCTGTGTGATCCCGGGCAAGTCATTTAACCCTTTTTGCCTTAGTTTTCTCATCTTTAACATGAGCTGGAAAAGGAAATGGCAAATCACCTCAGGGTCTGCCAAGAAAACCCCAAATGGACCCACAAAGAGTTGAAAACAATTGAAATGGCCCAACAACAATATATATTTTCTTTTTTTCCCCCCTCTAGCCCAGGAAAAACACAAGGTATAGCCTTTTTGCACAGAAGGGAGATAAAATATGTGAAGGGATATATGTAATATGACTTAGAAAATGTAGGTAAACACTTGTAAAGTATTATTATTATTATTATATAAATTTCATGAGGGCTTATCTTATCTAAACTTTGTATGCCCCCCTGTGCCTACCACAGGGCTTGGTAAATTAGGGTATGTACTTAATAAAGTTGCTTGAATTATGTTAAATAATAATATTGTTGTATAATACTGAATTATAATAATTGTCCTCATAAAATCTAATTCAAAGCCTCATCATAGCATGTAAATGACCCTGGGTTCATGAAAGTCACACCACTGGAACACAAACTTTTGGCAGGTCTTAACAAGCTAGAAAAGACCAATTAGTCTAAGTTATGAATTTTTGCAAAGCGACTGGAACACCATTGGACATGTTGTATGGGGATTGTGATCTGTGTTTGTAGATGAAATACTTAGATGGGCAAGGTCATGGTTCCTTTAAACTTCTTGTTCTTATTTTTATACTGATCTGTGCTTTCATGATTTCAGGGGACTTTCTAGTGCATCAGTTCCTCCATCAAAATAGAAATGGACAAATTCCTCTATAATTTATAAAAGACTTATTAGTCTTAAAGAGTTGATTGGAGTTAAAATGACAACACTATAAAGTAACTTGTCCAGGGTTCCACACCAGGTATGCGTCAGAGGCAGGCTTAAACCTACGTCTTTCTGATTCCAAAAATAGCCTTATATCCATTATGGCCACAAAGCTGGTTCCTTTAAATATATAATAACAGTTAAAAAGCTAACCAGCTGACAGTGCTCTCTCATCCTTCCTGTAAAATGAATCTCTTTTCTTCTTTTACTCCTTTCCCAGGGACTAATGAATGAGCAAACCCACTTTACCCCAGGATTTTTTCTTACCATAGGATCCAAATAGAGGAATCATCATTTTGTGACCTTCTTTCATTCTACTCCCACATCTGGGTGTGATATGTTAGCCAATAATATTAATAATGATGATCACAGTTTACATCATTGTTGTTGAAGTAAACCATCTTCTTTCCTCTTTTTTTTTTTTTTTAGTGAGGCAATTGGGGTTAAGTGACTTGCCCAGGGTCACACAGCTAGTAAGTGTTAAGTGTCTGAGGCCAGATTTGAACTCAGGTACTCCTGACTCCAGGGCCGGTGCTCTATCCACTGCACCACCTAGCTGCCCCCTTCTTTCCTCTTTTCTTGACTCTGAGGAGGCCTAAGGATGCTTACTTTCCTAGAAGACACATGATTACTTACCTACCTCCTCCCACCAACATTTCCTTACTATAGAAGACTTCACTGTCAGTCATAAGACTCAGGTTGAGTCCTACCTGGCTCAGTTACTTACTGGCCTTACTAGCTTTGTGATCTTCTGTAAATGCCTTAACCTCTCAACCTCGATTTCCTTAGGAGTAAATGAGTTTGCCTGCTGGAACTCAGTTTCCTCATTTGTGAGATGAAGGAATTGACTCTCTAGGCTTCAGTTTCCTCATTTGTAGAATAAAGGAGTTGGAGTAAATAATCTCCAAAGATCCCTTCTATCTCTGGTTTTCCCTCCTGTAGAAATAGTTTCTTCATCTTCTCCCAAAATGTTTCTATGTTCCTCACTCATTGTATTTGGTAATTGTACTCTTCATTGGTTTCTGGTGAAAATATCAATATACCCGGAAGAGAAACATTAACTTTTTTTTCTTTTTTTTTTTTGCGGGGCAGTGGGGGTTAAGTGACTTGCCCAGGGTCACACAGCTAGTAAGTGTCAAGTGTCTGAGGCCGGATTTGAACTCAGGTACTCCTGAATCCAGGGCCAGTGCTTTATCCACTGCACCACCTAGCTGCCCCCAAACATTCACTTTTTAAAAAGGTCATCTCTCACAAATGGTTATCATTCCTTCTCCAGCCAGTTGTGTCAAGATGACAAGTAGCTTATTGGTGTGGAGTCTGTGTAGGAAATCTCCTCCGTGGCAGCAATGAGAATGTTTATTGTAGAAAGGGAACTTTTGCCCTGTGAAGTCACCTCCTCATAGTCACCAGTAGCTCTCTGATATTCTATCACAGGAAATTCCTGGTGGTCCACAAAAGCAGTCTCTGGAGTGCAGCTGCAAGGAGGGGAGGAAAAATACTATACTACAGAGTAGGATCTGGGGTTCTAAGTTGGGGGTGGGGAAGAACCAAGCACCTGCACCCTGTGAAATGAGAACTGGGAGGCTCTTTGAACAATGTGAAAATGAACTATACAAGGAACATAGGTCAAATGACCCCTTATTGTACAAAATTTTATGCAAGAAGAAAAAAATGGCATTAGAGGATGTCCTTTGTGTTTTTTTAACAAGGTAGGGGGAGGGGTTGTATTTAGGGTTGGTTTCTTTGAAGCTGTAGCAATGTCTTTCCATTTACAACTATCTATGCTAATGAGCATAAAGAGGGTCTTCCAGCTCATAGAAAAGAAATATTAGGCTTTTTGAGAAGACATGAGAGCTATTTGATTGAAGTGGTAGAAAAAGGAGTGGGGTCACCCAACAGATCTTCAATGGACAGATGTTCATGCAAGGCAAGTGAAGCAGCAGGGTCTGAATGATAAGGCAGTATCTATTAATGGCATTTTGTCTAATCTAATAAGCATTTGTTTTGTTTGTTTTTGGTGAGGCAATTGGGGTTAAGTGACTTGCCTAGGGTCACACAACTAGTAAGTGTCAAGGGTCTGAGGCTGGATTTGAACTCAGGTCCTCCTGCATCCAGGGCCGGTGCTCTATCCACTGCACCACCTAGCTGCCCCATAATAAGCATTTGTTAAGTGCCTAGTATGGATAGAGCACCAGCCTCTTAGCCAGGAATTCAATTCAGTTTAAAAAACATTAAGTACCTACTATGTGCCAGGAACTGTGCTAAGTGATAGGGATACAAATAAAGAGAAAGACTGTTCCTATCTTCAAGATTCTTACAATCTAATGGGAAAAGACAATTCAAAAAAAGGAACCGGGCAATTAGGTGGTGCAGTGGATAAAGCACCAGCCCTGGATTCAGTAGTACCTGAGTTCAAATGTGACCTCAGACACTTGACACTTACTAGCTGTGTGACCCTGGGCAAGTCACTTAACCCCTATTGCCCTGCAAAAAACAAACAAACACCAAAAAAAGAGGAAACTAAAAAACTGGGGGTGGGGGTAGGGGTGAAGGAGCAGCAAGAAGTACCCTGAGTCAGGAGCAGATGTTTCATAGAGTTGAAACCAAGCAGAGAATTTAATGGAAAATGGAGAGTTAATTGCAAAGTAAGGGAAGATCAATGTTCAAGTCTTGTCTTTGATAAATACTGCCTGTGTGACTGGGCAAGTCATTTAACCTCCCAATGCTCTAGGTAACTCTCTAATATTATAAATCAGAGAGAAAGGAGCAATCTGAATTGGCAGAGAGACTTTTCTCATGTGGGCATTCTCTACATCAGTGAAATTATAAATCCAGCTTTTACTCCTGTCCCATGTACAAAGCTCTGTTAAACACAGGGGAAACTAAGACAAAATCAAACAGCAGTCTGGGGCAGCTAGGTGGCACAGTGGATAGAGCACCAGCCCTGGATTCAGGAGGACCTGAGTTCAAATCCGACCTCAGACCCTTGACAATTACTAGCTGTGTGATGCTGGGCAAGTCACTTAACCCCCCCCAAAAAAAAGAAAGAAAGAAAGAAAAAAGAAACAGCAGTCCCCTCCCCTCAAGGAGTTTACATTCTACCGATGGATTACAAAATATAAATCTGTGTGATACACAAAATAATCTAAGGAGGGAGATAGCTCTTAGAAGAGCTAATATAGTGGAAGAAGTACTAGATTTGGGGTTGGGGCCTACATTCAAATCCTGACTGCCATCTACTACTACTCTGATCTTGAGTAAGTCAATTAACCTATAAGCCTTACTTTCCTTATTTCTAAAAAGCAAAGGAAATGGTTGGATCAACTAATTTCTGAGGTTCCTTCTAGCTCTAAATCTATGGATAATTGACTGCTTTGGTTTACAGTTATAGGCTCTAAGTATCATGGGTACCACACCTGGCTGTAGTTCAGTCCTTCAGGTAACTAAAGAAATGGGTTCATTGATGGGGGTTTTGGACTAATTTTTCTTTCATTATATTGAACCTGAATTTGAATTGTTCTTTGTTGTCACCCTGGTAGTACCTTATTCAGTGGCAAATGTACCCTGTACAACAAGTCTCAATAGGTCTATACTAGAAATACCATCTACACTCAATCAAAACACACACCCACAACCAGCACACTGTTTTGTTTTGTTTTGTCTTGTCTTGTCTTGTCTTGTTTTGTTTTGTTTTGTCTTGTCTTGTTTTGTTTTGTTTTAAAGCAAATCAACTGAAATGGTTATTAATGATATCAGGATGGAGGCCTTACAAGTTGCAGAACATTTCAGTTTAACCTAAAGCAAGCCAATCCCATGAATTTGTGGGGCTGATATCATTGTATGGAGAATCTTTGTTGCCCTGTGTTGGCAGCCTGCATGTTTCCAGCCATACATAAACTGGCGGCTGCTGCACACCTCCCACCGGCCACAACAATTCATGGAAATTAATAAATGCATTTATTGGGAGAGGTCATGGGTGAAACAGGAAAATCAGTCCCCCAGCTTCCCAGACAAGTCCTACGAGATCAAGCTCCTTCAATGGAAGCCAGCAGGCTCCTTCTCTAACCCCGGTATTTATAGTAAACAGATAGGGTTTAGGTTCTTAGGGAGTTCAGCAAGGTTAAGTATGGTTCTTCTATTTGTTTAGTTAACAACTATGATTTCCATTTTTTATGGCCAGGGTCTGTCTGACAGAATAGTCCAAATTAGACATTATGCTGGTTTGAGTGAATTAATGAACCTGATTCTCAGTCTTTGATTCTGGGAAGAGCCAGCTTGTAGGTTGAACTCTCACTCTGTTGCCAGTGGGATCAATCTCTCAGCCTCAGTGGTTAAAAAAGAACATTTTCTCTGCACTGAAAAATAAGCAGGAAGAAATTCAAATTCTGAGGAGTATTGAGTATGCAGGAGAAAGGGAAAGAAAAAAGAGATAGTTCTATAGTAGGACTATGATGATGGAAGCACTCCTTGCCAAGCCCCACTTTGCCTCACCTCAGCCCATCCTATCCCACTTCAGATCATGCCCTTACACACTCAACAGAAAGTGAGAACAGGGGAACTGAAAGAAGGCCACCTGCCAGCTCCAGTTGTGCAACTATACTATGCCCATTCTTTTCCCACCATAATTTTCTCTGATTCTAAGTTCCTTCTCTTATTTTATTGCTGGGCAATGAGGGTTAAGTGACTTGCCCAGGGTCACACAGCTAGTATGTGTCGAGTGTCTGAGGTCAGACTTGAACTCAGGTCCTCCTGAATCCAGGGCCATTGCTGTATCCACCACGCCACCTAGCTGCCCCCGCTCCCTAGTGTTTTTAATTGCCGTTGTATTTTGTCAAAAGTTTTTTCAGCATCTATTGAGATAATCATATGATTTTTAAAATTTGTTATTGATATGGTCAATTTTCCTAATATTGAACCAGTCCTGCATTCCTGGTATAAATTCCACCTGCCCATAGTGTATGGTAATTCTGATATATTGCTGTAATCTCCTTGCCAGTATTTTATTTAATTTTTTTTTTGCATCAACATTAATTAGAGGGGCAGCTAGGTGGCGCAGTGGATAGAGCACGGGCCCTGGAGTCAGGAGGACCTGAGTTCAGATCCAACCTCAGACACTTAACACTTACTAGCTGTGTGACCCTGGGCAAGTCACTTAACCCCAATTGCCTCACTAAAAAAACAAAACAAAACAAAAAAACAAACATTAGTTAGAGAAATTGGTCTATAGTTTTCTTTCTCTGTTTTTGCATTCCCTGGTTTAGGGATCAGCACCATATTTTTGTTGTAAAAAGAATTTGGAAGGACTCCTTCTTTGCCTATTTTCCCAAATAGTTTATATAGTATTGAAATTAATTGTTCTTTAAATGTTTGGTAGAATTCACTTGTGAATCCATCTGATCCTGGGGAGTTTTTTTAGGGAGTTCATTGATGGCTTGTTTAGTTTCTTTTTCTAAGATAGGGTTATTTAAGTATTCTGATTCTTCTGTTAATGTGGGCAATTTATATTTTTTGTAAATATTCATCCATTTTGCTTCAATTTAGATTTATTGGAATATAATTGCACAAAATAGCTCCTAATTGCTATAATTTCATCTTCATTGGTGGTGAATTTAGCCTTTTCATCTTTGATACTGATAATTTGGTTTTTCTTTTTAAAAATCAAATTAACCAATGATTTATCTATTTTATTGTTGTTGGGTTTTTTTCCCCCATAAAATAAGTTCCTAGTGTTGTGAAAATTTCTAAGTTGCAGTGTTAGACAAAGAAAAAACCCATAGTCTCCTAGTCAAAAGAAAATAGGTTTGGGGGCAGCTAGGTGGCGCAGTGGATAGAGCACCGGCCCTGGAGTCAAGAGTACCTGAGTTCAAATCCGGCCTCAGACACTTAACACTTACTAGCTGTGTGACCCTGGGCAAGTCACTTAACCCCAATTGCCTCACTAAAAAACCACCAAAAACCAAAAACCAAGAAAATAGGTTTGGGGGAAGCTAGGTGGTGCAGTGGATAGAGCACCAGTCCTGGAGTCAGGAGGACCTGAGTTCAAATCTGGCCTCAGACACTAAACACTTACTTGCTGTGTGACAATGGGCAAGTCACTTAACCCCAATTGCCTCACCAAAAAAAAAAAAAAATTAAAAAAAAAAAAGAAAATAGGTTTATTGAGAGAGGGATCCTGTCACACAAAAAAAACAGGTCTCAGGTCTAGGACCCAAAGACCCAGAACCTCAGTATTCCCAGAAATGTATACCCTCAGGCTTTGCAGGTCTTTTATACTCCCAACATTCAAATGTTACAAATACAATGAATACAATATTGAAAGGAAGAAACCAACAGTCAGATAATAGCATAGTCACTTGTCATTCTATATACTCTACTTAAAATAGCCTTGTTACTAAGTAACTGCCATAACATAGGAAACCATCTATCTGGATGTGTCTTTGCCATCTCATACAGTGCCTCTGTCTCTATTCCTCTGAGATGTTTTCTACTGTCAAGGATTCCCACCATATTGCTTTAAGTGTGACTTTCTAACTTCTCAGCAGCTCTGTCTGATTGGTCCCTTTAAGCTCAGAAGTTACTATTTTAGGTATCTGACCTTTAAGTTTATATAGTTATACCTAACCACAATTGGAAGTCAGATAGATAGATTCTGGGTAAATTGTAGAGAAGACAAGTTGACAATATAGCATTTGCATTTGCTCTTACCAATAATATATTATTCCACTATCATTTGTTTAAACTACTAAAGAATACCTAAATATTTAAATCAGTTTGTAGTCTATAAACTGGTTAGCACTATTATTAAATCACTTATATTGGTAAGGGATGGGGAAAATCTCATTCACACCAGTTTATTAGTTTAATGATTTTCTTACTTTCAATTTTATTAATCCCTCCTTTGAATTTCAGGATTTCCAACTTGGTGTTTAAGTGGAATTAAAATTGGTTCTAGTCTTTTTGGTTGCTTGTTCAACTGACCTATTCTTTCTCAGTTGATTGATGTAAGCATTTAGAGATATAAAATTTCTCCTAAGTACTATTTTGGTTGCATCCCATAAATTTTGATATGTCATCTCATTGTTGTCATTCTCTTTAATGAAGTTTTTGTTTCTGTGATTTGTTCTTTGACCCACTGATTCTTTAGGATTATTTAGTTTCCAATTGATTTTTCATTTATTTCCATGGCCCTTTATTGAATGTAATTTTTATTGCCTTATGATCTGGAAAAGATACATTTAATATTTCTGCTTTTCTGCATCTACCAGGGTAGGGTACTGATCCAAATGGGATGTACAATTTGAGGTCTGAAGAGAGTGGCTGGCACTTTAGGGTGCTAGGGATAACTATGAGAGACTGGGCTTCTAGTACTATACCTTTTTGAGCCCCTACCAGTATAATAGCTATTGACAACCAGCCAGCCAGACTTATTTAGCCGTTATAAGCAGTATTTACTGAGAAGGCATAGTAAGAATTTTTGCTACAAATTATTTCTTGCAAAAACTAGAACAAAAACTCCAACAGATACACATAATATCAATGGGAAAAGTGAACTTAAACTTAGAATACAATGGTAGTGAGGTACACTTGTAGAGAACACAGAGCATGTATGGCAAAGGAGTACCTCCCAATTTCTGACTGGAAGTCTTTACAAGGTTCACCTTATGTATAGCTCTCAGCTACATGGGCTGCTCAGTTGAACTGTGCTTTTCTAGGGTCTATAACTAACTTCTCTCCTCTACAAGGTGTCACACTCCCTGACACACTGACACTGGCTTCTTTGCCTTTCCTCAAACATGATACTCCTCCCAAATATGTTCATTTTTGTTGTTTTTCTCCCATGGCTGAAGTGCTCTCCCTCCTTATCTTTCTCTCCTGGCCTTCAAGTCTCAACTAAAGTCCTGTTTTCTGAAAGAAGTTTTTTTTCCTGTCCTCCTTAATCTTAGTGCCTTCTCCCTGAGACTATTTCCAATTTTATCTTGTATATGTCTTGTTTATACACAGTTGTTTGCATATTGTCTCCCCCATTAGACTGTGAGTTCCTTAAGAGGAGGGAAGGGTTTTTGCCTTTCTTTGTATCTCTAACTCTTAGCACCCTGCCTACCACAAAAGAAGTACTTAATAAATATTTGTTGACTTGACTTGGTTTTATTCAGGTGATTATTGCTCTCCATGTGATTATCCTCCCAGTATCTGTTCCTGGTGTCTTTGGCCACTACCTCCCTGGGAAACAATGCTACCTATTTTGGTGGACACTAAATCCTGCTACCATCCAGCACTGATTTAACCTCTGGATCTACAGAGTTCACAAGATTGTCTTGACATCTATTTTGTAATACTTATGTGACAATTGGAGTGACGCCACCTGCTGGAGAGTTACTGTAGGAAAGCTCTGCCATGAGGAGAAGGCATCTGAGGGCAAGCCATGTGGCTTGGAAGGTCAGTTCCTTGGTGTCAGGAAGTGACGTTTGCTTGTGGGTACTGTCTATCAAAGTTATCAGCCAATGAGCTTGGAGTTATGGGGGGGGGGACAGGACGTTTCCAGTTTTCACAGGAGGCTTGTGGGATGAAGAAGGGGTGGTTCTCTCTTTCCTCAGGAGTGGAGCAAAAATGCTGGCTTCCTGAGATAGATAGATGTAGGCATCTACGCCTCTTTCTCTCTCTTCACCAAATTCTTATGCTCCTTAATAAATGCTTAAAAGTCTAAAACTCTTGCTAAAGCTTCTAATTTATTGGCGACCACTCATTAAATTTTTAGACAGTATAGCTATATAGCAACTTTACACTTATTAACATAATATTAATTGTACACAGTATCATCAACATTGAGTGTTGATCTACTGTGATGGACTATATTCTTCTCACCAATGCAATGGCACAGAAGAGTTCCAGGGAACTCCTGATGGAAGAGGATCTCCAAATCCAAGAAAAAAAAAAAAGAACTGCTGAATGAACCATACTATTTCTTTTGTTTTTGATGCTGTTGTTTTTTTTCTATTTTGAGGTTTTTCATCATTGCTTTGATTTTTTCTCTTATAACATGACTAATGCAGAAATAGGATTAATGTTATTATGTGTATATATATATATATATATATATATAACCTATATCAGATTATCTGCTGTCTAAGGGAGGGGGGAGGGACGGGAGGGAGGGAGAAAAATCTGAAATTGTAAAGCTTGTATAAACAAAAGTTGAGAACTATCTTTACATGTAACGGAAAAAAATAAAATACTTTACTAATTAAAAATAAATAAATAAATAAAAATTAAAAAAACCATAATATTAAGAAATAAAAACCTTGAAGAGCTGGAGGTGGCCATGAACTCAGAGCTACCATGTCCTGGTAAGAGATGGGGGTCTACTTGGCCCTTGGAATGTAATTCAAAATCAGTCGGCCTCATTCAAAGCTGTAAAGAAAAAGTGAGTGAGGAAGGTGTAGGTTATGTACCCTTCTAGAATACTTATTGGGTTCTGGTTCAGAAAGTTCAGAATCATCACTTTTTCTGCTCCATAGGAATTTAGAGAATTTTTCATTATTACTCAGTATAAACCTTTGTGTCATGCATTAGCCAGAAGGAGGCACACACTCTCTTCGTTATCCCCTCCCTCAAATTTCCACATCTTCTCTTGGACTGGAACCAGACAGGTCTATCAGCACATGACCCAGGGGGACACAGTCCACCTATGTTCTACCAAGAAAAGAGTAGATTCCTGGCCCTCTGGAGAGTCCAGAAACTTAACAAGCAGCAGCTGGGCAGGGAATCCAGAAAGCTAGGCAAGAACATCTCTGGATGCTAGAGAAGCTTCTGGATATGATTGGAAAGCCATCAGGACATAGCCTGAAATGAAAGAATAAAAACAATACTCAATTCCTTTATCCCGACACTATGGTTTAAGACTACACTAGGAGTTAGGTCTTAAAAGCCTTGAAGTAACAAACTTTCCCCACTTCTGGGGAATGACCTCCATCCCTTCCCCCAACCCATAGTTTCCCAATTCTGCTAATACCAGATAAGGTGTTTAGTGATAAGTACAGTTAGTTGATAAGGATTTTTGGGTGTGAAAGGGAGCATTTACATTTTAATTGGAGACCTAAGTGATCTTTGTCCTTTCCTCCACAAATTTCTCTCAGCATATATTGCTTCTTAAATTTATCACAGACTCCCTTATTTAATAGTTATTTGTGGGGCAGCTAGGTGGTGCAGTGGATAAAGCACTGGCCCTGGATTCAGGAGGACCTGAGTTCAAATCCAGCCTCAGACATTTGATACTTACTAGCTGTGTGACCCTGGGCAAGTCACTGAACCCTCATTGCCCTGCAAAAATAAATAAATAAATAAAGTTATTTGCATACCTTCCTTTCCCATTAGTTTGTAAACTTTAAAGAAAGGCTCTTACTCTCAATCCTGAGGACCTAGCAAAAAGCATGGATTTAGAACTAGAAGGGATTTTTAGAAGTCATTTCATTTTATAGATGAGGAAACTGAGGCCCAGAAAAGTTAAATAACTTGTCCAAGGTCACAGATAGTAAGTGGCAGAGATAGGATTCACTTTCCATTGAATTACCTTTAAAAATGCTTATTAAATTGAAAGACCAAATGACTAGCTGGCAATCCCTTGAATGAGAGGTGGTGAATTCAGCTTGCAGCATGAGACATACATACATTTTGAATTCGGTCAGTGTAGGAATCTGTTTTGCTTGGCTATGTATATTGGATATAAAGGCTTTGTTTTTCTTTTTTCTTTCTTTCTTTTTTTTTTTTCAATTAAGGAGGTAGGAAGGTGAGGGGAATGGGGTATACCAAAACCAGAAATGACAGAAGATAAATTGATAGATTCCCATCAAAGTCACTGAGTCTATTCCATATCTCCAGAAGTCATGGAAAAAGCAGAATTATATCACTGTGGAAAGAGTGGGGGATACCTCAGATAGAGGCAGTGAAACTTCAGTTGTCAGTCCTGCTCATTACATGTGCTATCTTTGTTTCTCCCTAGTAGTTCAATTTCCTTCATTTCAATTAAATCAGCATTTAAGTCCCTGGTACTGGGAATACAGAGATCAAATAAAATAGAACCTACCCTTGATGAACTTATATTCTATTGGAGGAAAATCACTTGTATACATATAAGTAAAATTTATATATATATTTATATACATATACATATATATAAACACACATATATATTATATAATTCAAAATATATAGAAAGTAATTGGGTGGGTAGATGAGGGTAGGAACAGGTCCAATAGGAAGGGCAGTGTGTTAACACTGGGTGTTATAGGTGTAATTATAGATGTAATAGGACAGGGGTTTCAGATGTCACAGTGGAGATTTAAGGAGGAGTGGGATAGGGATGGTTGGCTCCATGGGAGTGGTTCACAGGCTTGGCATCTTTCATCCGGTTTCAGCAACTACCACAAGAACACAATCTCCCAGGCTTAGCTGAAAATTTCTATATCCGACTTTCAAATTGATACTGAAGGGTCTTCAAGTCATCTGTGTGCCTTTTTATGGCAGTCCCACAAGAGGAAAAACTCTGCTGAGTGATGAGATTTCCAACCTCCTCTTCCCCCTTCCCCTGCCCTTGAGTTCTACTTTAGAGCAGCTCTTATCAAGACCTTCTGGAAAAATCAGCACACCCAACCATTAATAATTGTGATGAAATGAAGCTTCTGACCCTCTGTTACCTTGATAGGAGAAACTTACTTAATAAGTTCTGGGGTGGAGGTGAGGGTCACCTGCCCAGCTAACCTAAGCGTGTATCTCTCCAGGAAGGAAGAAGCCTATCTGAAGTTAAGAAGATAGGAATTCAGAACATGCTGAGAATTTCTCAACCTTATATGATAGTACAATTCCAAGCTTTTCTTAAGGTCAGCATGAGGCAGGAGGTTAGGGAAGTGTTTTTGACAAAATTTCCCACCATCCAAATCCTTAGAAAATGCAGTTAAAGTAAAGGCATAGACTCAAATCCATACATCCAGCCCTAAGCTGTCTCTTGAACTCCACATATTCATCACCAACTGCATGTTGGAATCTCCATTTGGATGTCTCATTAGTGACTCAAAATCAACATTTCCAAAATGGAATTCATTAACTTACCCCCTAAACCTACCCCCATCTAAACATCCCAATTTTTGTTGATATCAACCTCTCTGTCACCCAGATTCAGAGGCAGACAAATGGTGAGAGCATGCTGGATTTGGGGGTCTGGGAGACCAGAGCTCACACTCCTGCCTCAGACACTTCGTAGGTGTGTGACCCTGGGCAAGTCGTTTAACCTCTCTCAGCCTCGGTTCCCCCATCTGCAAAAGTGGGGATAATAAATGTCTGCCTCTGGGCAGCTAGGTGGTACAGTGGATAGAACACTGGCCCTGTATTCAGAAGGACCTGAGTTCAAATCAGACCTCAGAGACTTGACACTTACTAGCCGTGTGACCCTGGGCAAGTCACTTAACCCTCATTCCCTGCTTGCCCCCCAACACCCCCCCATCCCCCCCAACAAAAACAACAACAAAAAATAAGTGTCTGCCTCACAGGGCTGCATGAAGATCAAATGAGGTAACATACATATAGTGATTGATAAGCCTTAAAGCATTATATAAGTACTAGTCAATATTATCATTATATTAGTATATTATATATAGCATCTTATATTATATGAAATAATCTATACTATACTATATTATTATATTTAAAATTTTTCCCTCTCCAACAATGGCCACTCCCCCAAGTAAAAGGGCTATATAAATTGTACTAAGACTTTTGGGATACCATGTGTAATCAGTTGACATCTTGTTGATTCAACCTCAATAACATTTTTGGGGGGGGGGCAATGAGGGTTAACTGACTTGCCCAGGGTCACACAGCTAGTAAGTGTCAAGTGTCTGAGGCAGGATTTGAACTCAGGTCCTCCTGAATCCAGGGCCAGTGCTTTATCCACTGTGCCACCTAGCTGCCCCCTCAATAACATTTGAAATTACTTTTTTCAATTATCAAGCATTAATCTTTTAGCCTTTCTACCCCATCTTCCACAAAAAGAAATAAAACCCTTTTAACAAATAATCATAGTCAAGTAAAACAAATTCCCATATTAAGGGGAGGAAATAAGTATTTATATAGCACCTAATATGTGCGTTGTACTCCTAGTGTTTTAAAAATATTATCTCAGGGGCAGCTAGGTGGCGCAGTGGATAAAGCACCGGCCCTGGATTCAGGAGGACCTGAGTTCAAATCTGACCTCAGATACTTGACACTTACTAGCTGTGTGACCCTAGGCAAGTCACTTAACCCCCATTGCCCTGCAAAAAAAAAAAAAGAAAAATATTATCTCGTTTTATCTTTGCGACAACCCTGCTTTACAATTGAGAAAACAGGTTAAGTGACTTGCCCAGGGTCACATAGTTAGTAATTATCTGAGGGCAAATTTGAACTCTAGCCTTCCTGATTTCAGGCCCACTGTTCTATCTGCTATGATACCACACCATCTCCCTTGGCCTCAGCTATGTCCAAAAAACATGTCTCATTCTCCATATTGGTCTATTACCTCAAACAGAAGAGTGGGTAACATTTTTTATTTGTCCTCTGGAATCATGGCTGATCATTGTGCCCAACAGTATTACTTGATCCATCTCTTTATTTCTATTAAAATCACCAAAATCCTGGCTTGGGCCCTCATTAACTCTGCTCTGAACAGTTGTTATGTTTTCTTCTTTTCTTTTCTTTTTGTGAGGCAATTGGGGTTAAGTGACTTGCCCAGGGCCACACAGCTAGTAAATGTTAAGTGTCTGAGGCTGGATTTGAACTCAGGTACTCCAGACTCCAGGGCCGGTGCTCTATCCACTGTGCCACCTAGCTGCCCCAGTTGTTATGGTTTCTTAATTACTCTCTCTCTTTCTAGTCTCTCTCCTCTTAGACCTGTCCTGTACCTACCTGCTAAAATAATATTCCCAAGACCCAAGATTTTATGTATTTTATAGTTTAAATGGAAATCCTCTTATTGTTTCTTCCTGGTTTTTGTTAGTACTGAATAGAATTAATAATTTGTGTGGATTTATGCCAGATCCTGTAATCTTGCTGTAGCTATTAGTCATCTCAATGAATATCTTTGATGATTTTTTTGGGGGGTGGTTTCCAAGAATACCATTATGTTATCTGCAAATAAGAATAGTTTTGTCTCCTCTAGGCTGTCATTTGTACACTTGATTTTGTTCTTTAGTTCTATGGCTTTATCTACTATATCTGGAACTGGGGAGGGAGAAATCTTAAGGTCCAGATCTGACCATCTCAGGCCCTTGCTTAAAAATCTCTAAGACTTAGGGGCAGCTAGGTGGCACAGTGGATAGAGCACCAGCCCTGGAGTCAGGAGTACCTGAGTTCAAATCTGGCCTCAGACACTTAACACTTACTAGCTGTGTGACCCTGGGCAAGACACTTAACCCCAATTGCCTCACTAAAAAAAAAAAATCTCTAAGACTTACTGGATATCAATATCTATATATCTATTTCTCAGCATTTCTTAGTATTTAAAGCTCTTCATATGCTATCTCCAACCTACTTTTCCAGCCTTATTGGTGTTCTAAAAAATTTGACCTACTAGTTATTACTGAACTCCACAGGCCACCCCCTGCCTTTGTTTAGTGGCATAATTGGTTCTATGAGTATAGAGTACATTCCTTCCTTATTTGACTCTCAGAAAAATCCTTTATCATCCTTCAAGGTTCAGCAACCATCTCCTCTGGGTCTGTCCTGATGTCCTTAGTATTCTCTTCTCTCCTTGAATTATCTTGTATTTACTTATCTGTGTTAATGTTGTTTCCAATCACTTGGTTAAAATGTAAAGATCATAGAGTGGAGAAACTCCCTTGTTTTTTTTGTCTTTGCACCCCCAACACATAGCACAATGCATGCCTTACACACAGACAGCATTTGATACATACATGCTGAAGTGAATTGTATCTCACACCTTAGCTTAGAATCCCATTATTCTGTGAGGATGAGAGCCTCAGCCTCATGATATAATATGAATTCAAATAGGTTGAATTCCTATGTATCAACATATTATATGAACTCAAATTCTGTATTTCTTTTACTCTACATTTTCTTTTAATAATAATTGTTATTATAACTAACATTTCTATAGTGCTATCCTCATTAAAACCCTGTGAGGTAGATGCTATTAACTCTGGTGTCTGGTACATAGTAAGTGCTTAATAAGTGTTTATTGGCTGATACAGACCAGATCCAAGAGAGATTAAGTGACTTTCTCAAACTTAACACAGCTAGTGAACATCTGAGGCAGGATTTATTCCAAGTCCAGCATCCTATCCACTAATGTTTACTAAATATTCACAGATTCTCCTGTTTTCCAATGTTGGTTAATCCATAAGGATGGTCACTTTTGATGAGCAAGAACCATATTCATTGAGATGACTAATAGCTATAGCAAGACTACAGGATCCAGCATAAATCCACATAAATTATTAATTCTATTCAATACTAACAAAAACCAGGAAGAAACAATAAGAGGATTTCCATTTAAACTATAAAATACATAAAATCTTGGGTTTGGTACCTGTAAACTTGTTTATGTCACCAGGGTTGATTGTTACCAAGACTCACAAATGATGCTTATATTTAATATTTTGTTGTTGTTTTTGTTGTTGCTGTAGCCCAAGGGAACAAGTAATTCTGTGATCCTACCCTTCATGATTGTGTGTGTAGACTCACTTTCTTTCAACCCTGGGATCCTGAAGGAAAATCTTGACACTGACGATAGTCTTGGTGTGAGGCTCTAATTAACCAGTTTCTTCACTCTTGCTATCTAGAAGGAAAAGTGCATTTCAAATGTTCCTTTTTCCTTTACTGTCTGGAATTTTATGCTTCACAAGATTTCACCTTGGAATGGCATTCCCAGTATCGAATTCATGTTGATTATTAACCCAAGGAATGCAATACCAACTGCTGTTGTAACCACCTGATACAAAAGATTGTTTATTCTTATCCCATCTTCAGCTTTGATTTACACTCTTTTGGTGGGGAGGGTGTGTGTGTGTGTGTGTGTGTGTGTGTATCCCAGTGATAACTAAGGTTCTTATGGAAATTACTCATCAATTTGTGGATGTACTTGTTTTGAGGGCAGGGAGCAGGTTTCATTTCATCTTTGTATCTCCAGCCCCTAGCAAAATGCATTTCACTGAATAGTTGTTGAATTGAATGACTGTAGTTAAAAGAGTTCTGGATTTGGAGTCCAGAGAATTTTGTTTGAAACACCAATTCTAAGAAGGAAGGCCAGAAAGAAGCAAAGCAAGCAGGACAGCTTTGAAAGTTACATGTGAAATTTATTATATATACTTTTTTTCTTTTTGGTGGGGCAATGGGGATTAAGTGACTTGCCCAGGGTCACACAGCTAGTAAGTGTCAAGTGTCTGAGGCCAGATTTGAACTCAGGTACTCCTGAATCCAGGGCCGGTGCTTATCCACTGCGCCACCTAGCCACCCCCTATATATACTTTAAAAAAAGGAAACTACTCAAAATAGAGATTTGTGGCTTTAGATACCATTATATATATATATATATATATATATATATATATATATATATATATATATATTTTTTTTTTTTTTCCTGTTCTAGGTATTTGGGAATGTTCACTTTATTTGGTACTGGTTAAGTTCAAAATAAAAACCATTCTAATAAAAAAATTCAAATACCAGTTTTTCTGCTGTGTCCATGGACAAGTTAATGATCCTTTTAGCTTTGGTTTCCTCGTCTATAAATTTAAAATGTGGAGCAGCTAGGTGGCACAGTGGATAAAGCACTGGCCTTGGATTCAGGAGGACCTGAGTTCAAATTCAGCCTCAGACACTTGACATTAGCTGTGTGACCCTGGGCAAGTCACTTAACCCTCATTGCCCTAAAATATATATATATATATATATATATATATATATATATATATATATATATATATGTGTGTGTATATATATATAAATTTAAAATGCTAGACTAGATGATCTTCCAGTTTCTTGCCAGGTAAGAATAAAAGATTCTATGAATCTGCTTCAACCACTTTGTATCCAAGAAACACGTCTCCTCCCCTTCTCTCCACCCTACAGCCTGGATTCTTAGGTACCCCCTGAAGCATTAGTTGTTAGTCTTCCCAATCTGGAAAATGCTTCCTAGAAGAAAGTCCTTACCTCTTCCCCTACTTAAAGGGGGCATATTAGTCATGCTTACAACCCGAGTGCCTAAAGAAATAGCAGGGAGGAGAGTCAGCCTACATGGTACTACTAGATGGTAGCAAGGATACATGTATACTGCATCTTTCTTCATCTTAGACTTGTAGCTTTTATTTTTAAAAAGTTTTATTGGGGGGCGGCTAGGTGGCATAGTGGATAAAGCACTGGCCCTGGATTCAGGAGTACCTGAGTTCAAATCCGGCCTCAGATACTTGACACTTACTAGCTGTGTGACCCTGGGCAAGTCACTTAATCTCCATTGCCCCACAAAAAAAAAAATTATTTGTTTTTGTGGGGGCAATGAGGGTTAAATGACTTGCCCAGGGTCACACAGCTAGTTTCTGTCTGAAGCCACGTGCTCCTGAATCCAGGGCTGGTGCTTTATCTACTGTGCCACAGACAGGTAGCTTTTAGAATCTTTCTCTAGGAACTGAGGCTCAGACCCTGAACCATTATGAACTGATACAATGCTCCATTATAGAGCAGGGAAGGCACTCTACTCTCGTTCCCATCTGAACTGCTAGTTCACCACAATGCTGACCACAACCCTTGTGTTGTAAGTGCCATTTCATGAACCATATACAGTCTTTGCTTGGTTGTAGTCTACTTCCTGGGACCCTTAGGACTGTTTCCAATCATGTGGTGACCCATTGCTAATAGCATTTTTGTTTTGTTTTGTTTTGTAGGGCAATGAGGGTTAAGTGACTTGCACAGGGTCACACAGATAGTACGTGTCAAGTGTCTGAGGCTGGATTTGAACTCAGGTCTTCCTGAATCCAGGGCCAGTGCTTTATCCACTGCACCACCTAGCTGCCCCCACTGATAGCATTTTAAATGACATGAGGCCCTCATAGTCTCTTGGTCATCTCTCTCCCTAGTGAAAAAAGTGGGAATGAGGGATATCCTCTATCTGACAAAAGAGAAGATGTCACGCATAGCCTTTGTTCTAGTGATACAATTCCTGGGCATATACTCCAAAGAGATTAAAGAAAGAGGATAAGAACCCATATGGAGGAAATTTTTTTATAATAGCAAAGAAGTGGAAACCAAGGGATGCCTATTGATTGGAGAATGGCTGAACCAATTATGGTACTATGATATATTAGAATATTATAGTACTGTAAGAAATGATGAAAAGGACAACTTCAGAGAAACCTGGGAAGACTTCTAAATTAATGCTGGATGAAGTGAGCAAAACCAGGAGAAGACAATGACAATACTATAAAAATACAATGACAATACTATAAAAATGAACTTTAAAAGTCTTAAGGGGCAGGTAGGTGGCACAGTGGATAGAGCACCGGCCCTGGAGTCAGGAGGACCTGAGTTCAAATCCAGCCTCAGACACTTAACACTTACTAGTTGTGTGATCCTAGGCAAGGCACTTAACCCCAATTGCCTCACCAAAACCAAAACCAAAACCAAAAAAGAAGTCTAAAGAACCATTTTGAATGCAAGGAACAACCATGATTCCAAAGTAGCAATGATGAATGCTACTGACCTCTCAATGAAGGAGTGATGGTGACACTCAAAATGTAGTATGAGACATACATTTTTGCACAGGGTTAATGTGAGGAATTTGTTTTGCTTGACAATGCATATTTCTCTTTTTTTTTTCTAGAGTTGGGGAAAGGGAAGTAAGAGGAAGAAAAAATAAATACTTCTTAGTTTAAAAATAAAACGTTGCTTCATAATGTCATAATATCAAATAATGTCTGCTAAAGATGTTCACCATTATAGTGATGTTCTGCAAAATACAAATGGAAGAGAATTGACTTCAATCTGGAGGGCAGTGTCTACTGGTATACTGGAGGGCTTTGTCCTGTTTAGTATTTTATTTAATGTTTTATATGAAGGTATTAGCATACTAGGCAAATTCATAGATGACACAAAGCTGAGAGTGATCATAAATAAATTGAATGATAGTATTTGAAAATATTTTATAGGTTATAAATATAGCCCTAAACTAGAAATATTTAATTTATCAGGGATAAATGTAGGATTAAAAACAAATCAATTACCTAAGTACAGATTGAAGGAGATCTGGTTTGATAGCAATTCACATGAAAAGGACCTAGGATTTTGAAATATAAAATCTTGATGTTAGAAGGGAACTTCTGAGAGCATATAATCTACTTTACCACCCAGTGATTGAACCCCTTCTACGACTTCCTGGACAGATAGTCATCTATCTTCTACTCAAACACCTTTAATGAACAGGAAACTCTCCTAGTTGGCTGCAGGCTTCATATGATATATTATACAATAGTACTATTCAGCTTAAAAAAAAAGCTAATCCAGTCTTAGGTTGTATTAACAGAAGTATTCTATTCAGATCAAGGAAGTTAATATTCTCACCATACTCTGCACCTGTTAGAACACATCTGGTGTATTGTTTCTATATCTGGACACTTTAGGACAGACATTGGCAAACTTTATAAAAGTGACCATGATGATAAGGAGTCTGGAATAATGTCATATGATGAATAGTAAAATAAATAAGAAATCTTTAGCTTGGAGGAGAAAGGGCTTAGTAAGGATGACATAATATTTTCAGATGCTTAATGTCCAAAGGAGTAAGACTATCAAGAGTCATGTGATTTGATTCCTTCAACAATAAGTCCATTCATTAGTCATTAATCAGGTATCACATTTAGAATACTAATAATCAAAGTTTACATATGTGTCTAAAGTCTATGTGATTCTTAATGCCCTCGACCCAATTTCTTACTCCTCTGCCACCATCACTGCAGAAGTAGAAGGGAATTCTATAAGTCTGTAGTTAATATTGTATTTTTCTTTGTTTCATGGGTTGCCAAGGCCCCAAAATTCATCCCTAAGTAGCCAGCCTACTGGTTATGTGTCTCTCCCTATTGAGCTAGGCTGGTTCTCACAAAACAGTCGTCTGTTGATTTGCTCTATGTAAAGACTTTCCAGTGTGGTAGAAAGTGCCAGAGACTAAAATTTTTTGATGTGGCCTCAAGAACTCAGCATCGCCTCCATGCCAGCATAAGACATTAAAGTAGGACTTTGTGGAATCCTATTTGCTTGACATTCTTGCCATAAATGAAAACATAAGAAATAAGGAAGATTTCTCATAGATACTCACTGAAGAGTCAAAGCAAGGAGCCCGGAGAGTGCATTTATAATATGCCCAAAGTCAACAAGAAAAATTATTTCATGGAATATCTGGTAATCATGTATTGCAATTCTAATGATAAGCATTTATGAAAAGACTACCAAGAAAACAATTATAGCTAATGCACCAACATCATGGTGACTAAAAATGAAGAAGTAGAGAAATTCTAAAAAGGGCTTAATATGTTCCAAATTAAATCAGCACACACTCTTGATACCTAGTGACATCAGTGCAATAGTGGGAAGAGGTAAGGATGGGAAAGCATGATTCAGGGGAGAAAATGAAAAAGACTTGTAGACTACAAAGAAACCCCATGAATACTTTCCTAGAGAAAAAAAAATTGGTAGACACTGGACCTGGTGAACACCAAATAATTTGAAAAGTACAAAATAGATTATATTTTAATGTTGAGGAAGGGAATTGTTATTGATGTAGAATTTACCTTTGAATGCAGTCAAACCTATTAAAGATCAGAGTTAGTTTTAAAAAGCAAGAAAAATAATGAGGAAAAAGTCACGGTCTCCAATTAAAATAACTAAATTCTGAGCTATTTAAACAAATAATTGACAATCAATAATAGGAAATGGATAACAAAAATGAAACTGACACCAATTACAAATGTTACATAAAGAAGATAGGAAAGTAAATTAATTGCCACAAAAAGGAAAACAAAAGAGCCCAGAAAGCACCTTGGTCAATAAATATTTGACTTACTTGCCAAATGGAGAGAGAGAGGACTGCCAAAGGTAATACCAAGTGTAATGGGGGGAAATGGGGTACGGGTTGGGTTAGGGGATGGGGTTCTTAGGAATTCCTCTTTAAAGAATTACACTGGGGCAGCTAGATGGCGCAGTGGATAGAGCACCGGCCCTGGAGTCAGGAGTACCTGAGTTCGAATCCGGCTTCAGAAACTTAACACTTACTAGCTGTGTGGCCCTGGGCAAGTCACTTAACCCCAATTGCCTCACTAAAAAACAAAAAAAAGAATTACACCCTCTTGCACACAGTAGTTAGAATAAGGTGGTAGTTTATTTAGGAGCAAGGGAAGGGAAGGGTGGGGGGAGGGAAACCATGTAAGAAATCCTTGGACTTTTCATGGGGAGACAGGCACAAAGCACATGGCTCAGAAGTACCAAATCTCCTTGAACAGGAGACTGGAAGGTACTTTTATAGAGGACTGATGGGGGTGGACCATCTGCCCCTGAAAAGTTCCTTTAGTGAGGGAGGACCATCCTCCACTGGTAGTGACTAGAGGAATTGGGTGAGGGGTGGCTATGGTTCACTCTTCAGGACACAAAGGCTGCAGCCACACCCAAATTTATCTCCCCAGGGTAAGGGAGACCAGAATGAAGGGTAGGAATCCCAAGCTAGCTCAGTCCGATTTGGTTCAGTTTATCTCTCTAGGCGTTATCTGTCCTCTGGTTTAGTTTCTCAAGGAGAAGGTTCCTTGATGTGCCCTAGAGAACTTCTGGGGAGCTCTGCACCCCATGACACAAGTTACACTATAAACGGGTTAATAAAACCTTACAAGGAAGAATGATGGACAATTGTGAACAATATCATCCCATAACAGAGAGAAGCAATGGAGAATAAATCCAGTTTAAAGAAAGCTTGGCAAGATATCAAACTAAGCAAAATCAGCTTAGATAAAAATGAAAGACAACAAAGAAAAAAATGGCAAAGATTAAAATTTTTTTTGATCAACAAAAATCTGCCTTCTCTCCCCCTGTCCCCACTTCCCTAACCCTTTGAGAAAGAAAGAAAAACAAAAGCCCTATTACAGACACATAGTCAAGCAAAACAAATCCTTGTCCAAAAAGGGAAAAGTATGTCTCATTCTACACTAAAGAGTCCTTTATCTCTCATTCAGGAGTTGGGTAGCCTGTTTCATGCTAAGTCCTCTTTAATTGTGTCAAGTCATTGTCCCTAAGTCTTTCAAAGTTGTTTTTGCAGTATTGTAGTTACAGTATTGTATAAATTGTTTACTTCATTATGCATCAGTTCATTAAAATCTTATCATGGCTAATGCAGAAATAGGATTAATGTTATTATGTATATATGTGTATATATATATATATATGTATATATATATATATATATATATATATATATATATATATATATATATATATATATATATATATATATATATCTATCAGATTACCTGCTGTCTAGGGGAGGGGGGAGGGAGGGGAGGGAGGGAGAAAAATCTGAAATTGGAAAGCTTGTATAAACGAAAGTTGAGAACTATCTTTATATGTAATGGAAATAAATTAATTAATTAAAAAAAATCTTATCATGGGGGCAGCTAGGTGGTACAGTGGATAAAGCACCAGCCCTGGATTCAGGAGGACCTGAGTTCAAATTTGACCTCAGACACTTAACACTTACTAGCTGTGTGACCCTGGGCAAATCACTTAACCCCCATTGCCCTGCACCCCCCCCCAAATCTTATCATGTATCTAATATCATCCCTGTCATTTTTGGGGGTAGGGCAGGGCAATGAGGGTTAAGTGACTTGCCCAGGGTCACACAGCTAGTAAGTAAGAATCTGAGGTCGGATTTGAACTCAGGTCCTCCTGAATCCAGGGCTGGCACTCTATCCACTGCACCACCTAGCTTCCCCCCTGTATCTTTTTTATATACTATAATTATTTTTTCTCCTCAAGAGCTGCTATACATATATATTTTTTTTATATCTTTAGAGTTTGTTTTGATTAGCACCAACCCCTTCCTTAACTTTTCTTTCCTCTTATTGCTTTTTCTCTTTTCTGCTGTTTCTTTTTACTGATATGTATTTCCATACCAACTCTGTACATATTCATCCCTCCTTTGACCAGTACAGATGAGAATGAGGTTAGTGTCCCTGGCTCTTCCATTCCTTCTTCATTTCAATAGACTTCTATTTGTTTATCTTACTTTTGTGATTATATCCTGATTTTTATAAATATACATATATATACATACATACCCAAACACACACATATAAAACATTTCCCAACCTTCCTCTTTCTTTCATCCCCTTGCACTGTATATCCTCTTCTACTCCCTTTCCACTTTTCTCCTAAGATTAAGGCACTACTCTCTGGCCTTCTGTTTAATTAGATTCCATCTATGACCCCTGGTGATGATAGAATATCAGATCCCTACCTTAGCATATAAACATTTTATCCTAGTTTAGTCCCTTATCATTTTGCTCATATTTACGTTTTTTTGTTTCTCTAGACTGCTGAATTTACACTTCAGTGTTTCTATGGTGTTTTCATCAAGAATGCTAGGAAGTTGTATCTTTCATTTTACAAATGAAGAAACTGAGACAAACAATGTCAAGTGACTTGCCCAGGGTCATAAGTGTCAGAGGCCAGATTTGAACTCAGAAAGATGAATATTCTTGACTCCAGGCCTGGCACTCTATTCACTGTACCACCTAGCTGCTAAATCATGTGTGATACTGACTGTGGCTCCTCAGAATTTGAATTCTTTCTTTTTAACAGCTTGTTCTTTGGCCTAGAAACTGGATTTTGGATCTCATGTTCCTGGAAGTTTTTATTTTGGGATTTCTTTCAGGAGGTGACTCTTGGGATTTTTAATACTTCCATTTTGTACTCTGTTTCTGAGGGATTTGGGTACTTTTGTTTTACAATTAAAAAAAACATGTTGAGGCTCTTTTTTTTTGTTTGTTTTTTTTTTGTTCTGGTTTTCAGGAAGTCCAATGACTTTTAAATGATTTCCCTCAATCTGTTTTCCAAGTCAGTTATTTTTGTTGTGAGATAACTTACATTTAAAAGTCTTTTTACTTTGTTTTAATAATTCTGGTTGTCTCCTGGAGTCATTAATTTCTCTTTAGTCTTTTCTAATTTTTAGGTCATTTGTTGCTTGGTAAGATTTTGTAGCTCTTGTGTCAGGTTGCTAATTCCATTTCAAATTCTTCTTTCCATACATCTCATTTCACTTTCTAATTGTTTCTTCTAGAAATCTCATTTAATTTTAGAATAATTTTAAATTCTTTTGTTTAGACTTTTGCTTCATCTCTTCCAGAAATTCTAGTTGAACTTGTGCCCAAGGTATGTTTTCCTTTGAGGCTTTGCTTTTAGATATTTTGGAGTCATTTTCTTCTTCTGGATTCATGTCTTGTACATCCTTGTCAACATAATAGCACTTTATGGTGGGATTCTTTCTTTGTTTACTCTTTCTTCTGGTCTAATTCCTGATTGAAGACTTTACATGCAGGCCAGAGGGAATGTCTGGACTGATCCTGTTGATGCTTTCTTGGGAGTATTGAGTGCTTTGTTATATTGAGATCTAAGGGTTGGGAACCAGCATGCTTTCAGTGCTCCCCAAGTGCTTGATCCAGGGCAAAGTCTGATTTCCTCCACCCTTCTCTGAACTCTGCAAGTCCCTGACCTGGGTTTGGTTCAGAACAACAAGTCTGGTTTTTTGAACATTTGGAACTGTAAGTAAATTGCTGCCTAACTCAGCCACTATTTGCCAGTTGAAAAGCTCTGCTAGTTCAATCACAGAACTTCAGGCTTCTTTATTGTTTGAGATTCCAACCCTGGTTATTTCTTTCCAGGCTTTCAGAAAGACTAGAAGCTAGAAATGAGACTCACTTTACTTCTGGGGTCCAAACCACACAGCTGCTGCTTGCTTCTGAGCTTGTTCCTTGTCTGGTATAGCCTCAGACCCTCAACCATCCTCACCCTGAAATGCCACCTCCCTTGGTCCTCTTTAGTTAGTCCTGGATCTAAGAGCTGGAACTGGGAAGTAAACAGAAAAGCTGCCAGTCCTGTGCCCTGAAAAAGGGACTCCTCTATTCTGGATATGGAAACTCTTCTTGCCCTGGTACGAAGCCTCTCAGTGCAGTTGTTTTCTTTCCTTAGCTCCCTCAGCTCCTTGATGGCCAGACTTCATTTCCAGTGTTCACTGACCTCTCTTTCTGTCTTCCTAAGCTGAGTTGGATTGGAAAAATGACCCACTGTGATTTTTTTTCTTGGATTTCCCAACAGGCTTTGGTCTGGTGCATTTTCTAGAAGTATTTGGAGGAATTCTGGGGAGGGATACTTGTACTGCTTCCTGCTTCTCTGCCATTTTGGCCAGTCTCTCTTAGAAGGGAGGATTTAAGTTGTGTTTTCACCGTTTAAGTCAAGTAGAAGGAAAGGGAAGCCAGATGGTATAGGTGAGGAGGGAGAGAGCATTCCAGGCATGGGAGATAGCCATATCAATTCAGGAGTGTTCTGTATGAAGAAGAGCAAGAAAGGATACAATACTTTAAGATTTGTAAAGTGCTTTACTCACATGATCATATCCGATAAACATTGCAACAAGTTCCCATTTTACAAATGAGTAAACTGAGGCCTATATATATTAAGTAACATTCATCACTGCATAACCAGGAAATATTAGAGGCAAAATTTGAACCCAGTTCTTCCTGACTCCAAGTCGAGCACTCTCTCCATTATGTGATGCGGCCTTCAGAGGGGAAAGGGCAGAGCAAAGAGTAGATATTACAGTTCGATGTAAAAAATAACTTTCTAACAATGTGAGAATCCGGCCATGGAATGGGCTCTAAGATGGTAAGCTCCCAATTAACGGAGATATTTAGGCTAAGTCTAGATGACTAATTGGTGGAACTGGAAGAGGGGATTCATGCTTCGGATGGGATGCTGGACCAGATGACCTCCAAGCTTGCTTCCAACTCTGAGTCTATGATTCTACTGTGTGTGTCTTTTACTGGAATGTCCATCTAATGAACATTTCTGATGTGAGGCTCTAGTCTGAAAAGTAGATAGCAATTCTTCCCAATGAAAACTAAGATATTGCACATGTGTCAATTCTCCACCAACAAATTAGGTCCTTTCTGTCAGAGTGGGGAGGAAAGAAATAAACAAAAGTAGGAAGAAAGTACACCAAAATGAGGGGAAGCTCAGAAAACAAAACAAAACAAAACAAAACAAAACAAAACAAAACAAACAAACCCAAAGCTATTAAAGTGAGAAAGGAGGGCAAATGACAGTAATCACTGACCAAAAAATTTTTTTAGGGGCAGCTAAGTGGCGCAGTGGATAGAGCACCCGCCCTAGATTCAGGAGTATCTGAGTTCAAATCCGGCCTCAGACACTTAACACTTACTAGCTGTGTGACCTGGGCAAGTCACTTAACCCCAATTGCCTCACTAAAAAAAAAAAAAAAAAAGACTATATACATTGGGGCAGCTAGATGGTGCAGTGGTTAAAGCACCCACCCTAGATTCAGGAGTACCTGAGTTCAAATCCGGCCTCAGACACTTAACACTTACTAGCTGTGTGACCCTGGGCGAGTCACTTAACCCCAATTGCCTCACTAAAAAAAAAAAGAAAGAAAGAAAAAAGAAATCACAGCAATTATAAAAAGCCTTTGGAAGTCAAGGTTGGATGAAGAAATGGGACCTCACCTGTAATCAGTTCATCTGATTTCTTCCCTTTAAAACCTCAGTTGCCTGTTATGGAAATCAGACCATTTCTAAGAATCTTTACTGAGAGGAGACTTTACAGACCTAACCTTTATCTTAGTAGCTGAGTTATGGACAGTCCACTTTTAACCCTAACTTCTCAGAAGCAGCCTGTCCTATCCATCACTACTTGTCTATCCAGTTCAAGTTCACAGTGATAAATCTAGCCTATAAGGGTCCTCCCAAAGGTGGGTGTGGTGTGCTGATAGCATTCAGGATTAAGTGTTTTCCTGTGTCAAATATAGCTATAATATACTACAAACAGGCAGTCGATTTTGATACAAACTGATCTGGCTGCTATCAGCTTCTCTGACATTTTATACTAATACTTAAAATAAATCTAGAGACAGGAAAGAAAGTACAGAATTATTGTTTTAAGCTGCCTGTGAGAGCTTATCTTCAAAGTGGCAGAGGTTCTATTGTATTTAGAGAAACTGCTCACTCCGCTGGCATAAAGGTTAGTGACTTGGAGACCGCTTAGGTTAGATTCATATTCCATTCCCTTGTAATATGCATTGCCATTCTGCAGATGAGCAATTTTAGTAGATGTACCAGAGGCTTGACTTTTCATATGACAATATTCATCAAGTGCTAAAAATTATATTCCAGACCTCCCTTGTTTAAGTTTGCCTAAAAGATCTTTTCAGTTTCTTCTCGATCTTCTGGCATTCATTAAAACACATGAGAAAGAAAAGGAGATTTTTTTCCCCCCCTTCAAAACAAAGGTGGACATTTCAGAATTTTCCCTGCTGACAACCCACACTTTGGGAGTTGCCCAATCCTTTTTCTTCATCTTTCCTTATTTAAAAAAAAATTATGATTCTGTCATTTACTACTATCCCTAGTTGGGAATATACTAGTAAAAATTTTACAACTGGCTTTCCAGGGGAAAAAAAATTACGCTAGGACACACTTTAAAGTATACTCTTTATTATTTTTTATTTTTTTTTTTAATTTTTTTTTTTTTTTTTTAGTGAGGCAATTGGGGTTAAGTGACTTGCCCAGGGTCACACAGCTAGTAAGTGTTAAGTGTCTGAGGCCGGATTTGAACTCAGGTACTCCTGACTCCAGGGCCGGTGCTCTATCCACTGCACCACCTAGCTGCCCCTATACTCTTTATTATTAAAATTTTCTCTAGAAAGTTTAGAAAATCAAAACCATAAACCAAGCCCCTATTTTAACAGTTTCAGCAAATCTCAGTCTCAGCTCTCAGCCTTCTCTTGTAACAAAGAATAACAATGGTAATAGGTATCATTTGTATAGAGTTTTAAAGTTTGCTAAGCACTTTACACATATGACCTCATTTGATCCTCAAAACAACCTTACCCATGAAGGGGTAGGTAGGTTATTATTCTTACCTTTTGTTGTTGAGTCATTTCAGGTGTGTCCACCTCTTCATGACCCCATTTTGGGCAAAGATACTAGGGTACTTTGCCATTTCCTTCTCAGCTCATTTTACAGATGAGGAAACTGAGGCAAACAAGGTTAAGTGACTTACCCAGAGTCACACAGCCAGCAAGTTTCTGAGGTAAAATTTGAACTTATGAAGATGAGTATGGTTCCAAGCCCAGTGCTCTCTATCCATCATGCCACCTAGCTGTCCTACTCACTTTACAGAAAAGAAAACAGAGTTAGAAGAGTTAAGTTTTTTGTCTATGGTCACATAGCTAATAATAGAGATACGGTTTGGATCTAAGTCTTCCCCCATTAAAATCCAACACTCTACTATACCATTATGACCATAAGACACTATAAGCCTTATTCCACTCCTATAATATACTAATTCTCTACCAAGTTTTCTCCTTTTCTTTTTGGCTTCTGTATGCCATGATTTATATATGGTGATTCAGAATGTGAAAGTCTCATAGTGCTAAACAAATGAAGGAAGCAGATGCTGTTCAGAATGCTCCATTGGAAACCAGAATTCTAGGAGGGAAGTGCCTTAACATTTAACGTCAGATCATGATCGAGTGAGAGGGAACTACAATCTATTCCAATCTTACTGTACAAGTGAGGAAAAAGTCCCTCCCAAAATAAAATGACCTGATCAATGTTACCTAACTAGTGGCATAGCCAGGACTAGAATTCAGGTACATCAATGTTTCCATTATTTCGAACTGTCTCTGTAACTAAAGAGGAACATTAGTGTTATTCTTCATGGTCAATACAGGTAGAGGCATATTTACTTTTCAGGAGGTGGCTTCTGATCTAGAATCACACAGACTGGGTTCAGTCCTGGAGAAACTTGACCCCTAAAAGAAGTGAATTAAGCTTTTTCTTGTCCCCTCTCTCACTGAGGCCCACTCCCCGCTTGCACTGGGGAAAATGTCTACAACAAAATTTAGGGACAGTTCATGCCTAGGGTCTGTCTTAAACGGGATCTCCTTAATTGGCAAAGGCTATGAATCAGGGCTTGATGGTTTTGTTAACTGTCTAGATTTAAAGGAATGGAGAAAATGTTAATGATGCCAATTCAACTGAAAAATATAAAAAAAAAATTAAAAGGATTTCTTTTTTAAAAAAGGTATTCACTGAAAAAAGTAGTAGACATCAGTTATAGGAAAGTTGTTTATTTCCTCTATTACAAAAGACATGATTAAGACACAAAGTGCTATATAAATGCTAGCTATTATTAAATTTTGCAAAGCACTTTGCAAATATTATTTCAGTTTATCTTCAGAACAACCCTGGGAGGTAGGTATAATTATCATCTCATTTACAGATAAGGTTAAGTGACTTGCCCAGGGTCTCACAACTAGTAAGTGTCTTTGGCAGGATTTGAACTCGGGTCTTCTTGACTCTAGGTCTAGAGTTCTATCTACAGTGCCACTTAGCTGTCACATAAAGAAAAGACTCAGGGGCAGCTAGGTGGCGCAGTGGATAATGCACCGGCCCTGGATTCAGGAGGACCTGAGTTCAAATCCAACCTCAGACACTTGACACTTACTAGGTATGTGACCCTGGGCAAGTCACTTAACCCTCATTGCCCTCCCCCCCCCCAAAATAAAAAAAATAAAGACTCATAATTGCACCTTGACAAATACCTGCTACATGAAACAATAACCCACCACCTCTATCATGATCTCCTATAGGGAAAGACTCCTGAGAGACTTGTGGATGTGTTGAACATATACTTTAGATTCATTTTAGATTTCTTCTGGCCAGCCATATATAGTCTTAGCCTTATCCTGTTGACTATAGAACCACCCTGACAGTGGTGATCTTGGTCTCTGAGAAGATATTGCAGAAATCACAATTGGTTGGACAATCAATATCTAACTTGGGAACCCTCGGTCTCTCAAAGTAGTTGTCAAAGCTGGAAAAATCAGGAACAGTAATCAGGATTACTGTTCAGATACCTATGCTCAGGGAAAGAAAGACAAAGCAGAAGAGGTGGTCAGGTATTGTAGGTCCCAAGGTCCCATCTTGAACTGGCTCTGGCACACTCTTGCAGGCTCTGGAAAACTCTTTGGCATTAGGGGCCAAGTGCTCATAGCTGCCATGACTACTGGAGTCTTAGAGAGGGAAGAGAAATCACTCTCCCCCTCCTCCCCCTGTTCTTTGTGTGTGTGTGTGGGGGGGGGTGCAATGAGGGTTAAGTGACTTGCTCAAGGTCATACAGGTAGTAAGTGTCAAGTGTCTGAGGCCGGATTTGAACTCAGGTCCTCCTGAATCCAGGGCCTGTGCTTTATCCACTGAGCCACCTAACTGTGTCTCTTCCCCCCCCCCATTCTAATGGGGGAGACAACAAAAGACTTAAGAACTCAGATCATAACATTGATCAAATCCAACTCCAAAGAACCTGTGATAAACCATGCTTACCCATTTCTCAAGAGACCTAAGGTATAAAATTAGACCTATGTTTTTGTACATGACAAATGTATGTATGTTTTGTTTTATTTGATCACATTTATTTCTTACAAGGATTGTATTTTTCTGTTTTTATTGAAAGAGGAGAGGTAGAGTTATTGTTGTCCCTAGCCCCCCCAAAAGAAACAAAATGATTAAAACATTTTAAAAATTGCACAGAATAGAAAAGAAGGAAGTTCAGAAGGAAATACAAACAGAATAGCTTTTAAGATAATATGTTGAATTTATTATATACTTTTTCTTCAAAAGCAAGCTAAGTAATAGAGATGATCAGTTTCACATACAAGCCTTGCTTTCTTTTCTACATTCCATATGGAAATGTACTGGACCTGGAGTCAGAGAGACCTGAGTTCAAATTCAGCCTGACACTTATTAGCTGTGTCACCCTGAACAAGTTAATCTCTAACTGCTTCAATTTCCTCATCTATAAAAATGGGGATACTAGTAGCAACCATCTTCCAGATTTGGTGTAATAATAAAATTATATAATATTTATAAAGTGGTTTGCAAACCTAAAAGTGTTATATAAACTTTAACTATATAAATGTTAGTTTTATCAAATAGAGGAATATCTAGGTCAAAGGGCATGGACATTCTGGCCACTTCATTTGCATAATTCCAAATTACTTACAGAATGATTGTATTGATTCAAACAGCCCCTCCAAAAATGTATTAGTTTGCATTTCTTTCCATAGTTCTTCAATACTGATTATTTCTACCTCTTCTCATCTTTGCCGATTTGCTGGGTCTAAAGTGAAACCTCAGAGGTTTTTTTGTTTTTTGGTTTTTTTTAATGGCTCTTTCTCTTATTCTTAGTGAACATTAGTGTTCCAATAGTATTTTACCAGAAGACCTGGGTTCAAATCCTAGCTTTGCTTATTTACTAGCTATTAACACTTGGGCAACTAGGCAGCTCAGTGGATAGAGCACTGACCCTGAAGTTTGGGAGGACCTGAGTTCAAATCTCACTTCAGACACTTACTAGCTATGTGGGCAAGTCACTTGATCCCAATTGCCTTGAATATCTGAGGCCATCTCCAGTCGTCTTGTTGTATATCTTGCCACTAGACCTAGGTGGCTCTGGAGGAGAGAGTGAGGTTGGTGGCCTTGCACAACCCTCCTTACTTAAATCCAATTCAGGGCAAGTCATGACATCAGCCCAATGTCATGGTCCTCTTTAAGAACGAAGGACAAATGACAACAGCTATTAACACTACGGACAAATAATTTTACCTCCCTTAGCCACAGGTTCCTCTTCTTTAAAATGGGGGTGATAATCTGTCATCACCTACCTCATCAGATCATTTTGAGAAAACTGCTTTCTGAGCCTTGTAGTGCTGGTAATAGAAGTCATTATTATACAGACAGCTTGTACAACTAGAGAATAATTTATGACTTAGGAAAATCTGGCTTTAAATATGTAGAGCACTTTGAAAATGACACATATCTATGTCATGACTATAATAAAAATACATAACTAAAGAAAGTCCCACCTTCCTAGGTCTAACAGAAAATTGAACGATGTCTTTCAAGTCTCAGTGATGCTTATCTCCATTATCCAATTTAGTTTGGAGGATATGCCCCCTAGTGCTCGAAGGAGGTAGGATTTGTTAAAGATGTTTAATAGCTAGTCTCCCTTAGCACTGCTTCCTCCAAACTCTTGTTTCCTACATTCTGTATCCCAGTGAGAATATAAATTACTTAGAGTCCCCAAGCCATGGATAGATATTAGAGGCAATGTGGTGAAATGTATAAAAAGTCAGACTTGAAATTAGGAAGATTTCCCAAGGAGAAATCTTACTTCAGGCATTTATTAGCTGTGACCCAAATCACTTTATTTCCTTCAGCCTCTGTTTTCTCATCTACAAAATGGGGTTATAATGGCTCTAGCACTTACCTTCAAAGTCATCGTGAGCATCAAATGAGATATATGCGTAGTCCTTTGCTAACTTTAAAGTGCATTGTCAATGTCAGTTATTATTGTAGTCTGTCTCATGAAAGCCACCACCATAACTTTCTTTTCTCTTTTCTGGGTCTACATGCTCCATGATTGTCTTTATGCCTTATATTTCTGGCATATTTTGAATTGCCAGTATTTTAAAGAAGCTGTAATTATTTAATTAAAATTTATTTAAAACCACTACTGAGTTCAATTATTTATTAAACACCATCCAAATGCCAGGTACTGTTCTATATTCTGCCAATGCAATGACAAGTGCCAGGGTTAAGACACTGAATCATAATGTTGATATCAGTCAGTGTTTCTGGGATATGAGGCATCTCTAGATTTCAGTCTGAGATGGTGTAGTAGACAAAACCTTGACTCTGGAATCAGAGGACATGGGTTCAAATCCTGACTCTTCCACTGACTATTTGACCTTGGACAAGTCACTTCCTATCTCATCTCTGAGTCTCAGTAAAATGAGAAAGTTGGATTAGTGACCCTGAAGGTCCCTTCTAGCCCTCAATCTATATAATCCAATGATAAAAGGTAATCTGGTAGCTCCTGTGGCTGAATGACATCAGTTTTGATTAGAGTTGGCCCATGGAAAATTTCCAGTTTTATCTTTTCCCTGATAATAGCAACTAGATAGGAAAGTCCTGGGTTAGGTGGGGAGATGACTGTTGTAAACTGGGATGTCTCAGTATTCCCTAAGCAGATCAGAATTTTATGTTCCAAGAGACCCTCTGGACTGACAACTGAAAGTGAGCATGGTGGGCCTGGTTGTTTTCTTAAATGGTGAGTTCCCTTCAAGCAGAAACTGGATGACCTCTTCCAGGATGGGTTGAAGAAAGGTTTCTTATTCATTTAGGATCTGGACTGGATGACTTCTGAAGTCCTTTCAGACCCTGATAGAATGTGACTCTAATAGAATCTAAATTCTTTGAGGGAAGAGGCTTTTATTTTTGTGTTTATTATATTCCCAGAACCTAGCACAGTACCTGATTAATAAATACTTGGTGATTGACTGATTTCCATTTTTCAGATGAGGAAATGTGAGCCTGAGAAAGATGAAATGACAATTCAACATTATACTTCTAATAAGTGGCAGCCAGGATTTGAACCCAAGTCTTTTGATTCCAAATATACTGCTTGGTAAACTACCTCACAGATATTTCATTTGTCTTTTCTTCTCCCTCTTCTCTCATCTCTCACCACAGGTGAATACTTCTGATCCTTCTCTGGGCCCTAACAAATATACCCTCTATTAGTGTTGTTCAGTCATTTAGCCTTGTCCAACACTGTGACCCTGTATGAGGTTTTCTTGGCAAAGATATTGAACTCACCATTTCCTTCTCCAGTCCATTTTACAGATGAGGAAACTGAGGCAAATAGGGTGAAATGACTTGCCCAGGCTCACACAGCTAGTGCATGCCTGAAGCTGGATTTGAACTCAAGTCTTCCTGATTCCAGACCCAATGCTATATCCACTGAACCAACTAGCTGCCTCCATAGCCTTTGTTATTTTCCCTAAAATATTCTCTCTCCTTACTTTTGCTTCTTTAAACCCCTAAATCCCTTCTAAGCTCAGCGCATGTACCATCTCCTACAAGAGGCTTTTCCTGATTTCCACTAACACTCCAAAACAATTGTGTTTACATTTTATATTTAATTTATGCACATAATATGAAGTTATTGGGGAAAGGGACTATATCTAGTTTTTTGTTTATATCACAAGCACCTAGTATTTTGTTTGTTTGTTTAGTTGTTTTCAATTATGTCTGACTCTTTGTGACCCTGTATGGAGTTTTCTTGGCAAAGATACTGGCGTGCTTTGCCATTTCCTTCACCAGCTCATTTTACAGTTGAGGAACTGAGGCAAACAGGATTAAGTGACTTGCCCAGGGTCATGCAGCTAGTAAGTGTCTGAGGCCATATCTGAACTCAGGATAAGTCTTCCTGATTCCAGGCCAGGCATTATACCCACTGTACCACCTAGCTGCCTCCCTGGCACTTAAGTAATTATTCCTGAATTCAATGCTTCTCAACAGATTTGTATTCAATTAATTGTACATGTATTTGTAAAATACTAATACATCTACATAGGAGATAGATTGGATTCAAGCTATAGAAAGTAGTTTTCCTCTTTTACTATACTACTATTTTTGTTGTCAAATAAGGATGAAAATGACAGTGTTTGGTGTACACATGTAATCTGTGTCCTCCGCGCTGGGAATCACTGTTCTAGATGACTGGACTGCAATTTGTCCCATTTTCTGCTCTGTTCAGCAGCTCTTGAGATTGATCATGATAAATATTTGGTAGTACCATTACATTCATTTAATACTGGAGAATTAAGCACTATCTGCAGAGGAGGGTAGGTGAGTTTGTGTTGGTAAATGCTTAAGGAGGACACTTGACAATCTAGGAGGGAATATATCAGACAATTTAAGAATAAGAGAAGAGGAAGGGAAGTTCTAGAGAAGAACCCTTTTCCATGGAAAATGTGGACTTTGTCTTTTAAGCCTGGGTGGCTGTGGCCCCAAATAACCTTGTATTATGTACTGGATGATTAACCAATAAGTGCAAAAGGAGATGCTTGCTTAAGGTTGGAGCCCATGCCAAGGGTGACCTTCTGTTTTTTACAGATTCTCTTATATTTCTGTGTCTGTCCATCTATATGTCTGTGCTCACCAGGTTTTATATTACGCTGGAGATGACAAAACCCTCCCTCAACCCTTTGCAGATATAAATGAGGAAATGGTCTTTGAGGTGAATGGATCCATTTGATCCATTGTGTTCTCTATTGTCCTTGAATGTTAGTAGGAACTGGACCAACCAAACTGGTCATTTAAAAAAAAACCAAGGATGGGTGGGTATAAAATTTTACTTTTCTTTGTGAGACCTATCATTTTAGGAGTTCAAGAAAGTAATCCATTGGTTCAATTAAAGCATACCGAGATAGTTCATTTCCTTGGACAATTGATATGGAAAAGTTGTTTTATGTTCCCCCAGCCTCATCCCCCCCAAAAAACATCATGGTTAGAATTTTGGTTAACAGAAGAACCTTCAACTTTGATCTTAAAGGACTGAATATTCAAGAAAAACCTGGATAACTGTAATCAATTCAGGTCAACAAATATTTGTCAAGCACCTACTTAATAGACCATTGTCCCGGCTGCAAAAGGAGATACCAAGTTCAGATAAGACTTATCCTTGCCCCCAAAGACCCCAGAGAATGCAGGAGCTGATAGAGACCCTTGAGGTTATTGATGTTCCCCCCTCCCCTTTTCATTTTACAAATGAGGAAACTGGGACCTATCAAATTTAATTGACTTCTTCAAAGCTAGACAGCTAGTAAGTGGCAAAATTAGGGTTTGACACCCACCTTCCAAGTCAGTTTCAGCTATAAGCAAATCTGTGTATTCAAAATATCATATTTCGAAATATTTCAGCTTGAAGTCTCATAAGTAGTGTGGTTCTCTCACTTTAAACAATTTGTACTGTAGTTTCTTTTGAAAAAGTTAGAACTTTTTTCTTGTGAGGTAGAGAAGGTGGAAGGAGGGAAATACACATGTGTTCCAGCCAGGTTAAAGTGAAGCCGCTAGTATAAGAGCTACTAATGGTTGGCCACCTCCATTCCACCCCTAAATAGTTTTGAAACTGCACCAAAGCTTTTGGAACATGCCGTATCTATAGTGAGGATAGTTAAAGGGGCAGTGGGCTAAGGATGATTATAATTTCAAAACCCTGCTTGGAGACCCAGAATTTGAATTCAGTGCCCTTGATGTAAAAACTCTTTGAAGATAGAAGATATATTATACTCAATAATAATAATTCACACACATAATAATAATAATAATTCATACCTGAAGTACATTTTTTTTTTTTAGTGAGGCAATTGGGGTTAAGTGACTTGCCCAGGGTCACACAGCTAGTAAGTGTCAAGTGTCTGAGGCCGAATTTGAACTCAGGTACTCCTGAATCCAGGGCCGGTGCTTTAACCACTGCGCCATCTAGCTGCCCCCTGAAGTACATTATTTCATGTGATCCTCAAATGACAAATAGCCAGAGGGTTCCAGTGGTCCCCTCAGAATGTCAGGAGAAAGGAAGAAAGACCTCTAGCATGTTGGGAGGACTCCTTGTGGCAAACTTATTGGGAGGGGGGTATGGACAAGGGGTGGGCAGGAATGGATGAGTTATGAAATGTGTTTATTGGACAGAACCTGCTAATGGATGAGATCACATGTGTATTTGAGGACTGGGTATCTCAGTTGATCCTCGAAGCAACTTTTTGAGGTTAAGTACAATTGGTATTATTATTATCCCCACTTTGCAGCTGAGTAAACAGAGAATCTAAGTTTTTATGCCTTTTCCATAGTGACACAATGAGGAAAGGTCAGAGATGGAATTCAAACCCAAGTCTTTCCTGATTCTAATGCTGGTGCTCTTATCACTATATGACTTACCTCCCTTCCTCCCAGTTGCTGCCTAGCAGCCTATGGACCATAGGGGGTACTCGAAGAATATTTGTTGAATTGAATTTGATAGATTGAATACCTTATCCATTTGTGAAAAGAAGCTAGCAGTTTCCCCACTTTATTATTTCAGTTTTGCAGGATTAGGAATTTATCAAGTGATCACCCATCACAGACAGAAATGATCAGAGAATGGAAACAAATTGTAGAGAAGGAACAAATATGATCTATTGCAAGGAAACAGAGAGGTTTGTTTCCTTTCTTTACCTGTCAACATTATCTCATTTAAGCCTCACAACCACCTTATGAGGTAGGGAAAGAAACTGAGATTCAGAGAATTCTAGCAATTTGACCATGGGTATAGAGTATCATTACACCAGCAGTCAACTCCTAAGAGAATTCAGGATAAGTAGGGTTTGAAATGTGATTTTAAAGGAAAAAGGCAAAGAATGAAGGGGTAAATTGGCAAAAATCATGAATTAGGAAGGGGGACAAAAGACATTAACAGAACCTAGGATTTCCCTGTATTTGACTACACTGGTATTCCAGGTTTTTAATTTTAAAGGCAGAGTTACAAGGGAAAAAACAAACCTTACCATCACTTTAACTTGATAGTTTTTATTACTTAAGATATAAATTTTTTTTTAATCTTAGAAAAAAGCTCTCGATTCAATTAGTACTAGTTTAGTATGATCAGAGATAGATTTCTGAAGCCATTAGTTAAAAGTATTTTTGTTAGAGAGGATTTCACTGAAGGGATGTCAGGATACTTCAGGGCTAATTCTTGATGATGTTATTCCAACAATTCAAGTCAACAGCTATTTGTTTAACACTTACTATGTGGCAAGCAGCTGTATTAGGGGTGGGGACACAAATGCAAAAAGAACTAGTTTCTGAACTCAAGGAGTTTACATTCCACTGAGTGACATAATATGTACACAGATGAGTTAATGCAATGTTATTTTCAGAGGAAGACTGTACTAACACCTGGGGGAAATCAGGAAAGGTCTCCAAAAGAAGGGGACATCTGAGTTAAGCCTTAAAAGAACATAACATTTTAAATGAGGAGGGAGTGTATGCAAGGAATGAGGTAGAGTTTGTACAAAGGCATGGAGGTGGGAGATGGCATGTCAACTTTATGGAGTACATGAAGATACATAATATTATTTGAAGCTAAAAAGGTAGGCAGGAACCAGTTTGTGGATGGCATTCATTGGGAAGCTCATGGCAACCACTGAAGATTTTTGAGTAAGAAAATTACTCATGTTTGGATCTATTCTTTAGGAAGGTTATTTTGGCAACTGAGTGGTAGATAGAAGTAAAAAGTAAAAGCAAGGGGAGTGATTAGGAAGAAATTTTATAAAAAGTGGTCAGGGCTAAACAGTAAGTGGAAGAAGAACATAGATGTGAGGGACATGAAATAGAATCCATATAAGACTCATCACTATATTTGGGGGAATAAGCAAAAAAAAAGAAGAGGGGACAGCTAGGTGGTGCAGTGGATAAAAGCACCAGCCTTGGATTCAGGAGGATCTGAGTTCAAAATACAAGCCTGATCACTTGACAGTTACTAGTTGGGTTTGTTGTGACCCTGGGCAAGCCAACTTAACCCTCACTGCCCCTCCAAAACACCCCCCCCAAAAAGAAGAAGAGTCAAGTATGTATGACTGAGATTATGAACTTGGGGAACCAGAAGGATGGTGGTACCCTCAACAGATAAAGGGAAGTTTGGAGTAGGGAAGGGTTTTGAAGATATATGAGTTCCATTTGGTACAATTTGTGTTTGAGAGGCTGATACATGTGGAGGATATGCAGCAGAGACTTGGTAAGTATGGGCCTGAGTTCAGGAGGTATATTAGGCCTAGACACTGGATTTGGAAGTCATATGCATAGAGGGAATAACTGAACCATGGGAGCTGATGAGCTAACCACATAGAAAGAAAATATAAAGAGAGAAATGGGTGCCAGATAGAGTCCGGGAAGCACTAATATTTATCCAGTAAGGGGTCATAGCTTTAGAAATGGAAGGGATCCAGGGGCTACCTTATTTTGTAGATGAAGGTCCAAGATGATAATTGATTTGCCCAAAGCCATACAGGTATGGGGACGGCTAGGCGGTGCAGTGGATAAAGCGCTAGCCCTGGATTCAGGAGGACCTGAGTTCAAATCCGGCCTCAGACACTTGACACTAGCTGTGTGACCTTGGGCAAGTCACATAACCCTCATTGCCCCACCAAAACAAAACAAAGTCATACAGGTAGTGTCAGAGGTGGGAATTTGAACCCAAGTCCTCTAACTCTAAAGCCTCAAAGCCTTTCCACTATGCCATAAGACCAAGAAATAAAGAAGAAAATCCAACACAGAGCAACAGTGCCACAGAAGCCAAGAGGACAGAATGTCTAGGGAGAATGAGTAAGCATGGTTGACAGTGTCAAAGGCTGTAGAGAGGTCAACTATAATGAAGATTAAGGAAAGTCAATTGGATTTAACAGTTAAGGGATTACTGACAACCTCGGAAAGAACAGTTTCTGGCAAAATAGTAGGGTCAGAATCTAAATAGCAAGATATTTGGGTAGTGAATAGAAGGAAGTAAGGAATATGGGCAAGGCATTTGGAGACTTTGACTATGAAGGAGAGAAGAGACCAAATTAACAGCTTGAAAGAGGTTTTTTTAGGGATGGGGAGACCCTTTACGTTTGAAGGGATTAGGGAAGCAACTAAGGGATAAAGATTGACTTAAAATGAAAGAAAAGACTTTTTGGAGAAAAAAGAGTGGGACAGGATTAAGACACAAGTAGTAGAGGGATTGGCTTTGGAAATGACAAAAACCATCTGTTCCTCAAACACTGGAAGACATGGGAGAAAATGGGGCATGGTGTGGGATTTTGAGGTGTGGAGTAAAAGAAAGAGACTTTGTCATTGATGGCCTCTATTTTTAAAGGTGAGGTCCTATGGGGTTTGGGGGGGGGGTTGTGGATGAATTTGGAATAGCTGTTATCAGAAAAAAATTAAAAGATTATTTATAGCTGTCAAGGCCCAGTTGAGAATACATAAAATAAATTGGTAGGAGACCTAGTCTGTGATTTTCTTTAGCAACCATTTTGTGAAGCTGGATGGTAGAGGTTATCCCAAGATTTTGGTTTGGCAAGATAATAATGACAATAGGTCAGGATAACAAGAGATTCTAGAGTAGAGAATAGAGTATATGTGTACAAGTCAACCATTCCAAGCCAAAGTGGTGGTGGTGGTGGTGGTGGTGTGTGTGTATGTGTACATATGTGTGTGTAAAATCAAATGGAGGCCTGCTCTTCTACTTTTGGTTTTTAAACACAATCCCAGTTCAGGGTAAGGATGTTCATAGTCATTCTACCACCAGGTATTTAGCTGCTACCTTTTAGATGTATAGTTCTGCCTGTCATCTCCATTTTAAGGAATGTACCCAGACCAGCCACAGTCATTCCTTCATTCATCTCTGACTCTCTTAGATTTCTTTCTCCACCATTCTTCCTCCTATTCAACCCCATTTCCAGATCACTTTTGTGTGTTATCTTCCTCCATTAAGTTCCTTGGGGCCAGAGACCCTTTTTTTTCCTGCTTGTATTACCATTTCTTGACACACTTCCAGGTACATAGTAATCACTTAATAAATACTTTTTGGCTTAACTTGACATCTACATTCTAACAGTATCAAGTGCCCAGGAACCCCATGTGAAGGCTTGGTTCACATTGAGAGTGATTTTCTTACCCTGAATCTGTAAAGTGATTCTAAAACCTCTAGAAACCGGAACAAATGTAGAGACTATTTTGGCTTGTCCAATCATTAATTAGGTGGGGCTAGGGTCTGGGAATTCCTTAGGGGAAAAGAGGAACCATTGCATATAGGGTCAAGAAAATGCTTCTTAAAGCTTAGATATGAATCCTTAAACCTACTGCATAGATAACTTTAACAAAACTCCTTAACCCAATTGTTTTAATACCTGAAAAAATAGCACAACCAGAATTAGAAAAAGCCTGATAGATTGACTGCAGAGACATCGTTTCCTTAGAAACCTTTATCATCTCACTGTGTGAGGGTTAATGGATTGAGACAGACTCTAGGAAAACTTAAATACTCAGCTGAAACTGGTAAAAAAAAATTCTATATTTCTCCCCTCTCATTACACAAAGATAAGTTAACAAAATATCATCATTAGCCTCAGCTGAGTGGTTTCTATTCTCTTCCCCTTAACCACCGCCCCCCCCCCCCAAATCATCAAAGACCTTAGAACTTAAACAAAAGCAGCTATTCTCAGTTTCACAGGGAATAGGCTGAACATGGAGTAGTGATTTGGACAAGGAGACAGTCCAAAATCCTGAACTTGAGAGCCCTGGGAGTAATAGCACTCCCCTCCAAAGCACCAGAGCAGCTTCTAACCCGCAACTCATAGCCTTCATCTTGAGAAGTAACCCCTGTGAAGATATGGCCTGACCACTCCTTCTGCAGTGTCACAGAAGAGCTGCTGAAGACCTAGAAAAGAAAGTTTTCACCACCAAAGTCCTGGTACTGTCAAATGGTTCAACATCAGCCATTGGCATTTTATCAGTGGAAATGACATTATAAAGATGATGCACCCTAAAGTACTATGGAACCTTTCTATCTGGCTTGCAGATACCTTAAATATGTGTAGTCTACTCCATTAATGGCTAGGTGGCATAGTGGAGGGAGCTCTGGGACTTGGAGTCAGGAAGACTCGAGTTCAAAACCAGACTCAGACCTTTACTAGCTGTATGACTGAGCAAATCACTTAACTTTAGTTTCCTCATCAGCAAAAAAAGGGGAAAATAATAGCACCCACCTCCCTCAGGGTTTTAGCAAGGATCAAAAGAGATAACTGTAAAGCACTTAGCATGGTGCCCAGCACTTAATGATATTATATGTGTTAATTATCATTATCATTACAGTGTGAACTCTTTGGGAGCAGGAAACTTCTTACTTTTCTGTTTGTATCCCCAGGGTTTGGCAAAGCACTCTGTAGTTGTATTCATACACGTGCTTAATAAATCATTCATTCATTCATTCATTCATTCATTCATTCATTCATTCATACCAGCCACAAAACTGAATTATATGGCATCTTAAATACAGTCGGCATCAGCTAAGTTTAGAGAGCAGTGTGACCTAGTGGAAAGAACAAACAAGGCCTTGAGATAGAGTATTATAGATTCCTCATTAGAATGTCATAGATTCCAGGGCCTTAGACATCAAAGGATCATAACTCTAGAGAATACATCTAGTCTACCCCCCCCCCAAGTTTTACTGATGAGGAAACTGAGCCCCACAGACTTAGTGCCTTGTCTAAAGTCATGTAGGTGTTGAGTAGCAGAAACAAAATATAATGCTCTTTCCATTATCAGTGACTTAAACAGAAGATCTGGCTTTAAATCCTGGATTTGCTACTTAGTTGTGTGAGCTTGAGAAAAATCATAGGATTCTAGAATTTAGAACTGGAAGGTACCTTTGTTGTTCAGTCATTTCCATTGTGTATGACTGGAGCCCTGTTTTGGGTTTTTTTTTGGCAGAAATAGTGGAGTAGTTTGCCATTTCTCCATCTTATTTTACAGATGAGGAAACTGAGGCAAACAGGGTTAAGTGACTTTCCTAGGGTCACAAATGTGTTTGAGGCCAGGTTTGAACTCAGGAAGATGAGTCTTCTTTGACTGCAGATCTAGCACTCTATTTATTGAGCCACCCAACTGCTATTCAAATAGGACAAGTGACAATCTAAAGACTTTCCAGATAGAGTAAATGGCATACCTGTGTCTGACTAAACTGAATTCTCCCTACACCACACTGCCCCATTTTACAGATGAAGAAAAAGAGCATAAGAGTAACTTAAACGATTTGGTCATTATCACACCGCTAGGGAGGTGACACAGCCAGAACCAGAACCCAGACCTCCTGACTCTCAGCCCAGTGCTTCTTCTCCTGGACCATGAGTTACATATCCTATGACATTCATCTATCCTTCCTAATTGCTAACTGAAACTTCTGAGGAGCAGCTTTAACCTAAAAAGATGCTACTTCATTCCTTTCATGGATAAAAGATTGAGGAGGGAAAGAAAGATAAGGGAGAATAGAATCCTCCAAATCCCTGAAACAGCTCCTTTGCCCCCAAACAAACTCGGCAGTTTGACTTAGGAAAACTTGAATAGCCTTTGGAAATGATATTACATTTTTGCCCTCCAAAGTCTTCCCAATTTGAAAGAGGAAGTTTGGTCAAAGGCTCCAGCCAGAAGGCATGTTTATTTCTCTTTGGCTCCCACCAAGTCCCCCACCTTAGAGTAGCTGATCTCCATCCCTAACAAACAATTTAGAATCAATGGGCTCCCTGCTGGGATAAAGCAAATTATCAGTGCTAGTCATGTCCTGTGTTGGAACCACCTCCTCAAGTCAATGATTGATCTGGCTTGGGCTTGAGTTGAGAAAAGGAAGAAATAAAACTCCTCTGAAAAGTTATGGGAAACCAATTTCTAGCCTTCCTGTCTAAAAATGTGGAGGAATTGTAAAAACAATTCCAATATGATAAAAGAAAAATTAAGAAATGAGAATGTTTTAAGTTGGTTGCAGTAATTATCTTTGAAATCACCAGAAAGGGCCAACAATGCATCTCTTTAGATAGTTCCAGGCCAGACATATGACCTGGGGCTGGATAATGACTAAAAGGAAATTATGGCTTTTACCCAAACACCTTTGCTAAAGATTAGTTGAAGAAATCCAAGATCTAGCCTATTTGGGATCTCCCAAAAGTGTCTTGTCCTTGTTAGATTAGATAGGGAAGAAGAAATGTGAATTCTCATTTCACCTGGGACCTTGGGCAAGGAAAACCAAGGTGTATGATATAGATGATATAGCTAGCTGTTTTACCTGTCTCACAGGTTAAAGTATTTGGAAGCATAAAGTATTATGCAAATAGATGCTTTGTTGTTCAGGGATTTAACAAGCATTGACTAAATATCAGGCATTGTCAAGCTTGATGTGCTCAGTGCCTGTGCCAGGCACTCTGGATAAAAAGACAAAAATGAAACAGTCCATGTTCTTAAGGAGTTTATATTCTGTCAGAGAGCAACGTTGCATGCATACAGACAAGCAAATAAAAAGAGATTTTAAAAAAGCAAAGCAACAGGGTTAAGGGGAGGTGGAAGCAGTAGACTTTGAAATACCCACCCTAAAGAAGAGAAAAGCACACTATTTACTGGCATTGCAGGAAAAAGACCTTTTCTGGACTAATTTGAGCTTCCTTCCCTTGCCTTTCTGGAGAAACACCCAATTTCCCAATTTAGAATTTGGCCTGAAAAAGCAGCCCAGCTATAGGTCTTCAGTCTTTCCATAGGAAAAAAAGCAAACTGAAGGTTGTCCATGAGAAAGAACATCCCTCCTCCTGTTAATCTGACATCACCACAGTACCTAGTTATTTTAAAAATCTAGTTATTTGGAAGATGCTCCATTTTCAAATATCAGTACAGTTCCTGGTAATACACAAAATCTGATCATTTCAGAAACATCTTAACATGAACAGCACCAGTATTTCTTTTTTCATCTGGTGATTTTAAGCTTTCCTAATTAATTTGGATCTCCTCTAAAACAAAATCATGGCTTGCAATTGAAGTTGTCATAGCGTTGTTTTTCAAGCAGAAATCTCAATCCATTCATTCATGGATTGATAGAAAAGTATTCCAGAAAAGCATCTTCAATCTGTGTTAAACCTCCTTAGGAGTACAAAGGTAGCTGACTAGTTTTGCAATGGAAGTCAGGTTGAAAACTTCCCTGGATAGATTTTCTGTTTCAAACCACCTCTAAATCTGGGTCAACCAAAATCTTCAGGGTTAGAGAAATCAAACCAGTGTTCCAAGCATTACATCCAGCAATTGTATAAACAATCATTACTTACACAGCCCTGCAGGTTGGTAGCCTGACTTGGTAGGAGCAGAAATATCCATGTGTGCAGCCAGCCCTGGAGGGCCCTGAAAATGTAGGAAGGGGTTTGGAAAACTGGACTTTAACTAACTAGTCTTTACAAGGGCCACAATGAGGCATTGTTAGAAATGGGCTCTGTTAGACAATAGTCTTTGATAGGACATAATACCCATTCAGAAAGGCAGCTTTGCATCCTTGTTCTTAGAGATCAGCTTTAATTTACTCTCCCAGAACACAATGCTTGTGTGACAGGGTATTTTCCTCTACCTTCTCATTTTCCTCTTATTCTTTCTCTTTTCCCTCCTCCAGTAACTGCTCTTTGCTTCCAGACTTCCAGTAAGGGAGGGGGGATATCACTGTGGCAACTGCTAAAGTGTTGGATTTGGGTTTTGAATTATTGGGCTCCACAGCCAAGACTGGACTATCTGAAAGTATTCCCTGGGGACATTTTTAAGTGGCCTGAGAGGACTTTATGGATAGTCTTGAAGATCTGTTGATTAAAGTTCAAAGTTCCTAACTTGGAGTCAAGATAGAATGGAATTTGAATTCTGTGTAACCCTGTGCAAGTCATGTTATTTTAAAGTCATAAACACTTTTATTTATAGTTTTGGGTTCCAATTTTTATCCCTTATTCCCTCCCTCCCCTTCCCCCTCCCCTCCCCCTCCCTGAGTGGGCAAGCAATCAGATATGGGTTATACATGTACCATTATGTAAAACAGTATCATACTAGTCATTTTGTATATGAAAACTTGAATAAAAGGGGAGGGGGGAGGGAGGGGAGGGAGGGAGAAAAATTTGAAATTGGAAATCTTATATAAACAAATGTTGAAAACTATCTTTATATGTAACTGGAAAATAATAAAATACTTTTATCAGAAAAAAAAAAAGTGAAAACTAGCATGCTTCAGTCTGTTCCATCAATATCAGTTCTTTCTTTGGAGGTGGATAGTATGTTTCATCCATAGTCCTTTGGGATTGTCTTGGATCATTGTAATGTTGAGAATAGTTGTCTTTCACAGTTCTCCATCAAACTATATTGCTGTCTCTGTGCACAGTGTTCTCTTGGTTCTGAACTCTTCACTATACATCAGTTCATATAAGTCTTTCGAGGCCTTTCTGAAATCATCCTGCTTGTCATTTCTTAGAGCCCAATAATATTCCATCACCATCATATACCACAGCTTGTTTTACACAAGTCATTTAACCTCTATCAGCCTCAGTTTCCTCATCTATAAAATGGGGATAATAAATCGTACTTCCATCCCAGGGTTTTTTCTGGATTAAATGAGATAATTTATGTAAAGCACTTTCCAAACCTCAAATGATGCTATTCTTATTCATAATAATAAAAATTTACTTTGTATTCCAATAGTCCCTTATAAAGAAGTAGCCTCCTTCCAAATTTGCTGCCTTCTCAAAAAGTTATTGAGAAGAAGACAAATAAGTAAGGTCACTTCTCATTCTTAAGAACTTTACAGATAAATTTACATTTAAATGTTATTGATGTGTTTTATTTTTATATTATATTATAGACTACTCCTACTTCATAAGAGGACTCTTGTAACAAAACAAGTAAAACTAATAATACAGTGACTTCATCTGAAAGTGCATGCAATATCACATGTCTTTAGCAAATCCTACCTCTATTTATTTTATTTTATTTTATTTTATTTTATGGGGCAATGAGGGTTAAGTGACTTGCTCAGGGTCGCACAGCTAGTAAGTGTCAAGTATCTGAAGTAGGATTTTAACTCAGGTCCTCCTGAATCCAGGGCTGGCGTTTTATCTATTGTGCCACCTAGCTGCCCCACCCCCCAACTCTTTATTTTTAAAAATTAACAGAAACTTTTTCCTTTCCTACTCTGGTTCCACCCCACTGAAAAAGAAAAGAAAAAGAAATTTCTTGTAACACATATGCAGTCAAGCAAAACAAATTTCCAGATACAAAGTATAAGCTATACTGTGTGGAAATGGCAATTTCATTTATGCATGAGAGGCCAGGTGGACAGTGTGCTGGGCTTGAATTCTGGAGGACTTGAGTTCAAATCCCAACCCATCCTCTCATTCCCATACATTAACTAGGTCACAGTGGGAGCAAGTATGTCTGAGGCAACTCCTAGGGTTTATTCATTAATGATATATAGAAAGTCAAAGATGGAGTTCATGCACTGATGAAATCACAGCCATCATCTGTGTTCTGGTAGGAGTGCCATCATGGAATGGTGATTAAAGCACTGGACCAGGATACTTGAGTTTGAACACCTCATTTCAGATAATGTTACCTCTTCAGAGCCTCAGTTTTTGCATCTGAGCAATCTTAGGGAAGTTTTCAGAAATTCAATATTAACTTTCTTTATTTCTATTGCCTTTTCTCTATAAAGGCTTTTAACACTAAAAACATCAAGCATGTCAAGTAATGCAAAAATATTATAATTTTACCTTCAAATAAAAATTTTCTATACTATCTATTTTTTTAACCTTATGGATATAAAAATGTACTGAGTCAATGCATGTAGCTTGGCTCTTTGAGGCACTGTTAAATTCTATTTTTTAAATATATAGTGGTCGTGTGTTCCATTTTTATATGGAAAGAATTATTAATCTTTAAGCTCTTGTCTCAGGTCCTTTTCAGAATAGGTCTCTAACACTTTGTCAAATTAATATTTGAAGAAGAAGAGATCTTAGATTTCTTAGCTTTAGTTCATACTCCTCATTTTTATTTATATTTCTTTTCAAATTTTTTTATTAACAACTTTTGTTTTTATATCACAGTAATTTCCATATGTGTTCTGTCCTTTCTCATGTAGTCACTGTATTGATTGTTGTCCTGGTTTCGTTTACCTCACTGAACATTAGTCCATCTAAATATTTTCATGGTTTTCCAAATTTATCATTTTTTGTGGAATAACATTCCACCGTGTTCTTAAAACACACTCTGTTTAGCCATTATCAAGTTGACGAGCACTCATTTTTTTCCAGTTCTTTGCTACCACAAGACATGTTCCTATGAAAATTTTGGCATACGTGGGATGTTTCTTTGTGTCTTTGACCTCTTTAGGAAAATAAACCCAGAACTGGAATCTCTGGGTCAAAAGCAAATCCCTCATTTTATAGAGGCACAATGGTTTAATGGAATGAAAACTGGAGGGGGTACCTAGGCACCCAGCAACCTAGATTTTAACCCTGTTTCAGACACCTACTAGGTAAGAAACCATAGAAAATTCACCTATCCTCTCTCTGAATCTATTTTCTTTTCTGTACAATTAGGGTAATGATGCTTTTGCTACCTGCTTATAGATTTAGCTATAGCTCTTGTTACTGCAGATGAAGACACTGAAATCCAGATGGGTTAAGTAAGGTGACTTCACCAAGGTCACTTAGCTAGTTAATAGCATAACTTTGAAGAGTGGTATCTATGAATGCTTACCCAGTTGACCAGGATGGTTCATCTGTAGCAGAAGAGAAGATCTACCATTTACCCAATAGGGTAGCAGGCAGATTTGACAACCTTTCCATGGCGGGTTGGTAAATATATGTGTTGCTAGGCCACTAATGCCAGTTTCCAAGGTTGGTAGGCCATGACTCCTCCCTCTTCTACATTAGAAGAATACAGAGTTTAGCTAACCTTACAGAACTTTGGGTAAATGCCAAATTGCCCTCTGAGGTGGTTCAAGTTTTGGTCTACTCCTAGGCTGTTCTAATGCTTAAGTCCAACTTCTGGGTAAAAGGAAACTGAAAAACTTATGAGAAAGATTCTAAATCCATGGACTACCCACTGGCTTCTAGAATTCTTTATTATTCCTGAAGAAATTGGACTGCCAGAACAGTGAGACTGAAAGTCAATTCTCCCAGCATATTCAGCACTTCTGGGTCAGAGTTTTGCTTTTTAAGGACCATGAAATAACAGCTAATGGAGCTGGTAATATACTTAAGGGAATTCTGCAGATGGGGGTAGAGACCTGCAGGCCTCCAGTGGGAGGGACTTTCTCTAAGAGAGGCATTTCACTGCTTCATGCTGATATCAGAGCCATGAGAGACATGACACTGAGAGAAGCAAAGAGAGGGAAATTTGGGAAATGATGGTAAGAAAGTTGTTGCCAAAGAAGATGATGTTTTCTAAAGCTAGGTAGCTAAGGAGATGGAATGCCTGGCTTGGAGTCAAGAATCCCGGAGTTCAAATCTGGCCTCAGAAATTTCCTCTCTGTGTGATCTTGAGCAAATCACTTAACTTCTGTCTGCCTCAATTTCCTCAACTGTAAAACATGGGTAATAATAGCATCAACCTTCCAGGGTTGTTGTGAGGATAGGTTGGGATAATATGGTACATAGTAGATGTTTAATAAATTCTTGCTTGCTTTCTTCCTTCTACAGAGGAAGCAGAAGGTAGGTGGGCTTTCAATTCCAAAGATCTAGGGAGTTTGTAAAAGAAAAAAATCTCCAAGGGTTTATCTTGGTGAAACCAGTGCTAGACTCTCTCAGTACTAGGAGTCTATCTCCACAGCAGAGTTTTGTTGGCTAGGGGAGGTTCTCTAAGGATTTCTTTTTGCAGTGATATGGAAATCAGTCATACACTCCACATGGAGACCGTCCTTTGTCCTAATTTTAAGTAGCTAGGATGAGTAGTTGTAGGTTCTGTTCTCCCTATAAAGATTAATTTCTATTGCAGCTGGGTCCCTCATGGGCATCTACAAAGAGAAGGAGTGAAGCTCCCAAAGAAAAAAGAGTCTGATAGATAAAATCTCTTCTGTAGCCCAGAGCCTGTTACACTCTTGCTTTGTGCACAATTAGGTCCTGCCTTCTGGGTGAAGCCCCACCCCAGTGACTTTAGATTTTAGCTGTGGTCTGGGATCACACACTTAAGCAGGTGTGAATGTGGATTTATAAACTGGTGAAATTTGAGAAGATCCACAGAATTGAAAAGGCACAGCACCTCTCACCCCCTAGGGTAATGATAACCACCCCCATAGGGGAGCTTTGGGAGTGGTTCCTAAAAGAATGGTTGATAAAAGAGCAAATAAATAATGGCCAACCTACGAAGGTGCTAGTAACTTGTACTTTGAAATCAAGTATCTGGGGGGGGGGGGCTTCAGCTCCCCTCAAGCCCAAGACTAATTCCCTAAATCCACAGGCTCATTTGGACCTTGGGAAATAGGTTTACAGAGGGCAGACCTTGGAGGAAAGGGGTATCATGATCTCCTGTGCATCAGATTGGGTGGTGTGGGGTTATCAGCATTATCACTGCTTTTCCCCTCTGTTCCTATGACTGAGACTAGGAAGGAGTAGTTTGGTTTTATCTGCAAAGGAGTCTAGTATAACTTCATCATCTTTTTCCAGAGCTACCTAAAAATTTCCTCAAATTGCCATGTTCTATTAGACATAGACCTAAAAGAGGCTTTTCTTCCTGAGGACTTTGATGTACACCACTATATTAAGGATATAGTTTTTACCATGTTAGACAAGGTCAAGGTGGTGGAGGCCCTAGATTAGATGGTGGCCCATATGAGAGGCAAGGGGTGGGAAATCAATCCCAAGAAAATCCAGGTCAGTCAAGTTTAGTATAAAATGGTGGGTGGGGAAAACCCAGATGATGGAAGGCAAAATGTGAAATAATTTATTGACACTTGCTTTCCCATAATATAAAAGGCTTATTGGATGCATCCTCCATCAGGGAAATCTTCATGGCCCCCATTTAACAAGACATCCACAAGTCTGCCTCTTTCAAGTGGGGTCCAGAACAGGCTATAACTCTGGAAGAGCTAAAGAAAGATGCCCACAAATCTCTTTGCCTGGGTACTTATTGCTCTGCAGACCCATATTTTTGGATATCTCTATTCATAAAGATCAGGCTGAGTAGAGCTTTTGTCAGGTACCAGGAAGAGGCCAGAATAAGTGACAAATAGACTTCTGAAGCTGAAAGTTCTTCAAAGGGGCCATTCACTATATTACTTTTGACAAATGATTGCTCCTTTGTTACTGGGCCCTAGTTATTACTAAATAGAAGACATAGGGTCCCACAGTCACCTATAATTCAGAGTTGCCTATTATGAGTTGGGTAATAAAAGATGGCCCTTCTAACAATGTGGGTAGGATACAAGGGGCCTCAGTTAAGTAGAAATGATGTATTCTAAATGCCTAGGTCCCTTCAATATTTTTTTTTTGTGTGGGGCTATGGGAGTTAAGTGACTTGCCCAGGGTCACACAGCTAGTAAGTGTCAAGTGTCTGAGACCGGATTTGAACTCAGGTACTCCTGAATCCAGGGCCAGTGCTCTATCCATTGCACCACCTAGCTGCCCCCAGGTCCCTTCAATTTTAAGTGTGATTCACAGACAGGTGATAACTTTGGCAGAGACTGACACTTCCAGTCCAGGTCTTGGAAACATGCTTCCTCTGTTAACTCAGTGGGCTCCCACCTAGCAGCACCTGGGTTCTGAAGAACTCTCTCTGGCCTGGTTTATCTATGGCTCCATCTGGCATGGAGAGGCATATGCAGTGGGACTTCAGAAGCCGTTAATCCCATCCTGTAACAGGGAATAACACTGGGAATAGGGGTCCTGGTAAATCCTCTCAGTGGGCTGAACTACAGGATGAATGGCCAGTATGTGAGATAGTTTTTTTCTTTCTTTTTTTTTCTTTTGGTGAGGCAATTGGGGTTAAGTGACTTGCCCAGGGTCACAGAGCTAGTAAGTGTTAAGTGTCTGAGGCCGGATTGGAACTCAGGTACTCCTGACTCCAGGGCCAGTGCTCTATCCACTGAGCCACCTAGCTGCCCCGTGAGATAGTTTTAAGGATAGACTAGAGAAAATCTTTATTTACAATGATTCACGGCTAATGGCTGTGTGTCTAGTTAAATGACCTGAGGCTTGGAGAACACAGAAATGGAGAATCAAATGCTTTCCTCTTTGAAGTCAGAAGGGATTAAGGAATTTTGCCAATGCCTCTCACAGAATACAGTTGTCTGTGGGTCATGTCAGAGATATTATATGCTCTTGGTTGCTTTAAATAATTAGATTGGAGTTGTAATAAGAATGGTAGGAGGTTGAGGAGTGGGTCCATTGACAATATGGCTATAGGGGCTGTGATACCTTGTGCCAGGCATGGCAATGTATGATCCTCCCATCTAAGGACAAGGCATCCATTCCTGTCCATCTGGGTACCTCGTGCTTGTCAGAGCACAAACCTAACTGAAGTGGCCCCTCACATGTCCTCAAATGGCAAATTGACTCTATTCCTTCATCTCAGTGAAGAAGACTAGCTCCTACTAGTTAATAGTTGCATCATCATTCTCCGGTTGACTGCCCGGATTGACTGCCCAGGTCAGGTGCCCTATCTCCCAGAACCCATGTTTGCTATGAATTATACCCTAAGAAGAGGAAGGGCTCTCTGGTCTAGTGATTTCTTGGATCTTATCTCCAGAAGACTTACTTGATAACAATAGAATGCTTTTGGACATAACCTTTTGATCAACCTTCTCTGGGCTTTCCTAATTCCTTTCTTGGCATGGAATTGTCTTGTGGTTCTTACCCTTTCAGAGGGTTCACAGCTAGATCCTTCGGTTATCATGCTGCTTCTTCCTTGGGATGGTTTAAACAACTCCTTCCCAGAAAGGGATGGGGGGGGGGCAAAGGGCAGTATTGTTGGATAATGACTTGTTTCACAGGAGAGTTGAAACTATTGAAATATGACTATGGCAAATGTGCTTTTACCTGGAAAAAAGGGGATCCTCTAGCTGACTTGGTGGTAACCCAGAATCTGTGGATAAAGACGAGAGGAAGTCCTTTTTTCAGTTCTTGTGAAAGAAGGCAGCCCTTCTAAATGAGAGAAATTTGCTATTTCCCTGATGTGCCTCTGAGGAAGGAGGAAGTTTTGGTGAAAAAGACCTCTTGGTTACATTATTACAGATGACCTAACCCATCGTAAAGAATTAGTGATTATGCCAGGGGTAATTATCTTCTATTCTGTGACCCTGATATTCCTGATACTGCTATTACTAAAAACCACTGCCTTGCATCAAGAGACTCACCATAAACTGCAAAGATTTGGCTTCACTCACCATATAGACCAGATCATTGAGATCTGGGGAGGCAAAGCTTGGAGTTTGGAGATTTTGTTCTCTTCCACCTTCTTGGGTCACTGAAAGGGCCATTAAGGTTTTTTCGGTTTTTGTTTTGTTTTGTTTTGTTTTGGTATTTTTTCCTATTTCATTCTTGCTATCCTTTGAGTACTTTCCTCTCACCCATTCCTCAGTTCTGCCAAGGCCAGGTTTCTCACATTCAGAAATTTGTATTGTCTAGTAAAATCGCTAAAGCTACTTAAATGATAGAAGGTCCTTTTCCTTTAGAAAAGAGATAGCAAACATTTGGGCTACGTGTGGCTCAGAACACTCCCAAATATAGCCCAAACTGGATTAAAATGTAATTGGGAAATATTTAAATAAATAAAACTACAATAGAACATAGATAATGTTAACGTGTGGTTTTCTAAGTTAATATGTGGCCCACATGGATCTTTATATGTGGTTTAGTGCCCTTCACTCCTACCTTCCCCTTTTCTATTTGAGTTTGACACTGTTTAAGAAGACTCTTAGGACTTTGTTACCAACAGTTGGGATGTGATAATATAATTTTCTACCAGCATTCCCTCTTTAACCCCCCAAGTTGGTCAATCAAGTTCTAAGGAGAGTTTCCTTGCCTTATTTCTCTAAAAGGCAAATAAACTTTTCCCGAGATCTGATGGGGGGGGGGTCAAGATGCAACTTCTTTGATACAGCTTCCTAGTGGTTTCTGGTAATATTGATAGGGCTCCTTGATTCCCTTAGAAGGGTAATCCATGTGGGCTTGGAAAGAGAGAATTTGGAACTCAAAATTAAAAAAAAAACCCACAAAACTAATAAATAAAAAATTGTTAAAAATTGTTTTTGCATGTAATTGCAAATAAATAAACAAACTATCTTATTTCTGAAGGAAGTAGCTTCCATTCTTTCAGTTTCCTAGGTTTATAACCTCAGAATTATCCATGATTCAACACTTCTCCCTCATTCCACATATGAAATTAGTTGCCAGATCTTGACATTTCTATCTCTTTGAAATCTTTGGCAACCAATCTCTTGTCTCTAGTCATAAAGCCACCACTTTATGTTTATGCCCTCATAACCTCTTGCCTAGACTATTGAATTGGCCTCTTAATTGATTTCCTTGCCTTAATTCCCTTACCATGCCAGTTGATCCTCTGCAGAGTTGCCAAAGTGATTTTCCTTAAGAGTAGATCTGGGGGTAGGTAGGTGGCACAGTCAGGAGGACCTGAGTTCAATTTCAACCTCAGACACTACACCAGCTGTGTGACCCTGTGCAAGTCACTTAATCCTCATTGCCCCCCCCCCAAAGAGTAGATCTGACCATGTCACTACTATTCAATAAAGTCCAGTGGTTTCTTGTTGTTTCAAGGATAATATGTAAATTCCTCTGTTTGGGTCTTAAAAACCTTTATGAACTCAGCCTATGTTTGCAGCTTCATTAAACATCATTCCCCAGGGGGGCGGCTAGGTGGCCCAGTGGATTAAGCACCAGCCCTGGATTCAGGAGTGCCTGAGTTCAAATCCAGCCTCAGACACTTGACACTTACTAGCTGTGTGACCCTGGGCAAGTCACTTAACCCTCATTGCCCCACAAAAAACAAAACCATCATTCCCCTTTCCACACTATAAAGAGGTGTTAAGTTCCCGGCCAGCCAGCAAGATTTGTGAATGCACCTGAATCAAATAAGGACTGTGATAAGGAACTGAACCTGTGATTTCATCTTATAGGGAGCTCCCAGGTGAAGAAATTCTCTCTAACAATGCAGGTTGCCACCTTCCCTACCACTTTATCATCTTAGAGACTTGCTTAGAGCACTGAGAAGTTAAATTACTTGCTCAAGGTTACTCAGCTCGTATGTGTCAGGTCATCCTGGATCCTTAGTCAACTCTCTATTCACAACACACCCTGATGCCTTTAGTGTAGGCCTCAGTTTCCTCATCTATAAAAAGAAGGGATTAAATTAGATAATGTCTATCAACTCTAAGTCCTATGGTTAGTCCTGCCCTTAAGAAGCTGTATCTAAATTAGGAAAATAGGTTTTAGAGCTTGCAACGAGGCCCCTTATTAGAAAAAAGGTTATAGATGGAGAAACTGAAACCCGGAAGGTTTAAATGAATTTATCAAAGCTAGGCATCTAGTCAAGTGAAAGAAGCTACATTTTCTTTTCCCCTCTGTAGTGTTCTTTGAAGTTTTACTTTGCTTTACATAATTGTTAAAATTTCCCCCTTATTCATCTGGAAAAACAAAAAATCAAGAATATCCAGGGAAATAATGAAAAAAAATGCACAGGAAGGTGGGTTAGCAGTACCAAACCTGGAGCTTTACTATAAAGCGGCAGTCATCAAAACTATCTGGTACTGGCTAAAAATATAGAGTGGTAGATCAATGGAATAGGCTAGGCTCAGGAAATGCAGTAGTAAATGACACTAGTAATGTAGTATTTGATAAACCCAAAGACTGCAGCTTCTGGGATAGGAACTCAGTATTTGACAAAAACTGCTGGGAAAACTGGAAGATAGTATGGCAGAAATTAGGCATAGACCTACATCTTACACCTTATACTAAAATAAGGTCAAAATGGATACAAGATTTAGACATAAGAGGTAATACCATAGGTAAATTAGGAGAGAAAGGAATAGTCTACCTATCAGATCTTTGGAAAGGAAAATAGTTTATGACCAAACAAGAGAGAGAGTATATTACAAAATGCAAAATGGATGATTTTGATTACATTAAATTAAAAAATTTTTGTACAAACAGAAGCGATGCATCCAAAATTAGAAGGGAGGCAGAAAGCTGGGAAACAATTTTTGAGGCCAGTACTTCTGATAAAGGCCTCATCTCTAAAATATATAGGGAACTAAATCAAATTTATAAGAACCCAAGTCATTCCCCAATTGAGAAATGGTCAAAGGATATGAACAGGCAGTTTTCTGATGAAGAAACCAAAGCTATCTATTCCCATATGAAAAAATGCTCTAAATCTCTAATGATTAGAAAGATGCAAATAAAAACAACTCTGAGGTACCACCTGACACCTATCAGATTGGCTAAAATGACAAAAAAGGAAAATATAAATGTTGGAGAAGCTGTGGGAACATTGGAACACTAACCCATTGTTGGTGGAGCTGTGAACTGATCCAACCATTCTGGAGAGCAATTTGGAATTATGCCCAAAGGACGATAAAGCTGTACATACCCTTTGACCCAGCAATACCACTTTTGGGTCTTTTTCCCAAAGAAATCATGGAAAGGGGAAAGGGACCCACATGTACAAAAATATTTATAGCTGTTCTTTACGTGGTAGCAAGGAATTGGAAGTTGAGGGGGTGCCCATCAATTGGGGAGTGGTTGGACAAGTTGTGGTATATGAATACAATGGAATACTATTGTGCTGTAGGAAATGATGAGCAGGAGGAGTTCAGAGAAACCTGGAGGGTCTTGCGTGAGCTGATGATGAGTGAGATGAGCAGAACCAGAAGACCATTGTACCCAGTATCATCAACATTGCGTGTTGATCTACTGTGATGGACTATATTCTTCTCACCAATGCAATGGCACAGAAGAGTTCCAGGGAACTCCTGATGGAAGAGGATCTCCAAATCCAAGCAAAAAAAAAAAAAAAAAAAAAGAACTGCGGAGTATAGATGCTGAATGAACCATACTATTTCTTTTGTTATTGATGCTGTTGTTTTTTTTCTATTTTGAGGTTTTCATCATTGCTCTGATTTTTTCTCTTATAACATGACTAATGCAGAAATAGGATTAATGTTATTATGTGTATATATATATATAAATAAAACCTATATCAGATTGCCTGCTGTCTGGGGGAGGGGGGAGGGAGGGGAGGGAGGGAGAAAGATCTGAAATTGTAAAGCTTGTATAGGCAAAGGTTGAGAACTATCTTTACGTGTAGCGGAAAAAAATAAAATACTTTATTAATTAAAAAAAAATTTCCCCCTTAATTTAAATTAAAACTTTTTTCTTTTTTTAGTGAGGCAATTGGGGTTAAGTGACTTGCCCAGGGTCACACAGCTAGTAAGTGTTAAGTGTCTGAGGTCAGATTTGAACTCAGGTACTCCTGACTCCAGGGCCGGTGCTCTATCCACTGCGCCATCTAGCTGCCCCTTCCCCCTTAATTTAAATAGTCTTGTGGTATAACTGCCCTTGCTTTATATCAGGGCTTCACAAACTTTTTCCACTCGAGATCCCTTTTTGCCCAAGAAATTTGTATGTGACCCCTTGTATATAGGTGTATAAAACAGGTATATATAACCTTTTACAAAATTTTCACAACCCCCCACATTCAGTTTAACAAGCTAGGATTTATATGATATAGTGGGGACTGGATACTTGAAAGTTAAATTCAACACTTATTAAATGCCCCCTCTGTTCAAGCACTGTGGTAGTTGCTGAAGATACAAAAATTAAGAAAACAACATAGCTTACAGTCTAATAAATGGATGGCACATATATACAAATAAGCATGATATCTAGTAGAACAAGACAGGTAAAGAAGTGATCCAGACAGTTTGCTAAGAAATTTTGTGGAGGAGGGAGTTAGCCCCTGAACTAATAAGGGGGCAGCTAGGTAGTGCAGTGGATAAAGCACAAATGCTGGATTCAGGAGGGCCCGAGTTAAAATCTCACCTCAGACACTTGACACTGACTAGCTGTGTGACCTTGGGCAAGTCACTTAACCCTCATTGCCCCGCAAAATAATAATAATAATAATAATAATAATGGATTTCAATAAGAGGCATTGAGGAAAGAGTACTTTGGACATATAAACTGACTTGCATGAATGCTTGGAGATATGAGAGCACAGGGACAGATCTGGGAGCAGTTACTAAACTTTTTTTTTAATTAAAAATTTTGCTTTTGAAAAAATTCTGGACTTAAACACTAGAAAAGAACATTTTCCACGCACACAGGAGGATTCTTTTGGAAACAATCTTCATTTCATACAATTTTTAAAAAAAGGAATGTAATTAATTCTATATGTTACTTTCAAAAATGTTTTGTCTGTGCTTCCTTTTGAACTTCTTTCTGTCCCCTTCTGTGAATTTTTTAAAAAATGGTACAATGAGGGGCAGGTAGGTGGCGTAGTGGATAAAGCACCGGCCCTGGATTCAGGAGGACCTGCGTTCAAATATGGCCTCAGACACTTGACACTTACTAGCTGCGTGACCCTGGTCAAGTCACTTAACCCTCATTGCCCTAGAAAAAAAAAAAGAAAAAATGGTACAATGGTTTTTTAAAAGCTAACATTGCCAACACTGTACCCCTCACCATTAATGGAGAGTATGAAAGAAAAAAGAAAAAAAAAAGCCTTGTAACAAACATAGTTAAGCAAAATAATTACACACAATGGCCATGTCCAAAAACATGTCTCTTCTCCTTTGTCTATCATCTCTGTTAGGAGGTGAGCAAATGACTTCATCATAGGTCTGGAGATATGGTTGGTCATTACTTTGAATGGAGTCCTTAAGTCTTTTAAAATGGTTTCTCTACAATGTTTTGTCCTTTTAAAACTGTTCTCCTGGTTCTGTTCACTTCACTCTGAATCAGTGTATATTACCCTGGATTCTCTGAAATTATCTTTTTCATCATTTCTTAAGTCACAAAAACATTGTTATATTTGTAGTCCACAATTTTTTCAGCCATGCTCCAATTGTCTAAAAGTCAATGTCTTTTAGATTTTTCTTTAGATTTTACTTCTTTCCTCCACCCCATCCCCACCTTAATTTAGTCTCTCCTTCAGGATCAGGAAGTTTGTTTTGCCTCTGACTATTCCCTCCTATTATTATTCTTCCTCCCTTTCCATGATTATATCTCTGTTGAATTTTAAGTATTTCTACACCAAACTCTGTGTGTGTGTGTGTGCACATGCATGTGTGTGTGCGCGTGTGTGTGTGTATAGTGTTGAACCCTTTTTTGTCCATTTCAGACAGCCATTTTGAGTAGTCTTGGAACATGTCTTGGATATAAGCATTAGAAAGCCAAGTATTTTCTATCATTATCAGATCAACAGCCACCTGCCTCAATAACCCCTCAGTAGGGAGTCACCAACTACCAGTCCCTTTTCTTCTTCCTCTGACCACCAGTGAATGCTATCTCACTTGACAGCTTCTCATTCCTTGAAGGAACAATAGTTGCTCTTTACATAGAATATCTGTTTTCCTTTTTTTCTCCCAGAATCAGCATACCTTTGCATTAGGAAGATAATTTTGATAGCTATGTGAAAGATGGACTGGAGAAGGGAAAGTTAATGAGGAGGTCGTTACAACAACAACAACAACAACAACAATGATGCCAACAATAATAGTAACAATTGACATTTATATAGGCTTTGAGATTTAGAATATTTATGGTTTGAAATTTCAGGTGTAGTCATCCCTGAAACTGACAAGGACAAATGAAACAAACCAGAAACATCACCAGGTCCATTTCTCAGAACTGAGGTAAAAAAGGAGAGCAGGAAAAAGAAATTCTTCCCTTCTTAATGGTTTAGTTCATGGCGCCATGCTATGGGTGAACTGTGATCTTCATCCTATGTGAGCAGCAGAAAAGAGTAAACTAGAAAAATGAGTTTGTCTCAGTCCAGACAGTTTCAAAGATGCAGTCTTTTCAGATTTGCAGCCAATCAAAGGAGAATACACCCACTCACTGTGATAGAGAATGCAAGGCAGCTCCACATTAGATGATCTTAGCATGCTCAGAGAAGCCTCCTTAAATAAGCTCTTTATATACAGTATCTCATTTGACTCTTGGGAATACTCTAACTCATTTTATAGATGAGTGAACTGAGACTCACAAAGGTTAAGTTACTTGTTTATAATCATATGACTGGATATTCCAGAGGCATATGATTCAAACCTACATACTTTTGGTAGAGAAAATTTTGTGTCAGCTCAAGAAGGAAGATGAACTAAAGAAGAAAATTGGAAAGTGATTTGGGAGGAGTGGGCTAAAACTGTGAAGAAGGCTAGGCATTAAATTTGGGGAGGAATTTGAGAGAAATGGAGGAAAAGTTGAAGGAGAACTTGTCAAAGAAGAAGGAGGAGAAGGTTTCAGTATGAAAAAAGAATTTAATCAGAAGATGAAAGAAGATTGGGGAGGACTGAAGGAGGAGAAAAAGAATTTAAGAAGGAAAAGGTTTTTTGTATAAAAAAGAATAAACTAAACTAAACTGATCAGACAAAAGTAAGTGGTTAATGAGGGAAGGAGAAAGGAAGTTGAATGTGGCTGCCAAGTAGAGGTGATATTATTAATGATTTCTAATTACCCACATGTGGTATAAAAGACAACAACTACTGATCCCAAAATACTATGGATAGTAGAGATTTTAAATGATTTGCATTGAGTATTCCATGTTTGTTTCTATCACCCAGGGCCAAGGGACTGCAATCTGCTCTCAAAGTATAGGATGGCATCTTTTCAAGAAAAGGACATGAAGGTACTCTGGGAATGACTCACCACATTTCAGATGATCCAAGATAATGAATAGCTCCTTTGAAAACAGGAAATGTGGAATCAAAGAAAGAAACAGAATTTGAAGGGATAGAAAGGAATCATGATCTATTCCAAGAAACTGGTGAGTGGAAAAATATCACACAGAAGAGGAAGGGAAGAAGGACCAGTTAATACATTTATTAAATGCCTCCTATGAGGGGCATCTAGGTGGTGCAGTGGATAGAGCATTAGCCCTGGATTCAGGAGGACCTGAGTTCAAATCTGGCCTCAGACACTTAACACTTACTAGCTGTGTGACCCTGGGCAAGTCACTTAACCCCAATTGCCTCCCCACCCCCACCAAAAAATTTTTTTTAAAATGCCTACTATGCACCAGGTACTATGCTAAGCACTTACCCTTTGGAGCTAAAAGACAAATTTGAAGACTTTCCTGAAAAAATAAAATTGGAGCTCAACCCTGAGAAAAAAGTCTCTATTGTATGTCCTTCCAAGAATAAAGTACTGTTAATAGACAGATCATCCATTAATGATCAGAGGAAAAAGAGGAGTGAAGGTTGGTGACCTCCTACCAAGAGAGTAGAAGCAAGTAGTGTTAGCCAATAGCAGAAAAGTCCTGCTGTCTTTCCCATGCTTGTATCCAAAATGTGACAGAGAATGTTTTGAGTCTAGCCAAACTAGATGACTACAATTTAATTTTGGCAATTCATGTAAGCAAAAAAGATGCTGCCAGAAGGAATCTAGAAAACATTGCTAAAGATGGCACAATTCTGGGCAAGAAATTGAATAATAGAAAGGTACAAGTTGTGTCCATGAAGGACAAGGAATACACAAAAGAAAAGCAAATGTGAAAAGTGAACAGCTTGTTAAGAAGATGGTGTCTAAGAATGGTTAGGTATTTCTGAACTGCAGTTTAAAATATAGAAATAACAGGCTCCTGGGGAGGGATGGACTATACCTAACAAAGATTAGTAAAAATATAGCAATCTAATGAAAATGACTTTTTTTAAAAGAGAAGGAAGAAGGAAAGAAAAAGCTACAGAAAGAAGACCAACAAACTAGATATCATAGAAAATATATAATATATTAAAATATAATATAGCCACATTATAGAAAAAGGAATCACAGCTGAGATACCCAGAAGTCAATAGAAGTAAAATCAAAGAAGTGAGAGAGTCATAAAATTAATGGCCTCAGTACAAAGTATGAGAAACAAGCAAAGACAAACTAGAAATACCAACTCAATTAGGCATCTGACCCCTTGGATATTACTGAGATCTGGTAAATAGGACCAATTAACTAAAATGTGGTTTAAGGGGAAAACATTTAAAAAAAAAACCTATAAATAGGGACAGTGAAGTCGTATTTCATATGTATATCTATATATACATATCTATTTAAAATAGATTTTATTGATATCTCCTGTTTTTATAAGATCTAGAGTTCCCTCTGTACTCTCCATGCCGTGCCCTCCCCCCCCCACCTCCCTCAAATGTAAGAGGGCAACACTTCATAATTTTTCCCCATGGGCATATTTAATTTCAAAATTTCAAAGGTGAGAATATAAAATATTATAAATTTAGAGCAGTTCAAATCCCAAGGGTTATTTAGCAGAAGTACCTCATTGGAGAGTAAAGGAAACTGACTCCTAGTCAAGAGAAATGATGAAATCAAGGTCACAAAGTCATTAATGGGCTGAGCCAACCAGTCTTCTTAGGGGCCAGGGAAGGGGCTGATCAGTCAAAGATGAGTCTTTTCCTGGCCTTTGGGCACGGCCTGGGTGCGTGCATAGGTGGCAAGGAGGCAGATCTTTGGTTTGGTACCTGTATGACCACCTTTTGGGGAGGTATACAGTCTTCTTCTTCTTCTTCTGCCTCCTGGATGCAACTGATTGCTTCCTCCTGGCTCTGACTGATTACCGAGGGAAGCAGGTGCTGACCTGTAGTCCAGCTGTATTCCTCATCAGCCACTGTCCTTGGTCCTATTTCCCAGGGTCTAAACCACTGCACAAGGTCAGCCTGGGCTGGCCCTGCAGGAACATAATTCCAGATGGACGCTCCCAATTTCAAATAGGTAGTCAGCCTCTTGTTCTCAGAGTCCTGGGTCACCTGAGCATAAGGGGAGTACCTCTGGGCTGAGAAGCACCTGGTGGGGCCTCTTAGAGGAATGTGGGCATATTCCTGTGAGGGAAGGAGTAAAGGTTGGATCCCACAGAGTCCTCCAGTTTGAAAGGACAATGAGCCCATCCCTTTGTTTTTCCTAGACTCCCAGTTTCTGGGTACATCGTTGGACTCCATTTGTGGGGGCAACGAGTCCAACCTTTACCAACTTCAATATGTTGTCAGAGTGTCAGGCTGCCTCAGCTTCCAGAGATCTCCAGGGATCTTGTCAGCAATCCAGTCTTCAGCTTTCAGATATGCTATGTAGCCTTCAGTCTCTTGGCTTTGGGATCCTGGTACCTGGGTTGGTTCTTTATATACTGAGTTAGGGGGTGGAGCCTCAGTGCCTAGGTGTGAACTCCCAGTGTCTAAGTTGTCACTTAGTAGCTATCAACTCCCTCGGAGTGGTCACTTAGTAGGTGCTAACTCCTCTATAAAATAACCAACCAAATGACAAGCTCTGAATACATACCTCTCAGGCACTAGATTCTTACCTGTCAAGCTTGAGTTCCCCCTTAAATGACCTGGGTAGTGAGAACCTGTGAATACTTATCCCTCAAGCAGCAAGTTCTCACCTGGCAGTCTCCAGTTCCCAATCAGGGTTACTTGAATGAGTAAAAACCTGTGGTCCACCATCTGTGACCCAGGGATTAATGGAGGGCAAAGGGAGTTGATCTTACCTTGGAAGATCAGTGGAGAAGACAGGCGACAAATTTAACTATAGCTAGGGAAGGGGCAGAATGTTTGATGAACATCCAGGAGTGGGGGTTTCTAGGATTGAAGGAGAAGAGGTATTGAGAACCACTGGTACTCATTGTGCTTTTTACTTTGCTTTCCCCAGCCTGAGAGCTTCCTGAAAACTGGGTCCTAGTGCTGCTTTCATTCTTGTTGAGAGATGTAATAATTGGAATGATGCCACCTGCTGGAGACTTACTGTAGGAAAGCTCCGCCATGAAGAGAAGACATCTGAGGGCAAGCCATGTGGCTTTTCTTTGGTGTCAGGAAGTGATGTTTGCTTGTGGGAGGAAGAAGGGGTGAGGCCGACTCTTGTTCTCTTTTGTGTGGACTCTCATGGAGAGTGGAGCTAAAATGTGCTCTCCCTTTGATAGATGAATCTAGACTTCTCTCTCTCTCTCTTCACCAAATTCTTATTCTCCTTAATAAATGCTTAAAAGTTGAAACTCTTGCTAAAGTTTCTAATTTATTGGTGACCATTCATTAGATATTTTAGACAGACTAGCTAGAATTTTAGCTCCTTACAGAGATGAGACTTGTACTTGAAGCATAACAAAGAACAAAAGTGTGACAGGTGTTTAAGAGATGTACATCCATGGGGGTGCAGAGACTCAGGTCTTCAGTGGTTGATTCATAGAAGAAGTGGTTTTCTACAAAACACTTTTTGCAGAAATAAAGTCAGATCTAAACAATCAGAAAAATATTAATTGCTCATACGTAGGCAGAGCCAATATAATAAAAATGACAATCCTACATAAGTTAATTAATTTATTTAGTGCTATGCCAATTATACTATCAAAAATATTTTATAGAACTAGAAAAAATAATAACAAAATTCACATGGAAAAACAAAAGTTCAAGGATATCATAGGAATCAATGAAAAAATATGAAAGAAGGTGGTCTTGTAGTACCAGATCTCAAACTATATTATAAAGTGAGGATGGTCCTCCCTCACTAAAGGAACTTTCCACAGTCAAATGGTCACCTCTCCCCCCATCAGTCCTCTATAAAAGTACCTGCCAGTCTCTTGCTCGAGATTGGTCTCTCTGAGCCACGTGCTTTGTGCCTATCTCCCCATGAGAAGTCCAAGGATTTCTTTCGTGGTTTCCCTCCCCCCACCCTTCCCTTCCCTTGCTCCTAAATAAACTATCACCTTATTCTAACTACTTTTGTGTGCAAGAGGGTGTAATTCTTTAAAGAGGAATTCCTAAGAACCCCAACCCCTAACCAAAACCCCATACCCCATTTCCCCCCATTACACTAGGGTCACACAGCTAGTAATTGTTAAGTGTCTGAGGCTGGATTTGAACTCAGGTCCTCCTGACTCCAGGGCTGGTGCTCTATCCACTGCACCACCTAGCTTCCCCTAGTCCAATCATTCTTAAATTATATCTCTCTGATCTGCCTTTCAGGTCAGTTTCTTTAAAATATAAGGTACCTTGCATTTGTTCCTTCAGCTGAGGCACCAAGACCTACATAGAGCCAGCCAAGATTAGCAGTGCAGGGAGTGACTCATTCACCACTGAATACAAGCTGAAAATAGGTTTCATGCATACCTTCTGGGCCCTATTGCCTCCCAGCCTAGAAAATATGGTACAGTAGCAGCCTGAGGTGGCACAGAGTGTCTCTGGGGTACCTGGTTACAGATAGACACTCCGAACTGGGAATTTAGATTTTTTGTTTTGAGCATGATCTGTTCCTGTCCTGGCCAGGAAGTGCCTGGTATGGCCTTTTGGGAGATTCAGGGCATTTTCTAGCTGTGGGTGGAAGGAGTAAGGTGAGGTTAGACTGAGGTCAGAGACTAGTATGGGGCAGTGTGAGAAAATAGTAATAATAGCAATATATATATACTTTTTTGGTGAGGCAAGTGGGGTTAAGTGACTTGCCCAGGGTCACACAGCTAGTATGTGTCAAGTGTCTGAGGCTGGATTTGAACTCAGGTCCCCCTGAATCCAGGGCCAGTGCTTTATGCTCTGTGCCTCCTAGCTGCCCCGAGAAAATAATTATTAATAATAAATTTCTCGGAGGGATCCAGGGATCAGTTGTATTCCCTTCTCTTCCCACCCCCCCTCCCCCAAGTCCAGGAACTTCAACAAATCTTGTTTGGGACAAGCCCAAGGGTACAAAAGAAATGGAGATTGATTTTTTTTTTGTCTAGTTCGGTGAACTGACAGGATTAAACCATACCTAGATACTTCAGGGAAGGTCTCTTCTATTACATCACCTGGGTAGAGTTCATTTTAATTTGGACCACCCTCAAGTCATGTCAACCAATGGAATTGAATGATGCTAACCAATTAGCTTTGATCAATGTATAATGACCCACCTCTATCGAAAGAGGATAAAAACCTTGACCAGGAAAGGCTTCCTGGACTTGCTCCTTTGGCTCAGAGTACTGTCTATTGGTGCCCGCTTTACTCTTAGGACAGTGTAGGTATTGTACTGCTTTTGAACTCTCCTTGAGACCATGGGTTTTCTGGGGCTCTCCTCCTGGTATATATGATATTAATTAATAATAAATGCTTACTGCCAAAATGGGTGCAATAGCCATTAATATATAAATAGCAAACAATTAATTTATAAAATACAGTAGCCACAATAATTTAAGCAACACATCAGGGAGGGAAAAAAGCAATCTATGAAAGGATATCAGCAAAGCCAAACAGACTGAACTTTTTCAAAAAGAATTTTTAAAAAAGGAAAAAAGGAAGAGAGGAAGAAGAGAAAAAAAAATTCACTAAAACCAATATGTCAAAAAAGTTGCTGTTATGTTCAATGCTTTATACCTTTGGATCCTACCTACATCTACAAAAGATATAGGGGAAATGTCTTCTGTTTCTTCTTTGGGGCCAAGCTTATTTAAAACTTTTTTTCTCTACATTCAATTATTTATTGTTTTGTAATTTTTCTTTCTATTTAAATTGTTGTAGTCATAATTTATATTGTTTCCCTGGTTTTGCTTATGCAGAGCAATTTTTGATCCTTGGTTCTTACAGATCCTGAGGACAATCTCATCCACCAGTAGGTCCACAAAACTTGAGGTCAAATAAAAAAAGCCAAATTGAAGGGAAAACAAATTATTAGCACTATAAGGGAGGCTACTTGCTGATAGCAACTCTCCCTCTCAACCCCTCTCAATTGTACAGATATGGTTTATATAGTTTTTTGGTCTATTTAGAGTACACAGCCAATCACTGGCATTGTGTGACATTTGACTGGACCAGTGAAATATTCTACTCTACAAGGAAAGCTGATCATTGGACTTCACATAATTAGAGACTCACAAGTTTCTTCAGTATCTCGCTCAATCAATAGAACTAATTTTTTTTTTAATATGTGAGGCATTTGGGGTCAAGTGACTTGCCCAGGGTCACACAGCTAGTAAGTATTAAGTGTCTGAGGCTGGATTTGAACTCAGGTCCTCCTGACTCCAGGGCCGGTGCTCTATCCACTGCGCCACCCAGCTGCCCCTCAATAGGACTATTTAATTAAGCCGGAAAGTCCCTTTCAGAGAAAAGAACAAGGTTGTCATTTAGTCATGGGATATGTTTCTAAAATAATGTTTCTTTTCTTCCTTCATGCTCACTTCACTTTGCATCAGTTCATATGTCTTTCCAGATAGCATCATAGATTAAGAGGATTTATTCATAAGAAGAAATCCAGCAATCAAAGGTGACAACACTTAAGTGAAGCTTAATGGAGGCAGAAACAGAAGCAAAAGTGTCATTGGTGTGGTACTGTTCTATAGACCATCTAGACAGAAAGAGGAGATAGATGAAGAGTTCAGAAAGTAGCTTAAGCCATGTGTAGAGCATGATATATTATTGATGTGGGATTTTAATCATTCAGACAGCTGCTCTACTACTTTCTCTGCCAAAGGTAGAAGAGCTAATAACTCCTTACTTTTGGACAATATTTTCATCCTTCAAACATGAAAGAAGCTCCTTTTCTTGATCCAATTCTCACCAAATAGGAGGAACTAGTTCCTGAATGGAAATGGTGGAAGGAGGTGACTAATACATCTCAGCATTTGTGGTAGAGAAGAAGAAGATCAGGAATTTGACAATATCTTCACTCTTGAACAGGAAGCCCTCTACCAAGGTATATCTAAGAGGGGTTAATCAGACCATGCCCATTTGTTTGTTAGCCTTTATTACAATTATGATTCCTCTCTCATAGATGGTGACTCAAGGAATATGTGCAGGTAAAATTCTGAATGTCTTATTGATCAAGACTCCAGAAGTCAATTCAAGTAGAGAATGGATAAAGCCTTTAGGTAGTTTAGGTATCAAACCTGCTTTTTTTAAAACTATCTTGTTCCCAGGGCTCTTTCTTTTCCATTAACTCTCTTAGAGAAAATATTATTCAAGATTTTAGCCACATGTTATCAGAAAAAAGTGGAAAATAGGGTCTTACTAGAAATAGAAATATGGAGTTGAATACAGAGAAATACAGAGTTAAAATAAAGGGGGGGGCAGCTAGGTGGCACAGTGGATAAAGCACCGGCCCTGGATTCGGGAGTACCTGAGTTCAAATCTGGCCTCAGACACTTGACACTAGCTGTGTGAGCCTGGGCAAGTTACTTAAACCCCATTGCCCCACGAAAAAATAAAATAAAATAAAATAAAGGGTGGGAGCAGAATCTAATATGTTTCAGCTGAACTGAAAAGGACAGGGGTAGCAATCATGATCTCAGACAAAGTAAAAGCAAAAATAGATCTAATTAAAAGAGATAATCAGGGAAATTACATTATGCTAAAAGGTACCATAGACAATCAAGTAATATAAAAAAAAATTTTACAGCAAGTTTCATTGAGAAAGGCCTCATTGCTCCAATATATGTTGAACATAGATCTGAGATAAATTTAAAAAATAGTCATCCTCAAATGATAAATGGTCAAAGGGTATAAACAAGAAGTTTTCTGAAGAAATCAACGCTATCTATAGTCATATGAAAAAATACTCTAAATCACTATTGATTAGAGAAAGGAAAATAAAAATAATTCTGAGGTAGCATCTCACACTTATCAGAAATGACAAATGCTGGAGGGAATGAGAAAAAAAATAGGTATACTAATGAACTGCTTGTGGAGTAATGAACTGATCCAGCCATTCTAGAGAACAATTTGAAATATGTAAAGGGCTATAAAACTGTGCATATCCTTTGACCCAGCAATACCACTACTAGGTCTGTATTTCAAAGAGATCAAAGAAAAAGGAAAATTATGTAAAAAAATATTTATAGCAACTCTTTGTGGTGGCAAAGAATTGAAAATTGGGGATACTGATTAATTGGGATGGAGTACTATTGTGCTGTGGGAAATGACGAGGGATAGTAATTTCAGAAAAAACATGGTAAGACCTATATGAACTGGAACAAAGTAAAGTGAGAAGAACTGGGAGATAATTGTGCACAGTAACAGCAATATTATAATAATGATCAAGTGTGAAAGACTTGGCTACTTTTATGAATCATGATCCAAGACAATTCCAAAGGATTCATGATGAAAAAAATGGTATCTACCTCCAGAGTGAGAACTGATGAACTCTGAATTAAAGTATAACTTTCTCACTTTCTTTATTTTTCTTGTTTTGTTTTGTTTTGTTTAGTGAGGCAATTGGGGTTAAGTGACTTGCCCAGGGTCACACAGCTAGTAAGTGTTAAGTGTCTGAGGCTGGATTTGAACTCAGGTCCTCCTGAATCCAAGGCTGGTGCTCTATCCACTGCGCCACCTAGCTGCCCCCGTTTTTTTTTTTTAACAACTATGACTAATATGAAAATATGTTTTAGAATAATGAGGGGCAGCTAGGTGGTACAGTGGATAAAGCACCAGCCCTGGATTCAGAAGGACCTGAGTTCAAATCCAGCCTCAGACACTTGACACTTACTAGCTGTGTGACCCTAGACAAGTCACTTAACCCTCATTGCCCCACAAAAAAAAAAAAAAGAAGAATGGCTAATATGGAAATATATTTCACATATATAAATGATATCATATTGCTTGCTTTCTCAGTGGACAGGGGAGGGGGAAGAATTTAGAATTCAAAATTTAAGAAGAAAAGAATGTTAAATACATATACATATACATATATACATATACACATACATATACATATAGTCTTACCAAAAACATCCAGAGAATTGCTTAATCTTACTTTCCTTTTATTTGGATTATGAGCTGCCTCAGTTTACCTCTCTGAAATTGGGTATAATGCTAACATTTATTTTTCTAAACCACAATATGCACTCATAACATGCATTTTGACTATTATCTTATATATCTTGTACATGTTTCCTCTTTCAATAGAAATTAAGCTCCCTGAGGGCAGGGACTATTTCCTTTTTGTCTTTGTATCTTCAGCAGTAGTGCAGAATTATGGCACAGGAGTAGGTTTTTAAATGCTCATTGGATGAACTTTTTATTAGAGATCAATAAGGTTGCTTATGAAGACCAGCAATCCAAACAAGTATTTATTAAAGTACTTACTATGTGCTAGGTAGATGCTGATGATACAAAGAGAAAATGAAAAACACTGTCCTAAAGGAACTTATGTTGTACTGGATCTTTATTTCTATTTATTAAAAAATAGATAAAACGGTCCTTTGGGAGAACCATTTCATCATTTATCTCTCAAGGGCAATGTTGAAGAGAATTAATGGGTCAAAGTTACTTGATCAGCAGACCTACTGTTTTGTTTTTCCTTTTTAAAAAGTAAAAGCCGGAGAAAGGAGCTGGAAAACTCCTAAATTGCTTAAATTGTGTGGTTTGCTCGAAAACATTTTCAATTGTTTGGGGTGAAGAGTTACAAGTTTATTTTTACATAACTCTGTTTTTAGTTACAGACTGACATTGCTGGCCAGTGGTGGAAGCCCCTTTTGTGTGAAACATCCCTTACCGTATTTGTCCCTTGAGCATAGCATGTGCCAAATGATCATTCCTAATAGTTTTCGTTGGTTTTCTGGACAGAGGAAACATCTTGATAACTCAGTGGCATGTGTTGTCAGAGAAAGTGTGTCACGGATCTTTGACAGTTTACACAAGGACATCATTAGAGGCCCAAGCCCTAAGTGCCAAGTTCCTCAGCTCACCTGTTCAGGGAACTGTTGTTTAGGGTATCTGATTACCCAACTGTGTACACCAGGCTGCCATTTTTTTCAGGGAGATTTACGTAGTGGTATTTTGTAACGACGTCAATTCTTTTCCTGTCTGACCTGGAAGACTACAGTGACTCAATGCTGGCTGGTCAGTCTTAAAGATTAAATCGAGGACACTGGCTTAATTATTTTAACAGCTACTTGAAAGGATTTCCCAAGTAAGAGAATCTATAGAAGCTCTGGGATTTTTTTTTTTAGTCATTCCTGAAAATAAAGTTGATTGTATAACTTGAAAAATACTCCATGATTGTGTTTTTGCAAGAGCAGTCACTCCTGCTTCTCAATGAAACAGAGAGTTGTTAAAGGAAGCACTTAGTAGAAATTTTGAACATGATTATTGATATGGGCAGAAAGCACATGGGTCCTCAGGATTACTCTGTAAAGAATTACACTCTTGTGCAAGTCCTATTTACTTGTGTCTCTGGCTGGTGAAGTACAAGAGAAGTGTTAGACTCCTGCCTGAGAAAATACCACATTCTCTCTCAAGGGCCAAATCACTTTCCTTCCTCCCAGTCTGACTTAGTTTTACCATCTGTAAAATGGGAGCATATGTAGTTCTATTTGATTTCTCTGACATTCTACACTCTCTAGTGAAGACCTTAGGATGATTCCCAGGCAAGGGAAGAGAGGGATGACTTCTGGGGAGGGCCTTTGGGAAAGAATGGTAGGGGGAGAGCTAGACTCAGAGGAGGGGTCCTATAGAGTTAACAAAGGTCCTGGGAGTCCCTCACTCACCCTCTTCTTCCTCTCCAACTGGCCAGGAGGAAGGTTTTAGAGAAAAACGCTTTTCTCCCTGACTAGCTTGGGGAGCTCCTTTTTATAGGGCTAAGATGGTATGGGTAAAAATGTCCCTTATTGGGTGATGGGTTGGGGGTCATCTGGTGGTGGGCTGGAGTAGTTTGATGATCAGTCATGAGCAACCTGGTGATGGGCTTTAACTCCATCCTGGTGGGTCTGAGCAGTCTGCTGGTGGGTGCTTCCTGGGTCTTCTCCTGGTGAAGTCACGCCCAACACTATTACCTCATCCAGGTGGTGAGGAGGACTGGAATGTAGGGTGGTGGTCCTGGAGCTTGCTCAGTTCTATCCTGTGTTGCTTATCTCTTTTGGGTGTGTCTGTCCTTGGTTGAGCTCAAGGAGAGGTCTACTTGATTTCAAGGGAAAACTCCTGGGGTTTCAAGGAAAAAGTTCCTTGACCTCCCCAGACAACTTCTAGGGTAACCAGGGCCCATAATCCTCCTATAACAGTTATACTTTCAAAAAGCTCTCTTGTTTTAAAATGCGATTATGCAGTTTTGCAGAAGGTTCCACATATAAAAGAATTATGTTCCAAAATTGTATAATTAATGCACAGTTAGCAAGCAACTAGTTATTCATAACAAAGACATTTCTATGGTCAGGACTTTTATTTCTTTTATTTATTCTAGGTAATACTTCCATATTCTGAGAAATAAATATATTTGGGACGGCTAGGTGGTGAAGTGGATAGAGCACCAGCCCTGGAGTCAGGAGTACCTGAGTTCAAATCTGGCCTCAGACACTTAACACTTACTAGCTGTGTGACCCTGGGCAAGTCACTTAACCTCAATTGCCTCACTAAAAAAAAAAAAAAACCAAAGAAAGAAAGAAATATATTCATTAGTATTGATGGTGATAATTCCATTTTTATTATTTTTTGTTTTTACATCACTTTCATTTCTAAATATATCTTCCCTCATCTATCCAGAAAGCCATACCTTGTAAGAAAATAAAAGTTAAAGATAACTTTTAAAAGCACTGAAAAATATGTGCAGAATATAGGTTTTTCTCTTCTACTGTTACAGCACAATTGACACAGAAAATACTCAGCCAGGTACTAGAGGTGGAGAAAGAGAGAGTTTATTACGTGCGGACCCAAAGGGGGTTTCAAACCTCCAACAATGGGTGGTAAGTCTTGTAGCCCACTTGGTTATATACAAAAAGAATAGGTGTGGTATAGTGGCAAGTTTATCAAATGAAGATGAGGTCAGTTATTCACTGAACAAAGGATGCATAGTGGTGCCTAGTGGTTAGGGGAGGCTTGTTGTTGCATCTGGGGTACCTGAAGGCCAGAGTCTGTCTGAGACAAGCAAGGTTAGAAGGCAGAGATTACAAGCCTGTAGCTGTAGCTGGAACACAACAAGGCCAGGGTCTGTTTGAGACAGACAAGGTCAGAGGCTATGTGTGATTTTCCACATCACTACTACCCTAACCACCCTTTCCCACTCTGGTTCTGATCCCTTCACACCTCTCTGATTGATTGATTGCTGAGTTATTCTCCTCCCTTCCTCTAAAAACAGTGCTGACTTCCACAAGCTTCCATGGTAGATCTGTGTGTTTGGAAGAATATCCGGTCATATATGCTGCTAAATGCAGTTGAATAGGTATTTATTTGAAGTACTCGATACATGGTCAAGAATGCTGTTGCCAAGGGTAGAATTGGATAGAGAGGAGATAACCTGGACTAGTCTCAAGTAGAGGTAAAGCTTATTCCTAGGTAAGTGCTGCTGGTTGGTGCCCTCTCAATTTCAATTCTATAGATCAGAACCCTGATTATTCCACCCTCATTACTGCTTTGGACTTATTTATTTTGCAAATTTCTACCTACTTGGTAGTTCTCTTATCTTATGGCTAGTAAAGTCCAACTTCTTGGTCCCCTGATCCAGTCTTTCAGAACCAAAACCCAGAATAAAACTATTTCTTTCTTCCTTTCTCTTTCTTTTCCTTCCTTCCTTCTGTTATGGGGGAAATTGGGGGGGGGGTTGGAGTAGGGTTTCTTAGGAATTCTTCTTTAAAGAATCTTTCACACAAATCTACTTAGAATAAAATAATATTGGGCAGCTAAGTGGTACAGCGGATAAAGCACTGGTCTTGGATTCAGGAGGATCTGCGTTCAAATCCAGCCTCAGACACTTGACACTTAACTAGCTGTGTGACCCTGGGCAAGTCACTTAACCCTCATTGTCCCACCAAAAAAAAGGAATAAAATAATATTTTATTTAGATGCTAGTGAAAGGAAACCAAGAGAGAAGTCCTTGGATTTCTTCTCATGGGGAGAAGGCATGGCAAAGAGGCATGGTTCTCTGAGATACCTATCTCCTTGAGCAGGAGACAGGCAAATATTTCTTACAGAGGACCCATGGTGGTCCAATGAAGTGATCATCTGACTGTGGGAAGTTCTCTTACTGGGGGAGGACCATGCTCCACTGGTGGTGGCTGTGAGAAGTTGGGCGAGAGGTGGCTCAGATCTCAAGACATCTCTGTCCCCCTCACACTACAAAGGCAGCAGCCATACCCAATGGGCCTCTTTAGGTGTGTTTGTCCTTTGGTTTAGCTTCTCAAGGAGAAGGTTCCTTGGTTTCCCCCAGAAAACTTCTGAGGTACCCCAGGCCCATAACCCTTCGTTCCTTCGTTCCTTTGTTCCTTCGTTCCTTCATTCCTTCCTTCTTTCTTCCCTCCCTCCCTCCCTCTCTACTTCTCTTAGTGTTCTCATTCAAATAATTTTCCAGTTTCTATCCCCACAGTATGTTAGAACTGAAATCCATCTTAGAAGTCATCTAGTCCTAGTCCACATTGTATAGATGAGGAAACAGGCCCAGAAAATATAAATGACTTGATTTAGTTTCCATCTAGGAAGTAGCAGAGGCCTGAAGTTTTCTAATACCAAGTCCAAAGATTTCTCTACTATACCTACAATTGCTTTTTTTTGGTCCCTTACTATGCCCCTGGTCTTGTCCTTTCCTCTTCTGCCTTCATGTATTAATGAAGATCATCCACATTTCTTTCATATATTTCTTTCTAAATTCTTTTACTTCAACGGTGATCACCTTTTTCATGGGACTTTTTCTGATTCTACTTGCTCAAGTTTTGGTACTTGGTCTAATCACATTCTACCACATAATATTTAAATTATTTAAAAATATTTTATTAGTGGCTTGTTTTGCTTTACTTTCATTTGTGAATAATTCTCCCCAACAAGCCTTCCTTGAAACAAAGAAATTTTAAATTAAAAAAAAAAATCAGCAAAAATAACTAGTACTGGGGCAGCTAGATGGCGCAGTGGATAGAGCACTGGCCCTGGATTCAGGAGTACCTGAGTTCAAATCCGGCCTCAGACACTTAACACTTACTAGCTGTGTGACCCTGGGCAAGTCACTTAACCCCAATTGCCTTACTAAAAAAAAAAAATAACTAGTACTTCAGTGGAAGTCTGATACTATATGCATTGTTCTGTACCCACAGTCTTCTTACTTCTGTAAAGAAGGTGGGAGGTGTTTTTAAAATATAATTATATGACTATTTTATCATTTAAGATCATTGTAAATAGGTTACACACATACACACACACACACACACACACACACACACACACTAGTTAATTGCTTTGAAGGCAGGGACAGTTTTGATTTTTGTCTTTACATATCTTAACACCTAGCATTGTGCTTTGTCTGTTCCTCTCTGGTCTTCACTCCTTATTCCCTAGTCTTTCCTCACTAGCACATCAGCCTTCTCATTATAAAAGTTCACTATCTCTAAGATTCCCTTATTCTGATTGATTAGCTCTTCTTCTTCTTCTCTTTTTAGTGAGGCAATTGGGGTTAAGTGACTTGCCCAGGGTCACACAGCTAGTAAGTATTAAGTGTCTGAGAACGGATTTGAATTCAGGTCCTCCTGACTCCAGGGCCAGTGCTCTATCCACTGTGCCACCTAGCTGCCCCTGATTAGCTCTTCTTGCAACTTCTATTTTAAGGAAAGTACCAAAGCAAGCCACGTTGTCTTCATTTTTCTCCAGCTTCTACATCTGTCCGCTTCTCAAGACTTTCTCCAATTCCCTCCCCCTCTACTCTCAGGTTCATTTTGCATGGTATCTTTCCTCCACTAGAATCCCTCATTTATATTAGAATATAAACTCCTTGAAGGCAGAGACTATCTTTTCTTCTTGTATTTGTATTCTAAGTGTTTGGATTTTATTCTTACCCTAGCCCTAATCCTAACCCTATGTATTAAGTATTATATTATATTCTAATACTTAGCACCATACCTGGCTCAGAGACTATATTTTATAAATGCTTGTTTGTTTGACTTGACATAGCTTGCTTAATTGACTTAAATATACTTTTTTTTTTGGGTGAGGCAACTGGGGTTAAGTGACTTGCCCAGGGTCACACAGCTAGTAAGTGTTAAGTGTCTGAGGCTGGATTTGAACTCAGGTCCTCCTGAATCCAGGGCCTGTGCTCTATCCACTGTTCCATCTAGCTGCCCCCTTAAATATCCTTCTTAAAGTATTATAAGTTGCTTGAAGGGAGTGAATATGTGCTGCCAAATCAATTCAATGCAGTTGAACAGGTGTCTATTTGAAATGTCCACTACAATAAGTGGTCCAGGCTGTTGCTGCCAAGGGTAGAACCCTACTGGGAAGAGATAACCTGGGGTCTAGCCAAAGGTAGAGAGGTAAAGCTTATTCCTAGGTGTTGCTATCTGTTGGTGCCCTTACATTTTCAATTCCATGGATCGTAGAGCCCTGATTACCTTATCCTACCCTAGTTATGTCTGCTTGAGACTTATTTATTTTTCAAACTTCTGCCTACTTGATACTTCTCCTATCCTATGGCTAATAAGCCCCAACTTCTTGGTCCCTAATCCAGTTTTTCAGAACCAAAGCCAGACACTAGCTGCCATTTACATATTGCTTTAAATTTACAAAGCTCTTCACATATACTATCTCACTTGACTCTCATAGCATAAGTAATATAGGCACTATTATTATCCCCATTTCACAGGAAAAGAAACTGAGTCTGAAAGGTTAAATGAGGTTAACAAGGTCACATAGCTACTGTGTCTGAGAAAAGGTTTGAATTTAGGTCTTTCTGACTTTAAGTCTAGGTCACTTTCCACTGCCAAACTGCCTCTAAAAATTGACATCAATGTTCTTTTCAGGTTGAATACCTAGGATTCAAAGTATATAAAAACGTTGCACTTAGCTAGCCTTAAGAAATGGTTGTTATGGGGCAGCTAGGTGGCGCAGTGGATAGCGCACTGGCCCTGGATTCAGGAGGGCCTGAGTTCAAATCCAGCCTCAGACACTTAACACTTACTAGCTGTGTGACCCTGGGCAAGTCACTTAACCCCAACTGCCTGGCCAAAAAAAAAAAAATGCCAACAAAAAAAGAAATGGTTGTTGAATTGGGAAATAAGAACTAATACTCGTAAAAGACATTTTGCTTTAGTCAGCCTTAATAAAAGGAAAAGAATATTAAGTAAAGGGATTAAGGAAAATTTAAACATTTTAGTGAAAAACAGAAAAGGAATGCAATAAACCAGTTAATCAGAAATAGATGCGGTATCACTGAAATGAGGATTCCATCCCCTAAGCAGACCATAACCCCTTTATTTCAGAGAATCACTGTAGCTGACAATTTCATTAGCAAGGTGATCAGCTTCTTTACTTTTAGCTAGTCTGGTTCTTGAAAACATATATGAAATCCATCACCAATAAATGGAAACCTTTGGGTTTGGGGGTGGGGAGGGAATAAAAGCTACTTTGACTCCATTTACTTTTTTTTTTTAAACAACCTACTCAACTTTTCTTCAATTTCTTAGAATAAACCCAGATAGATTGGCTTTTAAAAAATTAATTGTACCACTTTCCTGATATTTCCTAAATTTTTCAAAATATTTTAGGCTTTACTTAAATCTTTCTTTTTAGTAAGCTTAGAAAGATATTTTAAAATAATTTTAATAGGCAAAGAGGCAACTTGCTGTAATGGATAGAGATCAGGGCTCCAGCATGACCTGCGTTAAAATGCTTCCCCTTACACATATAGACGGTGTGACCTCAGACAAGTCACAACCTCTCAGAACTCTGGGTAACTCTATAAATTGCATCTTCTGCACAAAAGGTACCTACCTGACCTGTATCACTACCAATAATTCCCTCACTGGAGTGTTCTCCATAGTAAGAAGAGATTGAAACTAATCTGAGAGGGGAAGATGCTTAGCAGCTGGGGTGGGGGCATCCATAATTTGGAACATTTGGGAGTTTACATCTTTTATATTTAGTAACTGCCATTATAGCAATATTTTCAAAACATTCCCTAGTTTTAGATTTTTTTTTTTGGTGGGGCAATGAGGGTTAAGTGACTTGCCCAGGGTCACACAGCTGGTAAGTGTCAAGTGTCTGAGGCTGGATTTGAACTCAGGTCCTCCAGACTCCAGGGCCAGTGATCTATCCACTGTGCTGCCTAGCTGCCCACCTTAATTTCAAACTGCTTCTTTGATTGTATTTGGGATTATCCTTAAAGGCGATCTTGGTCTCAGTTGATGATTTTCCAATTTGTAGTTTATCCAGGTTTTTTAGGCTATATTCCTTTTCTCTCTAGCTGTCAGACATCCTTAGAAATTCTAAGGGATTAGGGAAATGAAATGAGATAGAAGTTGTTTTTCTTTGGAGTGAGGGATTGTTAGCTACTTTGATTAAAAAAAAAAAAAGGTTGAGTAAAGGAGATTGAGGAAAGTCCCAAATAAAACTAAGATTATCCCTTAGCTGAAATTTCAGTTTCCTAAACTGCCTTGTACCCCACAAATTAATGACAGTTCACTCGTGTGGGTACTTAGCACTGGTTTTTAGGGATTTCTGCAAGAAATGCCATTTTTATTTCTGGGTCACAAATGTTTGTGATTTCAATTACAATTGGATTTACCTAAATTATATGAAATGTATTCTTATCCTAAAAGACTGAGAACAGCTCAGCATATCCACTTTAACATGGAGGAAATAATAGTAGACACGCAGTTATATAGCCAGTTAATAGTTTTAGGGGACTGTGAAAGACAGACACTTAAAAGATGTTTAAGTTATCTACTCATTAATATTCTCTGAATTACAGAAGGTTGATACTGAACCTGGTTAAAAACAAACAAACAAACAAACATCTATTTGAAGATATCTGAAGCATTCTTTGTAAATATCTCCCATTCCACAGAGGAGCTAGAAAGTTCAATCAGGAGAAATTTATATCATTTTCTTCCTGATTTATGACTCCCTGTGAAATATTCATATCTTCACAGCTATTGTGAACTCTATCTCATTTCCATAGTTATCTGATCAGGGCTATTTATTTCCTCAGCCAGTTATTGCTGAAGTCTGAGAGGGCAGAACTTGAAACAATGGAGAGGCTCAGTGCTGTTAGCTTTTCATTTCCATACAATCTAGCCCTGTTTGGACATGCAAAGCTTTGATTTAAGGTTTGTAAATTTTGGGCAAATGGAGTTGAAGGCTAACTACCCTTAATCATAGAATGTTAGAGTTGGAGGGGACCGTAGAAACTGCCTAGTCTGACCCAATTTTTTTTTTTTCGGGGCAATGGGGGTTAAGTGACTTGCCCAGGGTCCCACAGCTAGTAAGTGTCAAGTGTCTGAGGCCCGATTTGAACTCAGGTACTCCTGAATCCAGGGCCGGTGCTTTAACCACTGCGCCACCTAGCCGCCCCCTGACCCAATTATTTTAGAAATGGGGAAAGTGAGACCCTAATCAGAAAGGTGAAGTGGCTTGTCCAAACTAACAGAGGAAGGCAAAGCTGGGACTGACAATAATGACTGTGATTTAAATAGCACTTAACATTTGCCAGGCTTTTCATGTGCAACATTGCATTTGAACTCATAGCAACTCTGAGAATAGGTACTACATGTGTCGTTACGTCCATTTTACAGACGAGGAAGCTAGTGTTTATAGAGACTAAGTGGTTTTCCAACATTCACACAGCCAGTACATGTCAGAGCCTGGATGCCAGCATTCAGATATCCCACATTGACTTTGTAAACTAGAATCCTGCTATCCTTAGTCTAGTTTTTTTCCCCAAAGTCATTTTGCCATGGAGCATTTGAAATATATTAATGGAATATATAAATGCTACTTTTAGGGGCTCTAAGTTATATCATATCCTATAATGAGGTGGGGTGGAGAAACATTGGGAACAATACAATTCAGCAAGTATTTATTACGCCCCTACTGCATGCCTACTATAATGTAGTATAATAGGGATACAAAAAAAATTAAAGAAAAATCAAGATTATTTTCATAGCAAAAAAAAATCACACATAATAAATATTTTTTAAGATACACATTTTCATATTAAAAGGGAAAATCTTGCTAGCATCAAACTTTTCTCTGGAAGGCAAAATATTCTAAAAAGTACAATTAAATTTAAAGTTAAGCCTTATGCCTTGCAAAGTTACCACGAAATAATAAAAATAGTAGTGGTTCCCAGACCAGAGGCCCTTCTTCCAGCCTAGCTCCAACAGCTATCACTCAAGGGAGAAACCCCTATCTCCTCAGCAGCCACAGCTGCTGAAGACCTGGAAAAAGAACTTCCTCCTGCCAAAGTCCTATCGAAGGGATTTATATCAGAAATAGAGATATGGATTTATCAATTTAAGTAACATTAAAGAAGATATGTTACCATCGTCTGTTTTGACACAGCATCCAAAGGACCGCGAGACCTTTCTATTTGGCTTGTAGCTGAAACTTCCTGTATGTGGCCTCTTCCATCATTAGAATGGGAGCTTTTTGAAAGAAAGGACTGTGTAGATTTTATATTTGAATCTCCAGTACTTATAACAGTGCTTTGCACATAGCACTAATAAATGCTTTTTCATTCATTCATTCATTCATTCATTCATTCATTCATTCATTCATTCATTCATTCATTCGAGGAGTCCCTATCCTATTACAATGTTCACCAAACAAGATGCTCTATCTCCTTGATTTGTCATTTTCACTGACTGTACCCAACACCCTGGCTTCCTTCAAGTTCTGTCTAAAATCCTTCAGGATTTTACAAATTTCTAGAGGAAATTTACAAAACTCTATAGGAAGCCTTTGCCTAATCCTCCTTAATTCTAGCGATTTCTCTCTTTTAATTATTTTTAATTTATATTCTATATTGTTTGTAAGTAGTTGTTTGAATATTGTCTCCACCATTAGCCTGTGAGATCGGATTGCAAGGATTGTCTTTTGCCTTTCTTTGTCTCCCCAGGGCTTAGTACATAGAAGGTGTTTGATAAATGTTGTTCTCATCTACCCCTCATTCCACTGGGGGAAGTCTTCACATGCTTGGGGTATACATCCTTCTAATTCACTGGCAGGTTTGAAGCCTGTCAATTACTCTCAACCTGGTTTAGCTTGTCTGCTGAGACTGTTTTACCAGGGTGTGGCAGCTATACATGCTACAGGTTTTTGGAATGACAGGTGAGAGTTGGGTGAAAGATGGACACCAAAGGTAGAAGAACAGCACTGAAAAGGACTCAGCCAGCCCTTATACCAGATATGCTAGACCTCTCTGAGGTCAGAGCTTGGGTATACACTGAAGATGCCAAGGTCATCCACTGCATCCCAGGCTGTTGCTAGTCATCTTGACTTTTGTCTTGCCACTGGACTTTGATGACTCTGGAAGAGAGAGTGAGGCTGAGGACTCTGGGCAAGTCTGCCTCACTTAAATTCAATTCATTCACAAGTCAAGGTATCAATCGTCCTCTTTGAAATGAAGGACTACTGACTGATACTGAACTTCAGGGTTCTGCCAAATACAGACTTGGTAACACTGGTTTACTTTATTTAATTTGGGGGGGGGGGCGGGGCAATGAGGGTTAAGTGACTTGCCCAGGGTCACACAGCTACTAAGTGTCAAGTGTCTGAGGCCGGATTTGAACTCAGGTCCTCCTGAATCCAGGGCTGGTGCTCTATCCACTGTGCCACCTAGCTAGTATCCTTAAGGGAGCTTAGGAGTGTCCACTGCCACTGGCTTCAGTCCCCGTCAATTTATGTTCTCCCTTCTTAGCATGTCTTCTGTATACCAGTTCCCTTTAACTACTTAATAGTCATATTAGCTTTTTAGGGGAATATTTACTTCAAAGGAATAACAAAAACAAATATACAAACATCCACCCCACAATCTAACCCCCTCCCATACTACCCTAGTAGCTGGGAAAGAAGATTAGGTTTATAGTTTAGCTCAGTTTCTGTAGATCACAATCCCATCAAATTCTAAGTCCAAAACTCAGCTTGGGTTTGAATCCCAGGCATCCTGGCTTTTCAGGGCTTCCCTGCTGGCTGCGTATCTGGCCTGAGATCCTGTCACAAATGAAATCAACCAACCACCCCCCCAAGCCTGATTTTTGGGGCCACAGAGTCTAAAGGGGAAAGGGGAAGCTAGCATTTCCCTCCACCCAGCTCAGTTCATGGTGCCTCTGCTGAGGGTGAATAGGACCTTTATCTCTGGATGCTGCAGGAAAAGAGAGAGACTCTCAGGCTAGTGGTTTTACAGATATAAGCCATTCCAGTCACAATGCCAATAGAAAGAGTTGCTCCCACAAATTTATTAGGGTAACAAAAATATCTTCTCTCAGAAGCAGGTCCCTCCATCTTAGGTGATCTGGGTATGTACAAAGCCTTATTACACATACTTGTCAAAAGAGTTCACCCCTGTACTGGAGGAGATAGGGGAAGAGACAAGTTTGAATAAGGAGTTTCTGTGTATGGTAAGGTCCTCTGATTTTATGCTGATTTCATCAAAGCCAGAACACGGCAGAGCTTCCTCAGAAATCTGTAATCACTCCAAGAAATTTGGCCTGACCATCCACACAAGAAAGACCAAGTAGATGAAGACATAAAGTTTTCAATATGTATTTGGGTGAATATTCTATATAGTATGTCCATCAGTATGTGTGTGTGAGATGTATACATGTATATATGTATAGATGATAGATACTACATATTATAAAAGAGAGATGACTCTAGAGTTGAAGTGGAATGGATTGCTTTTAGAAATAATAATATTAGGGGCAGCTAGGTGGCGCAGTGGATAGAGCACCGGCCCTGGATCCAGGAGTACCTGAGTTCAAATCCGGCCTCAGACACTTAACACTTACTAGCTGTGTGACCCTGGGCAAGTTACTTAACCCCCATTGCCCCACAAAAAAAAATATATTATTATTTCTTTTCTTTTTTTTTTTTTTTTGGTGAGGCAATGGGGGTTAAGTGACTTGCCCAGGGTCACACAGCTAGTAAATGTTAAGTGTCTGAGGTCGGATTTGAACTCAGGTACTCCTGGATCCAGGGCCGGTGCTCTATCCACTGTGCCACCTAGCTTCCCCCAATAATAATATTTCTAAAAAATCTTTTGAAATCCATTAAACTAAAAATTCTCTACTTTCTGTTGCAATGTTCTCAGTCACCAATGGATTCTTTTTAATAGTCAAAGACTAAAAATGACAAAGAAACTTTCCACAGTAAATTTTTTTTTTTTTAGTGAGGCAATTGGGGTTAAGTGACTTGCCCAGGGTCACACAGCTAGTAAGTGTTAAGTGTCTGAGGCCGGATTTGAACTCAGGTACTCCTAACTCCAGGGCCAGTGCTCTATCCACTTCACCACCTAGCTGCCCCTCACAGTAAATTGTAATCAATTCCATGTCAGGGACTTTTTGTTTTGCTTTGTTTTATCTTGTCTTGTTTTTATAACCCTAATGCTAAACTCCTCTGTGAAAAGTGGGCTTTAAGTTTTTTGGGGGGCTTTAATTTTTAATGTCATTATCTGGTCACATTGTGAAGGTGAGGATTGAGTTACTCCAAGTTTTTATTTTATTGCAATCTTTGTGATGTCTGAAGAAAATGAGGATGACCCGCCCCCCCCACCTCCTGGCATTGGATGTACCCTTTGAGACAAACTTATGGGAGGGCATGGACAAGAGTCACATAGGATAGCCAGGAATGGATGGACTACTCTTAGGATTGTTCGAAGAAACATTTAGATCGAAGTCACTGATCCATTTGAATATTTACATATTAGAATACTGGACAAGAGTAGTACAAGAAAGCTAGTACACATCTGTTTCATTGCCAGTCGCTGGGTTTGTCCAGAGGCAATAGAATACCCATAGGTTGGCATGCATTTCTTAAGCTATAGGGATTTGTTTTATATTGAATTAGACAAAAGGAGCTGGATCCTCTTGCAAATGAGAAGTTTTAAGTGGGTCAGATAAGATTTAACACTATAGAGGCTTGTAACAATTCCTTGGAGTCAGTGGCTGGACTCATTAGTCACTTTAATTATCTTTCACTGGATAGCCTTCCTTCTTTGGGCAAAAGAGGAGTGGTCCATTTTACCTTTTGCCTTCTTATATTTTCTCCAAGGATTTTTTCTGAAGGCAAGAACTGTGTTTTTTGCCTTTCTTTGTAGCCCCTACACATGGCATAGTACCTCATACTTTGTAAGCATAGGGTCTGGTAAGATCATTTCAGTTGTGTCTGACTCTTCGTGACTTCATTTTGGGGTTTTCTTGGCAAAGATACTGGAGTGGTTTGCATTTCCTTCCCCAACTCATTTTACCAATGAGGAAACTGAAGCAAACAGGGTTAAGTGACTTGCCCAAGGTCACACAGTTAGTAAGTTAATATGAGTGATACTGCTTGTCTTCCAACATGCTTTTGTGAAATATTTTTTTATGAATTTATGAATATAGCACTATGGGAAAAGCAACAGATTTAGAGTCAGAGGATGCAGGTTAAAATTCCAGTTTTTGTCACTACTTATGTAAATTTGGGCAAACTGTTTAGCTTCTTAGGACTCTAGTTTTCTCATCTATAAAATAAGGGAGTTGGAAAAGATGACCTTCTAAAAGTTTCTTTAAAATTTTTAAAAAATAAATTCATGATGATGGGGGCAGCTAGGTGGCACTTAACCCTCATTGCCCTGCAAAAAATAAATAACTAAATTCATGATGGCTTTTTCTATTTCCATTTTTTTTTTTAGGCAATTGGGGTTAAGTGACTTGCCCAGGGTCACAGAGCTAGTAAGTGTTAAGTGTCTGAAGTCGGTTTGAAACTCAGGGTCCTCCTGAATCCAGGGCCGGTGCTCTATCCACTGCGCTACCTAGCTGCCCCATTGCTATAATTTTTACATAAAAATGTCTTATCTAGTTACTGTCTAAAAATTCTCTGTTCCCTTTCAAAGGTCCCAATAATTTGGTCTAACCCTACCTTTGAAACTATTTCCTATCCCCAATATTTAACTGCCAATTTCAGTAAGGTGATCTTGGGAGGCACAGTACTGGCTTGAAGTCAGGAAGACTCATCTTCCTGAGTTCAAACTGTCCGAAACTTACTAGCTGTGTGACCTTGGACAAGTCACTTAATCCTGTTTGTCTCAGTTTCCTCATCTGTAACATGAGCTGCAGAAAGAAATGGCAAATTATTCCAATATCTTTGCCAAGAAAATCCCAAAATGGGTCACAAAGAGTCTGGACATGACTGAAAAACAACAACAAGTAATCTTACTGTCTTTAGATCATACTTATGTCGGTACCCACCTTTACTCTTCTCTTTGCCTATGAAATTTCCTTCAAAATTTTTTAAACATCCTGTTCATGTCTTAGGATTAAAACATATATAATTTCCATGAAATTTCTTCAATTTTATATTTAATTCCCATTCAATTAAATTCTTAAGTAGCTTCCATTGACAGACACTCTGCTAAGTGAACAGAATACAAAGATGAAAATAAAACAGTTCTTGTCCTCAAAAAAGTACATTTGTAAGATATACTACAAATGTAAAGACAACTAGAATACAAGGTAGGAAGAAAATCAAGTGGAGGAGGCTCTTTGAAGACATCTCTGTCCATAACTTATAATTCCTCATATTCCTTAGAGTTTCTAGCACAGTGCTGGGTATTCATTCAGTAAGTGTTAATAGTCTTTTTTTTTCCATTAAGGTGTAACATTATTGTTTATAGTATATCTTAAGTGTATCTGACTTTGACGGTGTGTGTGTATGGGTGCTGTTTCCCTCCCCAGTTCTTTTTTTTGGGAGGGAAAATGCCTGATATGAAAAATACCTACACCAATTTAGAATGGACAACCTCATAGGTAATTTATGGTCTTAAGAATGGGGTGATTTGTACAAAAATATTTATAGCGCTCTTTTTGTGGTGTCCTAAGAATTGGAAATCAAAGGAATGTCCATCAGTTGGGGAATGACTGAAAAAGCTGTGGCATATGACAGTAATGAAATATTGTCCTATGAAAATGACAAGCAGAATAGTTTCAGAAGCCTGGAAAGACTCTATGAATGAATGTATAGGTGAAGTGAACAGAACCAGGAGAATGCTGTGCACAGTAACAGCAATATTGTTCAATGAAGAACTATTAATGACAGCTATTCTCAGCAATACAATGATCCAAGACACCCAAAGAACTAATGATGAAGCATACTATCCACCTCCAGAGGATAAAGTGTTATTGATTGAATATAGGCTGAAGCATGCTATTTTTCACTCTTTCATTTTTTTCTTTTATTCATCTTCTTATACAAAATGACTAATATGGAAATGTTTTATATAATTGTGTGTGTATAACCTATATCTGATTGCTTATCACCTCAGGAACTGGGGAGAGGAGGGAAGAAGGGAGGGATAGAATTTGGAACTCAAAACTTTAAATATAAATGTTTATTTTAAAAAATTAAAATAAAAAAATGGGATGGATGGAGGTGCTAAAATGTGAAATGACTTGGCTGGTAACATACAGCTAGTATGTGTAAGAACCTGTACTTGTATTTAGGTCTTCCTGACTCCAAAACTAAGCCCTCTATCTACTACTCCCCATTGCCTTTCAATTCCACATAGGTAAACCTTTTTATTTATTTATCATATAGACATTTCATAGAGAAAAAAATATTATTATAAAGATTAGGGGGGAGAACTAGGTTCTAATTAAAGGAAATTACTACAGAGAAAAAATATTAATTATTACCAAGTCAAGGATAGTAGACTAAAATCTTCTGGTAAAACAAATTAGTGTTTGTTTAGAGAGCACTTATAGAGGGCACTTTTTTTAATGCTCCCAGACAGGATGAAATACACAATGACAATTCTAACTAGACATTTGGGAGGTTATAATATAAAAACCCATATCAAGTAGAACTTGGCTCCAAGGATCCTAGGGCTCAGATATAATCCCAATGTCAGGGTCATTCCATTGTGGACCCCATATGCTTAAGCAGAGGCTCCCTTGCTCCACCCATACCCATTATAGAAGGGATGCCAAAGGCACTTCCCCACAAACAATGACTTGGGATATGGGTGGTGCTGGCTGAGGTTTCTGGCTTCTCAATAACTCTCATCTGCACAGAAGGTTGGTTGGGTCCAAGTTCCATGTTTGTTGTACACCTAATAGTTCTAAAATATTTAGGGGAGGGAAAAGGTAACCAAAAGGCCCAGAAATTACTAGGGAGAGTTCAAGTGCTGTACATTTGGCCACTTGGGGCTCCTCCAGGGCCATGGAACAACTCACTCTTAGGCAGAAACTGAGGAGGATGGATTTTAACCCAATGCCAGGGATTCAAACACAATTATTTGTCTGCCAACTTGCTTGTTTCCCTGTGTACTCTCAGGACTGAAGAGGCCAGCCTATCATGCCTAGAAAAAACGTTCTCAGTGAGTAGGATGCTGCCCTGTGCCACTCTTTTGAAAGATATTTAAAAATATTTGGGAGTTATGAATTTTGAAATGATTTATAATTGTTTAAAACAGTATTTTTAAAAAAATTAGCAACCACAGAAAAAAGCAAAAGACATATGGATAGGTTTTGTTCTTAAGTGACAATTTATTCATCTCAGGCCTCTCTCCAACTCTGTCCCACCCCTCATGTATTGAACAAATGGTGGTCTTGTAGAAGGCCACTTCCACAGAATAATTCTGCAACCACTGAAATCCAAGAATAACTGAATAACAGAATTTCAGATTAAGAAGAAACCTCAGGGGCAGCTAGGTGGCGCAGTGGATAGAGCACCGGCCCTGGATTCAGGAGGATATGAGTTCAAATCTGGCCTCAGACACTTAACACTTATTAGCTGTGTGACCCTGGGCAAGTCACTTAACCCCAATTGCCTCACCAAAAACAAAAAAAGAAAACAAAAACAACAAAGAAGAAACCTCAGGGGGCAGCTAGGTGTTGTAGTGGATAAAGCACTGGCCCTGGATTCAGGAGGATCTGAGTTCAAATCAGGCCTCAGACACTTGACATTTACTAACTGTGTGACCCTGGACAAGTCACTTAATCCTCATTGCCCTGCCCCTCCCCCCCCAAAAAAAAAGAAAAAAAAGAAAGAAGAAACCTCAGAGACTCTCAGTGCCTGAAGAATTCTCTTTTCAACATATTCATTAGGTGGTCATCTAGCCATGATTTGAATCGTTCCAATGAGGTCTGAGTGGGCTCCCTCCCACTACTTTTGCAGGCAGCCCCTTCCTTTGGCAAGTTCTATTTGTGAGGAAGCTTTTTCTGACATCGAGATCAAATCTGCCCTTGCAACTCCAACTCATTTTTCCTACTTCTTTTCTCTTTTGGAATTCATTTTGCTTGATATGACAAGTACATTGAGTTATAATCATGGAATATATAGTTGGAAGTCATTTCAAGAGGTCTTGTGCTCTAATTTCTGATTTTAAGAAAGACTATGTAGTAAAAATATAAATAATAAATAAAAATCTAAATTGTTATTGATTATGTTTATTGATTTAAAAAAACCCACAAACTTGGGGTGTAGGGTGCTTTTGAATATTAGTGTCTACAGCTAAGAGATCAGGAAATGTGAAAAAAAAACCAAAACCAAACCAACCAAAATTTATTACAAATCTAGGGGGCGCAGTGGATAAAGCACTGGCCCTGGATTCAGGAGGACCTGAGTTCAAATCTAGCCTCAGACACTTGACACTTACTAGCTGTGTGATCCTGGGCAAGTCACTTAATCCTCATTGTCCTGCCAAAAAAAATTTTTTTTTTACACATCTAGCCCTAAGTAACAATATAAGAAGGTACCCATTTCTAGTCATAGATACAGGAACTATTTCACTTTTGTATTTGGATCCCTAGTCATTTTTTTAAATAATTAATTAATTTTTTTGTGGGACAATGAGGGTTAAGTGACTTGTCCAGGTCATAAAGCTAGTAAGTGTCAAATATCTGAGGCCAGATTTGAACTCAGGTACTCCTGAATCCAGGACCAGTGCTTTATCTACTGCACCACCTAGCGACCCCCTGGATTTGTACTTCTTAACATAGTACCTGAAACATAGTAGGCACTAATTGTAAGGGCTAAAATTGTAGCTATACTGTCTAAAATATCTAATGAATGGTCACCAATAAATTATAAGCTTTAACAAGAGTTAGACTTCTAAGCATTTATTAAGGAGAATAAGAATTTGGTAGAGAGAGAAAAGCCTACATTCATCTATCTATCAAAGGGAGAGTGTGTTTCTAGCTCCGCTCTCCGCCAGAGTCCACACCAAAGAGAGAGAGTCAGAGTGCCAGCCTCCCCCTTCTTCCTCCCACAAGCAAATGTCACTTCCTGACACCAAAGAAAAGATGCATGGTCCTGCCCTCAGAGGCCCTCTCTTCATGTTGGAGCTTTCTTGCAGCAAGTCTCCAGCAGGTGGCATCATTCCAATCGTTATATAATGAATGCTTGCTTGCTTGTCATCATGAAGGCTATGCAAGCAAATCCCTTAAAGTTTATTAATGTGTTTAAAAAAACCCAACCCAACAACCCATCACTATAACTTTATGTTATAGCCATTTACCTTTTTTTTTTTCCAGTTTCAGTTTTATTCAAGATCATGTACAAAATATTTATAGATTAAGCAGTATTTAATCCTTCTCCTCTTCTTCCTCCTGGTTAATCTGAAAATAATGTAAATCTTAGCTTTCCTTTCTATTTGCAATTTACATGGAGCCAATTTTATAAGTTGTTCTTTTAAATAGTTCCTTCTAAGGTACTTCGAATGTCTTTTATAAAGTAAGTGGCACCTCTCATGCATAGTTATTTTACTTTTGCTTCTCTCAACAATCACAACTCCTCTGCTTCCACTGAGGTTGCTCTTCATCATATTTCTTCATGGGCACTATGGTGACTGAGGAACCAAAAAGTGCCAGTCATTTCCCACCCATAGACTAGAGATTAAATCTTCCCTTTTGACAAAGAAAGGCAATGAAGCAAAAACATCCAGTAAAGAAACAGTGTCTGCCAACATATGCAATATATTCTGTCCTGGTAGTTCATAATTGCTCTGCCAGGAAGTAGTAGATATGCTTCATCATTTCTCATTCGTCACTTTCATTTGTTTTTTCATTACTCATTTAATGTCTTTTTAATGCTTTTACATTGTTTTAAAACTTGTGTATATTTTTCTTTTGTTTTACTAATTTTTCTCACTATCAACTCATATAATATCCCCACATTTCTCTGAATTTCTTATATTTACTATTTATTGTAGCACAATAATATTTCATTACATTTTTTTTTTTTGGTGAGGCAATTGGGGTTAAGTGACTTGCCCAGGGTCACACAGCTAGTAAGTGTCAAGTGTTTGAGGCTGGATTTGAACTCAGGTCCTCCTGACTCCAGGGCCTGTGCTTTATCCCCTGTGCAACCTAGCTGCCCCCTATTTCATTACATTTTTATGCCATAGGTTCCCCTCCCCCCCAGCATTCCTCAATTAACAGGTACCCATTTGTTGCTCATTCTTTGTTACTACAGTGTTACTGTGAGCCCTTTGTTACATATTGGACCTTTGTTTCTTTTTACTTATTTAGAGAGCACATCAGTCTATATTCTTAATCTCTAGAAATGTTCAAAAAAGGAATAGATTTTCTTTGTTTTTTTTGTTTTTTGGCTGGGCAATGAGGGTTAAGTGACTTGCCCAGGGTCACACAGCTAGTAAGTGTCAGGTGTCTGAGGCTGGATTTGAACTCAGGTCCTCCTGAATCCAGGGCCAGTGCTTTATTCACTGCGCCACCTAGCTGTCCCCAGGAATTGATTTTAAACATTATGAATAAAGCCATGCAGATTTTCTGAAGTATGTGCTAAATAAGACATCAACATTTTTGTTTTCTCCTAGGCTTGAATACTCTAAGTAGTTCTCTTCTATCCACTAGAAAAATAATGTCTAATGGGAATACGGACATAGATGCAACAGGCATAAATTTAAGACCATTGCAAAAATCTGTCATTGGCACGGGTGGTGCTCTGCCTACTGCATTTGCCAAGTGAGCAGGGTACATTGATAATGTCTAGTTAAAGAGCCAGTTGTCTTTCCAGTAGAGGTTGAGAAGCAGACTTGTAGAGCAGAAAGGTCTCACAAGAAGAAAGCCAAGTTTTCAACAGTAGCTGTAGCAGCAGCAACAATGACATGACTGTTTTTCTTAGTGATCTAGGGAACTTGCCAAGTGTTCTTGTGCGCAGCCAACATACACCAGGGCCTGTGCTACATACTGTAAGAGGAAAAGGATTTTACTGTACATTGTCTCAAGCCTATAGCATTTAGAAAAATGACTTAGAATATGAACTTAGAACAGTAGCTTGGATAGCTGAAATTTTTACAAGTAAACCTTCTTGTCAGAGAATGTGAAGCTTCTAATGAATTACTCTATGGCTACCTTTATCTTACCTGGAGAACATTCAATGGAAGCAGATTAACTGGGATTTTTGTGTGTGTGTGGTTCCTGGGTTTTCCATTCTAATTCAAAAAACATTATTAAGAACTTACCATAGGGGCAGCTAGGTGGAACAGTGGATAAAGCACTGGCTCTGGATTCAGGAGGACCTGAGTTCAAATCTGGCTGCAGACACTTAACGCTTACTAGCTGTGTGACCCTGGGCAAGTCACTTAACCCCAATTGCCTCACACACACAAAAAAACCAACTAGTTTTTTTGAACCACAAATGAGTACACTTAGTTTCTATTTATCTAAGAGGTTAAAGAATGGTGCAATGGATTGGGGGGGAGGGGATGCAAAGCAGGGACTTTGTGTTATGAGAGAAAATACATGTTTGAATCCGTATAACACTTCATTGTTTTCAAAGTATTTCCATATATATATATATACACTGTATCATTTTAGATTCATGACTCTCAAATTACCATTAACCAGGGGGCAGCTAGATGGCGCAGTGGGTAGAGCACTGGCCCTGGATTCAGGAGTACCTGAGTTCAAATCTGGCCTCAGACACTTAATACTTACTAGCTGTGTGACCCTGGGCAAGTCGCTTAACCCCAATTGCCTCACTAAAAAAAAAAAAAAATTACCATTAACCTTAATTTGTAGATAAGGAAACTGAGGCAGAGGCAATATAATGAAGTACCAGGGTTCACAGCAAGTGTACTATCATCAATTCTCAAACTTTTTTATTTCAGGAGCCCTTTTTACACTTAAAAATTATTGAGGAGAGGGACAGCTAGGTGACGAAGTGGATAAAGCACTGGCCCAGATTCAAGAGGACCAGATTTCAAATCTGACCTCAGACACTTGATACTTACTAGCTGTGTGACCCTGGGCAAGTCACTTAACCCTTAGTGCCCTGAAAAAAAAATTGAGGACTCCAAAGAGCTTTTGTTTATATGGGCTACATCTATTCACATTGACTATTATAAATTAAAATAGACAAAATATTGTTTTTTCTTTATTAATCTTAAAATAATGTCAATTACATGTTAATATAAATAATATTTTGACAAAAATAACTATTTTTCCAAACAAAAAAAGTGAGAAGAGTAGTATTGTTTTACATATTTTTGAAAATTCCTTTAATGCCTGGCTTCTTAATAGAAGATAATTACATTCTCATATTTGCTTCAACATTCAATCTATTGAGATATGCTATTTTCATTGAAGTACATGAAGAACATCTAGTCTCACACAGATAAGTAGTTGGAAAAGGGAAGGGTATTTTAATATGCAATTAATATTTTAGTATTATTATAAAAATAGTTTTGACTTAATGGAGCTCCAAAAGGGGACCTCTAGTGTTACACAAGCCACATTTTGAGATCTACCATTCTATGCCATACATACCTTTTATGTATCTGTATGGTGATAGGACTGCTGAATGTAATAGAAGAGGACTTCTCTTTTCAACTGAAAAGTAAGCAAATATCTGGGGAAATTAAAAAAATCATATTCCTTTTACTCTAACAGTTTTCCTTAATGTCTTGGTCACACTGTATCTGGATAATTCTGCTCCACCTGCACAGACATCCCTTATGATGTGTTTCCTAGTACATATTTTTTCCCCCTTTTCCACAGAGACATAACTTGGATAGGGCAATAGGGGCTTCTTTCAGGACAGTGAAACTTAATGGGCCAAAAAATGTAGTGATTACTGTAATATTTACCAACTGAATTTGTCTTAATTATGTCTTGCATTATTTTCTATCATGATTTACAAAGTTAATTTGAGGGTTGGGTTTTTTTTCCTGCTGCTTATGCTAGTGCCAAAATTTCTAGTTTCAGCTGTGTTTTATCTGTTATTCATCCTCTCAAAAATAAAATTTAAAAACAGATATTAAAAATTAAATGAAATTATAAAAGGATAGCCATATACATTTTAGAAGAGAAAAAGGCAAGAATGATATGTATTTAGTAATCTAAGCACTAAATGAATAACCTGAGCATCATCATGCTTTGGGAAATAGCATACTACGAGTCTGTTTTGTATGCCAAGAGACCCCATAGCTTAGTCCCTTATTTTATAGATAAAGAGACCAAGGCCAAAAGATGTTAAGGGTTTTGCCCAAAGTCACACAAAGAGTAAACAGCACAGCCAAGGCTTGAACTCAGAGCACCTGATTCCATATCCATGGTGAAGAGCTGGTTTCACCTGGGCTCCAGTCCTGCCTCTGACATATATATTAACTGTGTGACCCTAGGTAAGTAACTGAACTTCTTGGTTTCTCCAGGCAATTCTGTAAGACTAAAGAAGCTACAGAGAAAGTAATGATCTGCATTGGGAAAATTGCTAGTGGTCTGTTTCAGTGAGATCACAGATTCTGTGATACCAGCCCAAGTTGTAGAGAAGATTTTGAATCAGGAACTGTTGAGCTAGAAGACCTCTTTACCAACTTCAAAATTCTTTGATTGGAGGGCAGCTAGGTAGTGCAGTGGATAGAGCACCGGCCCTGGATTCAGGAGGACCTGAGTTCAAATTTGGCCTCAGACACTTGACACTTACTAGCTCTGTGACCCTGGGCAAGTCACTTAACCCCAATTGCCTCACCAACATAAAATAAAATAAAATAAAATAAAATAAAATAAAAAATTCTTTGATTGGGGCAGCCAGTAAAAAAAAAAATAACCAACAACAAAACAACTTCATTCTCAATGGTGGCATTGAGATTCTACTGCTTTAATGGATAGAGACCATACACATAGAGATTGGGCCTATCATTTTATTGGTCTAGAAACCTCCCAGGTGAGGAAACTCCCCCTTCCAATGAAGGCCAGCATCTTTTCTGAAACTTTTAGTCTGACAGCAGGGGTTCCTAATCTTTTGTGTGTGTCATATACCCCTTTGGGATCTGGTAAAGGACATGGACCCCTTCTCAGAATAATGGCTTTAAATATGGAATAAAATAACAGAATTGCCAAGGAAATCAGTCATTTTGGAATATAGTTATTATAATATGAAAACAACAACAAAAACAATTTTACAGACCCCAGGTTAAGAACTTTTATCTCAGAGAGTTGCCTAGTAGCATTCTCAGTTTCCAAGTGACTTGCCCAGGGTCATATAGCCAGTGTATATCTGAGGTAAGGCTTGAACTTTGGTCTTCAAGGCTAGCTCTCTATCCACTATCCCACACTGCCTTTCTCTTTAAGGAGATATTTTGGATTCATAGGCTCCACAAGTTAACTAGACACTATCCAAATATATCTCTTTACTCTTTATACTCTCAAGGAGATAAGCCTTTCCCCATCCCCGAAATGTTGTTCAAGGTTGCTCATGATATTTTGAAATTGAAAAGGTTCAAAACCACTCTTTGAGGGAAGCTGTGAAGGCTTATTAAGATGGGACAGAATTACTATGACTTAATTAACTTGTTAAGTGATTTCTTGGGGAAATATATGAATAATGTCCCTTGTTTTTACTTCCTGACTATTGCATACAAAAATAGGAAATAAAAAACTGTTGTTATGGATAAAGAAATGTTCACACCTTGGTTATTTCCTCTTTTGCCTCCTTTACATTCATTGTTTCCATTTTTCTTAAAGTTTGTTGCTTCTTTCCCCTTGTGAGGAGAATGATGGGAGAGTCACGATATAGTGCAGACTTTTGCTTTGGGTTATAACTTTCCCAGAAAACAATAAGAACAAGAAGTAGGCACTTTCTTGAGTTGCTTTCCTAAAACTAGCTCAGTTCCCATCACCCTACTTGGTTCTTCTCCCTCAGCCCACATTCCCTCTTGTCCCCATTATTTCCACCATCTGAATGTTTTCCCTCCCCTCTTATTATAAATATTCTTTAAGGTTCAGCTCATTTCTCATTTCTTCCAAGAAGATGCTCTTTCAGCATCTGTAGCAAATATTTATCAAATTAAAACTTGAACATCCTTACTATTTGATTTTTAGTACATAGTATAATGCTTAGTTGTTCTTTTCTTATTCCATGGATACTGATTTTGTCTTCTATACATAGATAGTAAAACTCCTTGAAGGCGCAGACCAGATCCTATGTCTCAAAGAGTTTCAAAGTTGGAAAGGACCTCAGAGATCTTTAAGTTCTACTTTCTAAATCATGTAGGAGCCCCATCTATAACATGCCTATGAATGGTTATACGAGCCAAATGGACACCCAGCTTTGTCTTGGGAATTCAGTGCATTTCAAATCCATTCCAAATTATAATAGCCTATCCCGCTTGATGTCAAGGAGTTGGAAATGGGGTCAAGACAATATGCTAGTAAGAATGATTTCAGGGGCAGCTAGGTGGCGCAGTGGATAGAGCACCGGCCCTGGAGTCAGGAGTACCTGAGTTCAAATCTGGCCTCAGACACATAACACTTACTAGCTGTGTGACCCTGGGCAAGTCACTTAACCCCAATTGCCTCACTAAAAATAAATAAAAATTTAAAAAAAGAATGATTTCAGAGAGAGGAAGATTAGCTGCAAAAGATTGGTATTGGCAAATGAAGCCTAGGGGAAATTTGAGCAGGGAGAGATTACTTTCATATTCTTATTTGTATTATATTTATGTAGAATCCTCTCTCAGTCTAGTTACTCAATTTGTACTTGAATTAGCATTGCATTCCTTCTGCTTCTCCTCTTCCTCCCACTACTGGAACTTGGGCTCTTATCCCTGAGACCCAGGGTTCCAATAGGTAAGATTTCATCTTATCTTACCTGGTCCCATCTACTAAGGTAATTCCTGTTTATCTCTAAGATGGGTGACTTCTACTTGCTGGGCCTTCTCCCCATTTTTTTTTTAAGTGAGGCAATTGGGCTTAAGTGACTTGCCCAGGGTCATCCAGCCAGCAACTGTTAAGTGTCTGAGGTCAGATTTGAACTCAGGTACTCCTGACTCCAGGGCCAGTGCTCTATCCACTGTACCACCTAGCTGCCCCTTCTCCCCACTTTCTAACCCTTGCTTGCCTGTGTCTTTTCCTATTCTTACTATTTATCCTATTATCCTATGTTAATAAGATCCTATTATTATTATTTTCCTTGAAGACAGGAACTATATTTCTTCCTTGTATTTTTATTTCCAGTACTTACCCCAGTGCTTGTTATACAATAAGAGCTTAATAAATGTTCTGCTATTCATTCATTGAGTTTCAATTATTTGATTGTTGGGTTTTATTTTCCATTTGCTACCTAAAGTTTCTAAACTCCAAAGAGCAATGAAATCAGATATGCCACAGGAAAATTACATAAGCAAAAATATGAAAGGAAAAGAAAGGGGGAAGATGGGAGACAGGGAGACCAGTAATGAGGGGATTCTAACAGTTTAGGTTGCAGATGATCAGGGGCAGCAAGGTGGCACAGTGGATGCAGTGCCTGGTTGGGAGTTCTCTTCCTGAGTTCAAATTCGACCTCAGACACTTACTAGCTATGTGACTCTGGGCAAGTCACTTAACCTTGTTTGCCTCAGTTTCCTCATCTGTAAAATGAGCAGGAAAAGGAAACGGAAAATCACTCCAGTGTCTTTGCCAAGAAAACCCCTAATTAGGTCATGAAGAGTGGGCCAGAGCTGAAAAAATGACTAAACAACAACACAAGTGATGAGGAAGTGAACTAGGGGCAAGGCAGCAAGAGTGGAGAGAAGGGAGCAGATGAGAAAAATGTGGGGGAAGAAGAATCAATAGGAGCTGGCAACCGATTGAAAGTAGGGAGCAAGGAGGAAGAGCCAAAGATGATAGAAAGGCCTCTGGCCTGGGTGACTTGGAGGATGGTTCAACTCTCAGCAGAGGAAGGACACACTCTGTGGGGAAAGATGAAACATCATTTTGGACATGCAGAATCTAAGGTGTGTGCAGGGCAGATATCACTATTGGTTCACTGGAATGTATAGCTAAACAATATGAGGTCCTGTGACCTTGGGCAAGTCACTTAACCCTCATTACCCCATCAAAAAAAAAAAACACAAAAAAATTTTAAAAGGGGGCAGCTAGGTGGCGCAGTAGATAAAGCACCGACCTTGGATTCAGGAGGACCTGAGTTCAAATCCAGTTTCAGACACTTGACACTTAACTAGCTGTATGAGCTTGGGCAAGTCACTTAACCCTCACTGCCCCATCAAAAAAAAAAAACAACAACAAAAACAAAAACAAAAAAAATAAACAATACAAGGCCAAAGGATCAGAGTTCAAATTTTGGCTCAATACTTACTACCTGTATGACCTTGGGATTTCAGTTTCCTCATCTATTCAATTAAGAGTTGGACTACGTGGCTTCTAAGGTCCTGCCCTTCCTACTCCAAATCAACATTCCTATGGACTATATAATCTGTTCATCCCCCTATGCTCCTCTGGTCCAAGGTTGACTTCATCATTATTACCACTATCAACAAATGTGTATTGAGCATAGATTACATGCAAGGCATTGCATCTGAAGACCATGTAAGGGGGCCTAAGAACACAGCTATTTCCCTCAGTTGGCTTACCTTTTAGTAGGGGAAAGACCTTGCCACTCCAGGCATTATATGAACTGCACCAGATTAGAGGTACAGGTCAGTATGTCAGAAAAGGGAGAGGGTACTGGAGTGATCAAGAAAGACTTCACTGCCACCTCAAGCAGAGCAGCAATTGAAAATGACAATTCTGTTTTTTTGTTTGTTTTTTAAATTTTTGCAAGGCAATGAGAGTTAAGTGACTTGCCCAGGGTCACACAGCTAGCTAAGTGTCAAGTGTCTGAGGCTGGATTTGAACTCAGGTCCTCCTGAATCCAAGGCCAGTGCTTTAACACTGCGCCACCTAGCTGCCCCAGAAACGACAATTCTAAGAAGCGATAACAAAACTTCTTGCCTTTTTCCTCTTGTTTTCATCGGCAAGCTTCTTGAAGAAATACTAATTTCTCACTGTTTCCTCAACTATTTCCATTCTGGCTTGCTTCCCTACCATTCCATTTTCTCAGAAAATGAATGGCCTTTGCCCCCTCCCCTTTGGTATTCGTCTTCTGTGACTTCTTGGTGGCCTTTGTGGCTTTTTCTCCCTTCAGTTTGGTATATTGAATAGGGTGTAGACCTAGGTTCAAATCCTGCCTCAAACACTTACTAGCTGTGTGATCCTGGGTAAATCACTAGCCTTCTATTCTAGTCTCAGTTTCTCCATCTGCATAATGAGGGGGCTGGACCTGATGACTTCCAAGGTCCTTTCTAGTTCCAAATCCATGACTTTCGATCTCTAACAACATGAGTAGAAATAACAAAAAAGTAAAATGGAATGATTTGTAATTTTAATAAATAAGTTTGGCTTTGGAGAAGAGTTGAAAGAATGAATTTCTCTATCTTCTTGCACAATTGAAGGGCTATGTATATAGAATATTACACACATAAGAAAACCCCAAATGGGATCATGAAGAGTCAGACATGAATGAAAAATTACATGACAACAACTATTTGTTTTTGTTTTTGCAAGGCAATTGGGGTTAAGTGACTTGCCTAGTGTCACACAGCTAGTAAGTGTTAAATGTCTGAGGTCGGTTTTGAATTTGGGTCCTCCTGACTCTAGGGCCAGTGCTCTATCCACTGCACCACCTAGCTGCCCCAACAACAACTATTAATGTGTTGGTTTTACTGACCTGTTTTCTTTCTTTTTAAAAATCTTTATGAAAAGGGATGGCAGAAACCAGGTCCTGTGATTTCAGTACCAACACTCTTCATTGTACCTTACAACTTCCTCTTATCCTCAGGAAGCTCACAATTTAGCTGAACTCAGAGACAGCTGTGCCACAGTGGGAAGGATGTTAAGCTGAGTCAAGGAAACCCAAGTTCTGCCATTCCCAGATCTGCCTCTCTGGGCCACAGTTTTCTTAGTTCAGGTAACACTGGATAATTCTATGGAGTCTTAAATATATTTTGCATCTTGGTTCAACTGAGCCTTGCAGGGGCAATTAGGTGGCAATAGTGGGTAGAGTACTGGGGCTGGGTTCAGGAAGACCGAAGTTAAAATCCACCCTCAGATATTAGCCTGTGTGACCCTGGGCAAGTCACTTAACTTCTGTTTGCCTCAGTTTCCTCAGTTGTAAACAGGAGATAATAACAGCACTTTTCTTGCAGGGGTGTTGTGAGGATAAAATGAGAATATATTTGTAAAACATTTATCACTATGCCTGGCAGCTATATAAATGCTAAATCCATGGTCACCCTACTATCTTTTCATAGCTGGATCCAGGAACTGGGGAGCAGTGTGGATCTAGGAATTCCCCTTCTTTTCTACATTAGATTGGGTCAAGTGGCTCTGTTCTCTCTTGGGGTCACATAGTCAGTTAATAAACATTTACTAAGCACCTACTAGTGCCAGACAGAGTTAAGAGGTCCTCTTACTTCTACTTGCTGATATTTCTCTGGGTGTGAAGAGAGAACAGGCCATCTGCCTTTGCCCTAAGCCTGCCATTAGTGGCTGAGAAGGGGAACAAACAATACTACAGGAAGACCTGAATTCAAATCTAGTCTCAGAACCTTACTAGCTGTGTGACTCCAAGCAAGTTACTTACTACCTCTATTTGCCTGTTTCCTTAACTCTAAAGTGGATATCATAAGAGCATCCACCTCTAAGGGCTGTTGTGAGAATCAAATGAGATAATATTTCTAAAATGTTTAGCACAGTGCCTGGCACGTAGTAGGTCCTTACTTCCTTTAAAGAGCCTTGAATAAGATTCTTGGGAAGAAAATAGATTTGTTATAATTTCTGGGGACTAAAAAAACCCCAGCCTTTTAAAAAAAATTAAGAAGGAAGATTTCTTTAAAGAATAACACTGATGTATGTCTTTGTCAAATCAGTCATTTCTCTATATTGCTAAGCCTTGTTTCTGGTTGCCCACTCTGGAATTTTATCCTATGCTTCAACGGGAAAAAAACAGCTAAAGTAAATCAGTTAGTTCAAAAGAAAAATTCCGTTGCAGGGAGGGGGCATAGCACTGTAGTGTGGTGTGGGATTTGCAATAAGAGGCCCTGGATTCAAATCTTGATTTTCTCTTTTATTTGCTCTGTGACCTTGGGTATATCAGTCTACCGCTCTGGACATTAGTTTTCTCATCTGTTAAAAAGGAGGGTTGAATGAGGCCTCTTAGAAGCTCTAAATTTGTGATCTTGGATTTGAGAATATATACAACCTTGTGCCTGCATAATTCCTCCTGTCTCTGTAGAAAGGAGAGAGATATGCTTCATTATCTATTTTCCCAGACCGAGATGAGTTATTTCAATTATTCAGAGTTTGGCTTTAGCAGGAGGGCTTTACTTTCATTTATGTCTCTGATATGTATTCCCCCCATGATATGATTGTTTCAGAATAATTTGTTCAATTTGAAGTTCTGGCAGCATTCTTTATCCCATTTCCAATCCTTATAAAATTTGGACTTCTGTGTTTCAAACATTACAAACTTCAAATATGTAAGGTTTCTAAAAGAGACTGCATTTTTATCATTTGTAGAGAGCAGACACACCCCATGACACTTGGAATGGTTCTAGACTCCCTCCTTCTTGTCCTTTTGTCCAGTGCCTAGATTCCTGTGGTAAGAGCAGGTTAATATTTTGCTGTTACTACAAATAGCACACAAAACTTATCCATTTTGCTTTGCACAAGTAGGTCATTCATCAGACTTCCATGGGATTTGGGGTGAGGGAGGATGATTGATAATGGCAGGTAATTTTATTCATTTTTCTTAGTGAGGTTGAGTAATGGTGGAGCCTTTAACATTAGTAAGTTTCTTGAACCCTAACATTTGGCTTGACTTAACCTCAACAAGGTTTTGTAGGAGTTACTTATTTGGCTCTCCTAGAATCTTTGAACTTTGTCCTTTTCCCCTCTGATAACTTTATTCTTGCAGTTCTGTTTGGCCCAGTTTAGGATTTACAAATGATAGGTTGAATTGACTTTAGAAAATTTATTCATGTGCATTTTCCAACTCCTCCACCCAATGATTACGGATCTAATCACAAAATAGATGCCTTAAAATAGTCAGTTACAGGATAAAGGAAAGATAAATCAGTGGAGTTTGTGTCTCTCTGTCATGAAACCAAGCTTTGAACCAAGAGTTAAGAAACTTCACCACCACCTATTACTGTATGCTTGATCTGTGATTCCCTGAGCTGGAGGCCAGCACGTCCAATTCTGTTCCACTTCAGTGGCCAGCTTGATTTTGACCCGACAAGGTTACCACGGTAACAGTGGGCTTCCAGGTATTGATGTGGGTGGTGTGAAGATTTGGACAAGATCCCAAATTCTGCTTAGTGTTCCATTACCACCCTAAGATGTGAGTCACTCAAGGCTGTAGTCTAGGTGAGGCCAAACTCAGGGAGTCAGAGGGTCCAGATTGTATGGGTAGTATTCTTTGGTTTCTGAGTTGCCATTTTTGTTGCAAACTGTGGTTTTGTATTTTCAGGTGGGTATGATTCAGAACATGCTTCTATTTTGAATTCTAAGGCAAAATTTCACCTTTTGGACTCCACCAATATAACATTACTAAGAAAAAGCAGGGTTCAAAAGATATTAGTAGTATATATCACTCAGGTTTTTTTCATCCCCTTGTTTGTGGACTATGAGTCTAAAGAATATGTTGGGAGTAGGCTAGGGTAGGATAAGAAGAATAAAAAGTATTCCCTTCTCTATTCCAGCCAGCTTCTGTATTCTAGGACCCTTCTTAGTTGTGGTTCTTTCTCCTAGATTGCATTAGTTTAGAGATTTTCAAAGTTTGGTCTGGGGATCTCTAGAGGGCCTGAAGACTCTTTCAGAGGGTCCTAGTGAAGCCCCTAAAGCCATCTAGAAGTAAAGTAGCACTTGTGCAGGAAACCACCATCACTCACCACCAATACCAACAACTAAACAAATGCCACCAATAGCCCAAGAAATAAGGGAATAGCAGTGCCCAGCATATCTCCAACCATGGGACCAGGCTGGTCCTTGTGGCTACCAACCAGGACAAGAATTCTTGTGGAGATGTGGGTAGTCAACTGCCTTTTTAGGTGCTGAAGCCTCTCATAAGCTGCAAGTATTGAAGACCTAGAAAGGAAAATTCTTTACATTAGAAACAGATATGATATTATCAATGGAAATGTCATTAGAGAAGATGCATTCCCATTCACTTTGCTGTTACGTCCTATGGGACCTTTCCCCCTGACTTGAAGCTACAACTTTCTACGTATTTGTTTCCCCCATTAGAATGCAAACTTCATGAGAGCAGAGAAAGACTGGCTTTTCCATTTGTATTTCCAGTACTTAGCAGAGTGGTATACCAAGCAAGACTTAATAAATGCTTTTTCATTCATTCACTTGTTCATTCATTCATTCCAGAGGAGAGATTATGAGGGCCTGAACTAGAGTAGTTGGTTATGAGCCCAAAGAGAAGGGGGTAGATGCTAGAGCTGATATTAAATATCAAGTGACCTGGGAAACCAAAGTAGTTAAAGAAAAACTGTTTGATAAATGTAAAAGTCAGATCTAAAGGGAATTGGATCAGATCTAAAGGAGTTGGTCCTGAGCGATATTGCATCTAGGTTTGTTGGGACTTGATGCTTTTTTTTTCTTTCCACTGTAACATACACATTTCTAGTGATAGAAAATTAGAGTCCATCAGGGTCTTTCTTTACCCTGAATAGTCCTGTACAAACATGGTTATGTTCTTAAACTCTTCTTTTTCTAGAATTCATTTTAAGCATCCTTTTCTACTTGTGTAACAATTTCTTGAGGATTCCTAAAAATAAAAGAGGACCACAGGATAAGACAAACTTAATATGCAAGTTGGTCATGTATGCACACACACATATACACATATGTACACACAGTCTATATAGAAATGCATGTGTACATACTCATACGTAACATGAATACATAATACATGCATACATGCATATGTAACATGGATACATAATACATGCATATACATATAATACACCAACAATGCCTATATAGACACAAATTATATATTTATGTATTTACATATATATGCATGTATGTGTAAAACACCCAACTAATTTACATATTAAGCTTATTTGTTTTGTCCTATGAGTCTCTTTTATTCCTAGGAATCCTGAAAGAGAAAGTGTTATACAAATGGAAGTGGCTAATTAGCATGAGTTCTAGAAAAAGAAGAGTTTAGATATGTGTATATATATATACATATATATGCACATACATGCACACATATACATGTATATAGATGTAGCTAGGGAAGTAGGTAGATGGATAGATGGATAGATAGAATGGAAAGAAGGAAGGAAGGAAGGAAGGAAGGAAGGAAGGAAGGAAGGAAGGAAGGAAGGAAGGAACTAGACTTGTGATTTCATTGGTATATGGAATTTCTGATTGGGGAAACTCCCTCTGCCAATGCAGGTCAATACCTTCTTTGCAACTTGTATTCTTAGAGGTCCCTAGAGCTGAGCCCAAATGAGAGGTTACATCATTTGCTCAGAGCCACTCGGCCAAGATTTGTCAGAGACAGGACTTGAACCCAGGTCTTCTTAACTTTGACAGTGGTTGTCTCTATCCTATATCATGCTGTCTCTACATGTAGATATAAGACATTAAAGAGTCATATAATCCAAGAATTGGAAGGGACCTCACCACCCACTGAGTCCAATTCAGATCCAAAAGGAATTCCGATGGCAAGTAGTCATCTAGCCTCTGTTTGAAGACCTCCAAAGAGTGGAAATCCACCATCTTTAGGAGCAACCCATCCCATTTCTGGACTGCATTAATTATTAGGAAGTTTTTCCTGACATCAAACCTAAACTTGCCCTTTGTCTCATGGTTCCCATGGTTCTGCGCTCTGGAACTAAACAGAATGATTCTAATGCCTCTTTCACATGATGACATTTTAAATCCTTGAAGAAAGCCACCTGTTTCCCCATAGTCCAATTATGTCACTCTAAACACACCTGGTTCCTTCACCCAATCCTCATACAACATGGAGTCATGTCCCTTCAGCATCCTGGTTGCCCTCCCTGGAGCCTTTAGTAGTGCTCTTCAATGGTAGCAGCTAGAACTAAACACAGTACTCAAGACGAGGTCTGTGAGATTTGTTGTTGTTGTTCAGTTGTCTAACTCTTTGTGATCCCTATTTGGGGTTTTCTTGGTAATGATACTGGAGTGGTTTGCCATTTCCTTCTCTTGCTCATTTCACAGATGAAGAAACTGAGGCAATCAGGGTTAAGTAATTTGCCCAGGGTCACACAGTTAAAAAGTGCATGAGGCCAGATTCAAACTCAGGAAGATGAGTCTTCCTGGCTCAAGGCCCAGCTCTCTTATTCACTGGGTCACCTAGTTGCCCCAGTGGGATCATTACCACTCTATTCCAGGGAGCTATGTCCCTCTTCATGTAAGTCAAGAGCAAATAAGGTGGGGTTTTTTGGCTCCTACACTACATTGCTGACTCATATCAAACTTACAATACACTAACATCTCTAGATCTTTTTCAGAATAACTTTTACTTCATTATGCCTCCCCCAAATACTTTTTCTCACTGGATTCAGCCCAGTGTTGAACTAAGATCTTGTCAGGATCCTGTCCTTTTGGATCCTGATTCTATCATCCATTATGTTAGCTATTTCTTCTAGGCTCGTGACATTTGCAAATCTGATCTATATTTTTTATCCAAGTGTTGATAAAAATATTAAACAGCATATGGTGGGGCAGCTAGGTGGTGCAGTGGTTAAAGCACCGGCCCTGGATTCAGGAGGACCTGAGTTCAAATCCAGCCTCAGACACTTGACACTTACTAGCTGTGTGACCTTGGGCAAGTCACTTAACCCCCACTGGCCCCGCAAAAAAAACCCAAACCAAAAACAAACAAACAGCATATGGCAAAGCACAGATCCCTGGGTCCCTCCACTGGAAATCTCTTGTCATGTTGAAATTAACAAACACTGTTTGGGTTTGGCCAGCCAAACTTGGTCTGCATTCATCTTTATGATCTCATCCATATCATTCTGTCTTCTCCATGAAAGTAGTATGAGATATTTTATCAAAATAAAATTTTATTTTTGATATTTTATTAAATTTTTTTTGCAAAAATACAAGTTATCATCAGCTCCTCTAGTTTAGCCAACACCTTCAGAGATGAATTTATATGTGGCTGGAATCCTACGTCCCCGTGTTTTCCCCAAGATGGAATAGGGACCCCAGAAATAATATGTTAAATATATGTATAATAGTAAAAGGCATAATGTAATATGTTAATGATTATAATAATAAGTATGCAAATATAATTTAAAAATTCTAAGTTAAACCTGATATCAACCAGTGGGTATTCCTAGAGCCATTTCCAACTGGCTAGAAAGCTTGATTGTTAAATTTTTGGCATGAGAATTTATGCCTCAGAAATCAGCAAATTCTAGGAATTAAAGCTTGATTTATTGTTTTGTTGTCTATTCTATTCAGTTCAATAAAAATTTATTAAGCACCTAATATGCACTGTGCCATGTGCTGGGGTGTTTATAATAGTCAAAATTACTTATTTGCTCAAAGTCTTTCTTAAAACAATATTGCTGTTATTATATACAATGTTCTCTTGCTTCCCTTCTTTTTGTTCTTCATTATTCTGTGCAAGTTTTCTAAGATTGTCAAGCTCATAATTTCTTATATTGATGACCCTTATACTTTTTGCATGGATTATTGTTAGAATATCCCAATTGTCCTCTGACTAGTTTCCCCCTTTTCTAATTCATCCTTTTCCATGTAGCTTACAAATGGAAAGACACAGGTCTGATCACATCACTCCAAGTCTTCAAACTCCTTAGTCAGACAATGTTCTAGGCTCTTGGCTAGGTACTGGGATGCAAAATAAGGCAAAAAACAGCCCCGGCCCTTAAGGAATTCATATTCTAATGCCTTCTATAGTCTTGATCTAACCCATACTTCCATCCTTATGTAACCTAGGGTTCAAGCCTATTTGCATAAGCCTCTTAGTGGAGAATGATTATTCAATGCTTATTTGTACATAATTTTTTGGTTATCTCCCTCATTAGATTATGAATTCTTTAAGAATTAGAGTGTCCGGCAGCTGGGTGGCTTAACCTCAATTGCTTCACTAAAAAAAAAAAAAGAATTAGAGTGTCTTTTGCTTTCCTTTGTTTCTCCAGGGTTTAGCACCTAGTTGGTGCTTAATAAATTTGTTTACTGACTGCTGACTCCCCCTCACACACTTTATGTTCAAGATAAAATGGATGACTTGTAATTTTCCAAACTTGGCCTTCCTTCTCTCGCCTTCATGCCTTTGCTCAACTTGTCTCTCATGCCTGGAATGCATTCCCTCCTTACTCTTCAATGCCAGCCCTGACTCTTGTGAAAGTGGCCAAGTCATTTAATTTCTCAGTCTGAATTTTCTCATTTATAAGATGATTATTGCAATGTTTCTCTCAAAAGGTTCTAGAGAGGTCTCTTAGGACATTTCTTAGTTTGGTTTCTCTGAGAGTTTAGGGAGACTCTCACCTACCAGCAGTCCCACAAGACTGGAGGTCAAATAAAACGACTAGTCAGACTAAAAGGAAAAGAAATTTCTATGTGTGATAAGGAAGAGTGCTTGCTGATTGCAGCTTCATCTTCCTGGGGAACAAGTTTGGATTATATAGCTTTCTCAGTTCTGCTTAGAGCACACAGCCCATTGGCCGTACTCTATAGCATTTGGATGAAGCAATGGGAATCTATCCCAACAGGAAAGTTAGTTCACAAAGTTGAGTGAAGCATTTGTGGTGTCCAGTGAAGCAAAAGAGTGCTATGTGCATCAACGTTTTGTCTATTCAGCCCATGCAGGATGGAGATAATTGAATCAAGTTTTATTATTCAATCTACAGCAGAAGGGAGGGGTTGAGGGGAGGAGCTGGGTGGCACAATGGGTAGAGCACTGTCCCTGAAGTTGGGAGGAACTGAGTTCAAATCTCACCTCAGACTCTTACTAGCTGTGTGACTCTGGGCAAGTCACTTAACCCCAATTGCCTTAAACATTTGTGGCCATCTCCAATCATCCTGATATATGTATCTTGCCACTGGACCCAGATGGCTCTGGAGGAGAGAGTGAGGTTGGTGACTTTGTACCTCTCTCCCTCACTTAAATCCAATTCACTGTTAGTCATGACATCATCCCACTGTCATGATCCTCTTCAAGAACGAAGGGCACGGGGCAGCTAGGTGGTGCAGTGGATAAAGCACTGGCCCTGGATTCAGGAGGACCTGAGTTCAAATCTGGCCTCAGACACTTAACACTTACTAGCTGTGTGACCCTGGGCAAGTCACTTAACCCTCATTGCCCCGCAAAAAAAGACCAAAAAAAAAAAAAAAGGACAAACAACAACAACATTTAGTCTAACACAGAGTAGGGGAGTAGCTTTGTCAAACAGTACCTTCCAATGACAAGATCTTCCAAATGAGAAAATGTATTTTAAAATGCTTTACAAACTAAATTAATATAACAAATATTCATTATTATTATTATTATTTACATTTGATAGTTTGCTTCTAAATGAGGTTGTAAATGAGTCTGGCTTGGGACAGAGTTAGTAGGTAGGAAAAGAATGTTTCTCCTTCTAAAAACTATCTAGTCCTGAGCATAGAAACAATATTCTCAGCAGAAATTAAATTGACTTACTAGTAAACCTTTGAAGAGTAATGATTTCTCCATTTCTCAAGTTCTACATACCTTCCAAGGAATGAGTGATGAGAGTTGGTTCCATAGATAAAACTAGCTAAGTCTGTTGTTTTAACTTCTGATTCTAGAACCACTATAGTAGCAGGTGTGGGTCAACTCTCTAAGTCCAAGCTATTTTCCAAAGTCATTGACAGTTTTCAGTACATAGAATTGTAGTTTGAAAAATAAAAAACGAATTAGTTTCTTAATGTAAGAAGCACTAACATTTCAGAGCTGATTGAAAGAAGCCCATTCAGTACATTGGTGTATATCCACATTTGATTAATCACTGCACCATTTTCAGGTTAAGTGTTTTAAAAATAACTTGAGGGGGCAGCTAGATGGCGCAGTGGATAGAGCACTGGCCCTGGAGTCAGGAGGACCTGAGTTCAAATCCGGCCTCAGACACTTAACACTTACTAGCTGTGTGACCCTGGGCAAGTCACTTAACCCCAATTGCCTCACTAAAAAAAAAAAGAAAGAAAGAAAGAAAAAATAATAACTTGAGCTCTAGTTTTCTAGAGCTGCCAGTATAAATAGAAAAATCTCCATGTGAAATTGTATGCAGTTTACATTCTGTGAAGTTATTCTAGAGTGAATCCTAACTAAAACAACTTCCAGTTACAGAAAGCAGTAGAAAAAAGTAACATGGAAGTACCCCAGAAATCAGGTACTTTCTGTATTTGATTGTATATTTGAAGCAGATTGTTGTAAATCCTCCTCTGAGCCTATGAATGAGTAGATTTACTTGGTGTAGTGATCTACTGACATCTATAATGGTCTCTTTTAATTCTCTTATTAATACTGGAAGAATATGTGATTTCCCCTTAGAGTAGGCAACTCAGAGTCTGGGAATTCCCTGAACACACCAAGATAAGATCCCAACAGTAAATGGTTTAATATAAATCATAGGATTTGCCTGAGGCGCATAGTGGTTATATGACATGTCCAGGGTAAGTCCCAGAGGCTGCATTTGAACCCAGATCTTTTTTTTTTTTTTTTTTTTTTTAGGCAATGGGGGTTAAGTGACTTGCCCACGGTCACACAGCTAGTAAGTGTCAAGTGTCTGAGGCGGGATTTGAACTCAGGTACTCCTGAATCCAGGGCCGGTGCTTTAACCACTGCGCCATCTAGCTGCCCCAAACCCAGATCTTCTTGATTCTGATCCCAGCCAGCACTCTGTCCACTATAACACAATGGCCTCTACTAATTATCTTATACAAACTGGAAAGGTGCGCATTGAAAATAACTACCTTATCATCAGAATATTATGATCTTTTGATTGAAGAACCAGTCACATCTATTATTGCTTGCTAGCAAAATAACCTGTGAATCTTAAGGGTTAGAACAGAGGTGAAACAATCCATAGGGTTTCAAAATTCATTCCATTATTGTTCACTAGCTGGGCAAAGTGGGATTTTATTAGATTTTAATAGCTGATTCTCCTGAAGAACTTTGAGTTTCTTTAGGTATTTGATTATCACCACATGAACAGGAGATTTAATGGAGAGTCCAATATCTTACCTAGATTAGATTAGCACAAATCCTGGAGACCATTGTAAGAGGATTTTTTTGTTTGTTTATCTTCCACCAATCATCAACCCTTTTTTTTTTTTTTTTTTTTTGCGGGGCAATGGGGGTTAAGTGACTTGCCCAGGGTCACACAGCTAGTAAGTGTCAAGTGTCTGAGGCTGGATTTGAACTCAGGTACTCCTGAATCCAGGGCCGGTGTTTTATCCACTGCACCACCTAGGTGCCCCCCATCAACCATTTATTAAGTTCTCACTGTATGCCACATACTGTACTAGGTGCAGGGGATACAAAGAAAAGCCAAAACAGTCTCTGTTCTCAAGGAGCTTACATTGGGATTTACCATTCACACACATATAATATATTTTAAATTATTCAAACTTTTATTCTCAAATATAGTTGCAGACTACTTAATAAGCGCTTATATCTGAACAGTACTTTGTAGTTTATATAGATATTTTCTCAGCATACCCCTATGAAGGAGATTATAAAGGTATCATATATAAGAATATATGTATATATATATATATATACATATATATATCTATATCAGCTTTATAGATGAGTGAGTGATACTCAGAGAGAGGTTCAGTGACTTGCTCAACGTCACACAAGTTTTAAATGACAGAGCAGGGACTGGAACCCAGGTCTTCTGACTCCAAGTCCATCTCTTTCTATCATAGAATACCATCTCTGAAACCTAGGAAGCAGTTGATCTTAAATGGGTTTTTTAACTTTGACTGATGAGAATTGAGTCCAGCATATTCTTGGCAAAACAAGACTTTCTAGTTGAAAGGAAAAGGGCTTTAAAAGACTTAAAAAAAAAAGTTCAAAAGGTTCTCTGGACTTCAAATAACTCTTAGGGGTTAGTTTGATGAGTTCAATGAAACAGAGACATAGACAAATTTCCCTTAACATAGTCATGGGTTCAACAGTTAAGAAAAAGGGGCATAAGGTTTCATGGGCAGAATGGCAGGCTTTCCATAATGTTTACTATTGAAGCTCTTAGAAGATCTGCCAGTCTACATTTTAAAAGTCTTTGAAATGCCATTTCACCCTTTTCTGATTGCTTATATTATCTCTGATGACTTTTTTTGTTTTGGAATTTTCATTAAGTTATCACATTAAACAAAGAAGACTATGCATGATTTTTAAAAAAAATTAATAAAATATTTTATTTTTTTCTGTTACATGTAAAGATAGTTCTCAACTTTTGTTTATACAAGCTTTACAATTTCAGATTTTTCTCCCTCCCTCCCCTCCCTCCCCCCCTCCCCTAGACAGCAGGTAATCTGATATAGGTTATATATATATATATATATATACATACATACACACACATAATAACATTAATCCTATTTTTACATTAGTCATGTTATAAGAGAAAAAATCAGAGCAATGATGAAAAACCTCAAAATAGAAAAAAACAACAGCACCAAAACCAAAAGAAATAGTATGGTTCATTCAGCATCTATACTCCGCAGTTCTTTTTTTTTTTTCCCTTGGATTTGGAGAGCCTCTTCTATTATGAGTTCCCTGGAACTCTTCTGTACCATTATGCATGATTTTTTAAAAAAGCATATATCTTGGTACACCCCAGCATCATCACTTTTAAGGAATAAGGAAGGAAACTAGAATGTGGTTTATTCAGAATTCGACTAAACAAAACCTCATAGAAGGTATTTTCTTATATGGGTATGAGCCAAGATTTCTAGTAGGGCATCTGCAATGGATAAACCCTCTTGGGTAGAGAGCATTGTACTTAATGAGGTCAGAAGATGGGTTTGATCACCATCCCCTCCATTTCTCTTTCCCTCTCTCTTATCCCCCTCCCCACCCTTAGTTAGCTGTTCAGATCTATGCACACAGATCTTATCTTTAAGGATCTTGCTTGACCATGACAGGGTGGGAGAACAGCCAAAATTTTTTCATTGGATCAAATTCATCATCATTGCTGGGGAAACAAAACAAATAGATAGCACATTTTCCTCCTCCCACCTGGCACCTAATCATAGGTGAATTGAAAGTAACCACAGCTGGCCTGAGGCCAAAGGAATGGATTTTAGACAAAGTAATAAGGTTTTTCGATATGCTAATTTTATGTCAATATTGGCAACTGAAGGGAAGATATTAGGAAATGAAAAAAACACAGAATCATAGAATTTCAAAATTGGAAGGAATCTTAAGAAGCCTTTTAGACCAATGATAATAATAATGCCAGGTAACATTTATATAGTATTTACCATGTGTCAGGCACTGTGTTAAGCTCTTTACAATTACTGTCTCATTTGATCCTCACAACAATACTGAGATATAGGTTATATTATTATCCTCCCAATTTTGCAGATGAAGAAACTAAGACAAGCAGAAGCATTTGACCGTAGGTCTTTCTGATTTAAAAGTCCCGGGCCTGGAGTGAAAAAGACCTGAGTTTAAATCCTGCCTTAGACACATACCAGCTATGTGGGGTTTTTTGTTTGTTTTGTTTGTTTGTTTGTTTTTAGCTGGGCTGTATGGGATAAATGACTTGCCACCAGGGACACACAGCTGGTTAAATGTCAAGTGTCTTGAGGTCAAATTTGAACTCAGGTCCTCCTGAATCCAGGGCCAGTGCTTTATCCCCTGCACCACCTAGCTGCCCCCACCTACAAGCTATGTGACATTGGGCAAGTCATGACCTTTGCCTAGGATGCAGCTGGATGGCTCAGTGGATAGAACATTAGGCCTAGAGTCAGGAAGACCTGAGTTCAAATCTGGCCTTAGACACTTACTAGCTCTGTGACCCTGGGCACATCCCTGTTTTCCTCAGTTTCCACATTTGTAAAATGAGTCGGAGAAGAACTGGCAAGCCACTCCAGTATCTGCCAAGTAAACCCCAAATGGGGTCATGAAGAATCAGACACAACTGAAAAAACCACTGAACAACTGAAGGGGCAAGATAGAAGGCTAAAGGTACTAGGTATTCTTCAGGGCTATGACCTATATCAAAGGTGAAAATATAATTGGGATGCTTTAAGCTGGGCCAAATTATGGTTCACAACTACTATATCTATTGGCCAGAAATGCTTGTTTCTGTATGACAGGAATAAGACAAAGATGTACATTGTCCACTTATTTATTTAACTTATATGCAGAGTACATCATGTAAAATGCCAAGCTGGATGAATCAAAAGCCAGAATTAAGGTTTTAGGGAGAAATATCTATAATCTCAGATATGCAGATGATACCACTCTTATGGAAGAAAGTAAAGAAGTATTAAGAAACTTCTTGATGAGGGTGTGTAAAAGAAGAGAGTGTAAAAGCTGGCTTGAAGCTTAACATTAAAAAGCCCAACAACCTAGGAGCTTGGCAACTTGTTCTATCACTTCCTGGCAAACAGAGGGAGAAGAAATGGAAGCAGTGTCAGATTTTATAGTTTTGGACTCAAAGATCATTGCAGGTGGCAACTGCAGCTATGAAATTAAAAGACATTTTCTCCTTGGAAGGAAAGCTATGGCAAATCTGTACAGCATACTAAAAAGCAGAGATATCCTGCTGATAAAGGTATGTGTGGTCAACGCTATGGTTTTCCCAGTAGCAATGGATGGCTGTGAGAGTTGGACTATAAGGAAATCTAAGTGCCACAGAATTGTTGCTTTCAAACTCTAGTGGTAGAGAAGACTTTTGAGAGTTTTTCGGACAGCAAGATCAAATCAGTCAATACTTAAAGAAATTAATTCAGATCATTCATTGGAAGGTCAAATACTGAAGCTGAAGCTGAAATATTTGGCCACAGAAAGAGAAGAAAGGACTCATTAGAAAAGACCTTCATGGTGGGAAAGATTAAAAGCAAAAAGAAAAAGAAATGGTAGAAAATGCTATGGATAGATGGTGTCATGGAAACAATGAACATGAACTTGGACAGAGTTTGGGAGATATTAGAGGATAGAACAGCCCGGCCTGCTGTAGTCTATGGGGTCACGAAGAAGTGGAGACAACTGACTGACACAACAACAACAACAACAACAACAACATTTTGGGGCATTTAGGTAGTGCAGTGGATGGAGCACTGGCCATGGAGTCAGGAGGACCTGAGTTCAAATCCGGCCTCAGTCAGTTGACATTTACTAGCTGTGTGACCCTGGGGAAATCATTTAACTCCAATTGTCTCACAACACTTCCCCACCCCCGCCAAAAACAAAACAAACCCACATTTTCCTCTGTTCCATTTTCTTTTATTTCTTCTACTTCCCTATTTATCCTGTCCTTCCTCAAAAGTCTATTTTTCCTCTAACCACTGCCTCCCTTAATTTGTCCTTCCTTTTTTTATTCCTCCCCACCTTTTCTCTTATGCTCTTCCCCTCCTATTTTCCTATTGGTTAAGTTACATTTCTATATACAACTGAGCATATGTGTGTATACATACATACATACAGTATTTTCTCTTTAAACCAAATCTGATGAGAGTAAGGTTTAAGTATTGCATGCCACATACCTCCAGTTCCCCTCCATTATAAAAGCTCTTCCATGTGTACCTCTTTTATGTGAGAAAAATGTTCCCATTTTTACCTCTCACTTGTACAAGTGCATCTTTGTTTTTCCCCCTCTTCATTTTTTCTGGAGATCATTCCAACACAATAAACTCACATCCAAGTCTTCTGTCTATGTAAACTTATTTTGACTGTCCTAATAAGATAAAGTTCTTAGAAGTTATATGTATAGGGGGTAGCTAGGTGGCACAGTAGATAAAGCACCCACCCAGGATTCAGGAGGACCTGAGTTCAAATCCGACTTCAGACATTTGACACTTACTAGCTATATGACTCTGGGCAAGTCGCTTAACCCTCATTGCCCCACAAAAACCAAAACAAAACAAAAAGAAGTTACGTGTATCATCTTCCCTTATAAGAGCATAAACAATTTAACTTTTTTGAGTCTCTTATTATTAGTCTCATATTTACCTTTTTATGCTTTTTGAATCTTGTGTTTGAATGTCAAATTCTCTATTCGGCTCTGGTCTTTTCATCAAGAATGCTTGAAAGTCCTCTATTTCATTAAATATCCATTCCTCCCCTCCCAAGAATTATACTCAGTTTTGCTGGGTAGGTGATTCTTGGTTGTAAACCTAGCTCCTTTGCCTTCTGGAATATAATATTCCAAGTCTCTGCTCCTTTGATGTGGCAGCTACCAAATCTTGTGTGATGCCGACTGTGTCTCCATAATTGAATTGTTTCTTTCTGGCTACTTGAAGTATTTTCTCTCTGATCTGGTTATTCTGGAATTTGATTATAATATTCTTGGGGGTTTTCATTTTGGGATCTTTTTCATAAGGCTTCATCCTCCTGTAAGGCCACACAATCAATTAACAAACATTTTCTAAGCACCTACTTACTATATTCTAGGCACATATTTAAGAAGTCCTACCACTACCTCTCTGCGTGTGCAAGAAAGCAAGGCATCTGTGATGTGTCTCTCTTCCAAGGCTGCATTAGTGGATGAGAAGGGGACCCAACCTTTCGTCTCACTCTTAAATATGTGTATGTAAAGGAGCATGCAGGCCATGAGAAAGGATACTGGGGAGATTCTGTGAATATTACCTTGGTCAACCTCCACACCAGTCAGTGGTATTAAGAATGTTAAAGGGCAGCTAGGTGGCACAATGGATAAAACACTGGCCCTGGATTCAGGAGGACCTGAGTTCAAATCAGGTCTCAGACACTTGACAATAACTAGCTGTGTGACCCTAGGCAAGTCACTTAACCCTCATTGCCTAAAAAAAATGTTCTCCATTGGAGAAAGTCTGTGTAGCCACTGAGCTTACTAACTCTTTTTTTGGTGGAACCACTCAATCAGTTTGGAATGTACCACATCTCTCCATCTTTTCCATAAGAATAGGATTAGACTTTTATCAAATTGTTTTCTAAAATCTAGTTAAAGTTTATCTATAGAATTCCTTTGATTTACCAGGCTGGGAACTCTGTCCAAAAATGAAATGAGGTTATTCTAGCATAGTCTCTTGTTCAGTTCCTTTCTAGATGTTCTAGAGTGTTACCAGGAATTGAAGTCAAACTCACTACTTTTAGACTCTTTCTTTGAAAATTTGAAAGGATGCTTCCTGTAGCATCTTAATCTCTCTCATTTTTTCAAAAGTCTTTCAAAGATCACATCTACCAGTTCTTTCAGAACTCAGGAAAGAATTCATCTATGCTAAACAACCTGAACTTATAAGGGAGTGTGTATGTATGCCAGGTGGGTAAGTCTAAATTCTTTCCTTACTTATCTTGATGATCAACTCTCTATTAGTCATTTTTGTTCTGTTCTTTCCAGTCCCAAGACCATTCTCTTCTTAAAAGTTTTATTGGTGCATTTTATTTTTTACATCACATTGATTTTCAAATTTATCCCTCTTCTCCCCAGAGAACCTTCCCTTGCAACAAAGATGAAAAGAAACACACACGTCCTAAATCATTTCCCTTGGCAGAGAAAATAGAAACAGAGTGAGTTAAGTGGCTGTCTTCTTTCCATTGTCAGTCTGGTTCATTCTTTGATCCTCCTCTTTTACCCAGTTGCAGCTATTTTAAAATCCACCCTTTTCCTTATCCCTGGGCTTCACAATAGGCCTGAAGAAAAATGTCTGAAGGGCCATGGCTCTGTGACTGGAATAGGGACCTGAGGTGAAGGTGGGGTGTAAAGGAGGAAGGGAGTTGTGAAGAAACTAAACATGGCTATAACAGAATATAGGCCACTGCCACCAACATGACTTTTATACTGTTTATTGTTGGTACTGATAGGAATGTTAAGATTTTGAAAAATTATGCTGGATTTTTTTGAAGACCTTTCTCCTGAAGATCCATACAAGAGAATCAGTGTCATTACTGCATAGTGTTTGAGATTTTGACTGTTTTCAAATATAAAATCTGCTTCCAAAGGATAAATATTTGTGGTTATTCAGGCTCTAAAGACAATTTCCAAACCTGTTCTTGGTCTAGCCTCCTTATCACCCTGCTCTCCCAATAAGAACCAATACTCTACCATTGGAACCCTGTGCTGATTGCTGATTTTACCTTATCTTGGTATCAAGAATCAGTTGTTTTGAGAGAATCTTATGAAATGTGATTATTAAAAACATAAGTCTTTCACTTCTGGACTATTTTCAAACCATACCTCAGGGCCTATAAATACCTCAGTCTCCCCAATTCTCCTTTATGTGCTTTCTTCTCCTGTTAGAGTATAAGGTCCTGAAGGGCACACTATCTTGCTATCATTTCTATTCCTTAGTGCTTAGCATTGTATGGAACCCAGTAAGTACTGGATAGATGTTTTTTCATCCATCCATCCATCCATCCCTCCATCCATTCATTCAAAGAGAGAAGTTCCAAAAATGTCTTGAGCAATGACAGCCAGGTTAGAATAAGTGAGTGGAAGAACATTCATTGAATGTATTTTATATAAAGACATTCTCATCATCTTATGGTCACATCTTAGGAGTTAACTATTGGAAAAATCTTCACTTCTCTTATATGATAGTCTGCATATAAGGTATCCTGTTGGTTGTTGATCTTGTGGTCTAAGATCTCCCAAGTATTTTCATTAAAAGCTGAGGATTCTCAGTTATTATGGAGTCATATTTGTTTAATAATATCTTTCTTGCTTTGGTTCAGTCCTCAAATTTGCTAAATGATGGCCCAGTGACTCAAGTGACAATTCAACCCCACCAGAGTCACTCTTCCAGAATGGAATCGCTAGATATGTAAATACTCTATTGGAACCTTGAGCAAGCATTGTTCAGTAGTTTTTCAGTTGTGTCTGACTCTTTGTGACCCCATTTGGGGCTTTTCTTGGCAAAGATACTGGAGTAGTTTGCCATTTCCTTTTCCAACTCATTTTACAGATGAGAAAACTGAGGCAAACAGGGTTAAATGACTTGCATAGAGTCATACAGCTAGTATGTCTGAGGCCAGATTTGAATTCATGAAGATGAGTCTTCCTCACTTCAGATCTGGCACTCTATTTACCTAGTTGCCTGTTGAGCAAGCCTACCCAGGCATTATTTACTCTAGAGTCTAGAGAGGTGAAGCTTCTGCATAGGGGTGTTAACTTCTTCTGGGTCCTGATCTTTGTAGCCTAGAGAAGAGTCTCCTTTCATATTTAATTTCATTCAGCTGAAATAGCCTCTGTTGGACACAGAGATTGATGGACAGAAAACCAAAAAAGTAGATAAGTTGATTCTACCCTTTGGTGTCTCACAACTGTTTGGAAGACTATTACTAAACATGAGTTTTTTTTTGTTTTTGTGTTTTTTTTAAATAATGTTTTATGGGGGCAGCTAGGTGGCACAGTGCATTCAGTGGCCCTGGATTGAGGAGTACCTGAGTTCAAATCTGGCCTCAGACACTTGACACTTACTGTCTGTTCGATCCTGGGCAAGTCACTTAACCCCCCCATAGCCCCGCAAAAAAAAAAAATTATTACTATTACTGTTTTAGAATTTAATAGCTCAGGGGGGAACTCAGTATAGTGGAAAGGGGACTTAATGTGAAGTCAGAAGCCCAGGTTTCAATCCAAGCTCTGCTAGTTAGTCCCACCTGTGCCCTTGGATGAGTCACCTCAGCTTGGCTTCATTTTTTTCATTTGTAAAACGAGGGTCCTTGGTTTGATGGGGTTTTAGCTTCCTTCCAGCTTTAAGCCTTGAGCTTCTGTTGTCTTACATTCACCAGGAGATTTCAGAAGCATTATTTCTTTGGCCCACCAATGAATTCATCACCCTAACCTGTAGGGGTAGGAACTTCATTAAAACAGTGAGAATTTTTATGCCTTTCCCCATAATTAAGCAACCAATCCAGAAGAATTCATTAAGTCCCAATTACCTTCCAAGCATTGTGTTGAGGAGGGCTGGGGAAGAGACAAAAATAAAAATAAAACCATTTTTTGTCCTTAAGAAGCTTATCTAGGGGGGCAGCTAGGTGGCGCAGTGGATAGAGCACCGGCCCTGGAGTCAGGAGTACCTGGGTTCAAATCCAGCCTCATACACTTAATACTTACTAGCTGTGTGACCCTGGGCAAGTCACTTAACCCCAATTGCCTCACTAAAAACCAACCAAACAAACAAACAAAAAAGAAGCTTATCTAGGAGTAATAAAAAGGACATGCATGCAAAGTATATACAAAATAAATACAAGTTAAGTTTTTTGGAGGGGAGCAGGGGAACTAAGAAGATGAGGCAGCTAGGCATCACAGTGGATAGAGGACGATGCCTGGAGGAGTCAGGAAGACCAGAATTCAAATGTGACCCAAACACTTATTAGCAGTGTGACCATGAGCAAGTCACTTAACTTTGGTCTGCCTCAGTTTCCTCAGTTGTAAAATGGGGATAATAATAATATCTCCTTCCTAGGGTCATTGTGAAAGTCAAATGAGATAATATTTGCATAGGGCCTGGCACAGAAGAGGTGCTATATAAATGATAGCTATCACTATTATTACAAGCAGCTGGGTTCAAGAAAGTAGGAGATGGTACTACAGCTGGACTTTAAAGGAAGCTAGGGAGCTTAGGATTCTTAGGTTAGGAAAGAGTGCATTCCAGGCTTAGGGGACAGCCATAACTCCCTGGAGTTATGTCTGGAGTTGGGAACCAAGGAACCAAGGTTGGGGGATTGCTCCAGTCAGTGGGAAGGTGAGTGTGTGTGTGTGTACTATGGGGGAGGGGAGGCTGCAGGGTCCACTATCAGGCCTCCACAAGTGTTGTTATTTTTCCTGTCATGTTTGTTGGGGTCCAGCTCAAGTTTGTTTTTCTTACAGAAAGGCAGGAAGGCAAATTTGGAAAACATACAGCTCACATGTCATCGATGATGACTTGGCCCTAGTGCTTGGCACTGGCTTGCTGATGGTTTAAAGGCAGAGGGTGGGTGAGACCATGTTGCAGCCAACACTAAGGAACAAGGAACCAGAGAGAGCAGGAGCTGGAGATCATTATCTGCCTAGGACCTCACCAGCCCTCCTCCTCCATTCTTTTCCCCTTGCTCACCCCTCCCCTCTGGGGAGGGAGCGCCAGCTGAAACCTCATACAATCGGCCTTCTCCATCCTAGAAAGAAAGGACTCTCCTTTTCAGGGGCCTCCCCGGCATTCTGTTCACCTCTTCCTGAGTGTGTGAGGAAGCATCCCACCCTAAGGAGGGGAGCAGTCTCCTTGGGCAGGGACCGGCAGAATTGCATTATGGGGAGGGGAGGAAGGAAGAGTGAAGAAAGATCATTTTCAAATCTGGGTGTAGGACAATCATTTAGCCCTTCTTGTTAAGACTTTGTGGTGAAATGTCTTGTGTTTTTCCATCCAGTAGTCTGAGAAGCCATAACATAGCAATTGTCCTAGACTCCTAACTAGATAATATTTTAAAATTTTTATTATTTTAGCATTCTTAAAAAAATTTTTTGAGTTCAAATTCTCTTTCCCAGCCCCTCTCCATATATGTGAATTATATATGTGAAATTACACAAAACATATTTCCATATTAACCATGATGTGAAAAAAGCAAAAATAATAAAGTAAAAACTATATACTTCAATATGCACTCAGAGTTCATCAGTTCTTTCTCTCGAAATGGATAGCATTTTTCAATTATATAATTTTTTAAAACAATTGCATGCTATAAGAGGCATCATGTAGTTACTCAATGAATACTAACAAATATAATAAATGTTGAGGTGTTTTGAGAAAAAAGTCAATTTAAAATATAAGAGCTTATATTTATACAGTGTCTCTATTGTGCCAAGCATTGGGCTAAGTACTTTGCAAATATTAACTCATTTGATCCTCAAGACAACCTTGGGAGGTAAGTGCTATTATTATCCCCATTTTACAGTTAAGGAAACTGAGGCAAATAGAAGTTAATTGATTTGCCAAGGTCAAACAGTTAGGAAGTTACCTGAGGTTCTATTTGAATTCAGGTCTTCTTGACTCCAGGCCAAACACTCTATCCACCTTACCACCTAGCTGCCTCAAATATAGTAAAACCTCACTTCGAGGAACCATAATTTCCTTGGTGTGGGCACAAAGAAAAGTATGAGGCCTTTATGTGTTTGTTAGTGGATGGTTTTGTGAGTTTCTATTGGGAAAAAAAATCATGCTAGTGGTCAGCCAGCCCTTTGGAAATACATTCTTTTTGGGCTTAGCTGAACTGCTCATCTGACAACAGATGTGTCACTCATCATTGCCTTTCCAGCTAACACCTTGAACTTCTGTGGAATGGCTTTTGAGAACCCAAGGACATCTTGAGTTATGAGACTTTGGTTCTATCTAATTTAGGCAAATCTTAATTTGAGAAAGGTCTGATTTACAAACGTATAGACCATTTGAAAACGTAGTTCTATTACTTTCCAGAGGTGGTGTGATAATAGCGAAAAGAGAGTTGGATTTAGAGTTAGATTTGAATCTTGGCTTCTGTGAATTTCAGTTCCTCTATCTATATCATTACTGGTCTAGAATATTTCTAGGCTCACCTTTAGCACTCAAGCTATGACGTGATGATAGAGCATGTGGTGGTGGTGGTGGTGGTGGTGGTGGTTCAGTTGTGTCTAATTTTTCATGACCACAGGGCCAATGTGGACCAAAGCCCACCAATACTGGCCATGAGGTTTTTTGGTGAAGATACTGGAATGGTTTGCCATTTCCTTCTCCAGCTCATTTTATAGATGTGAAGCAAGCAGAGGATAAGTGACTTGCCCAGGATTACACAACTAGTTAAGAATCTGGGGCTGGATTTGAACTTGGGTATTCATGACTCTAGGCCCAGTGCTCTATCCATGGTGCCACCAAGTTTCCTCTGTTATAGCGCATACAGTAACTCAAATGGATTCTACAAGTCAGTGAGTCAGTCTGTTGATTTTCTATCAGCCAACTGACAGTGTCCCCTTAGTCAATCAGTCAAAATGCATTTATTAATCACCTACTAGGTGCTAAGCATGTGGTAAGGCATGGGGAAAGAAAGAAAGAAAGAAAGAAAGAAAGAAAGAAAGAAAGAAAGAAAGAAAGAAAGAAAGAAAGAAAGAAAGAAAGAAAGAAAGAAAGATAGACAGACAAAAACACAGTAGTTGCTGTCAAGGAGCTCACAAAGGAATGTAAGTTCTCTGAGGGCAGGGACTATAGTTTTTTTCTCTCTATCCCCAGCACTTAGAACAGTAACTAGCATATAGTAGGTGTTTAATAAATACTTGCTGAATTGAAACAAATTAAAGTATCTACATAGGCTAGGAACACAGAGTGATAATGAATATAAAGTTATAACTGACTCAGAAACTTTTTTGTTTAATAGCGGGTTGAGAACTAAAGTTGGAATCTGGAGTCTTTGGTTCAAAACCTGGTTCTGCTACTTACTTACTTACCTGACCTTGTACAAGTCCTTTAACTTCTCAGGTATGTGTTTCCTCATTTGTAAAATGTAGGAGTGGGGCCAGATAATTTCCAGGGTTCCTTCCAGAATCTTAGCATTAGAAGGGAACTCAGAGACCATTTAGTCTAAACCCTAACTTCTTTTTTTTTTTTTAATTGCCTGGGGCTGACTGTCTTTGTCATTTCCAGACTCTTTAAAAAAATTTTTTTTTATTTATTTAAATTTTTTTTTTTTGCGGGGCAATGGGGGTTAAGTGACTTGCCCAGGGTCACACAGCTAGTAAGTGTCAAGTGTCTGAGACAGGATTTGAACTCAGGTACGCCTGAATCCAGGGCCGGTGCTTTATCCACTGCGCCACCTAGCTGCCCCTAAACCCTAACTTCTTAAACTGTAGGTTGCGACCTCATGTGGGGTCCTGTAACTGAATGTGGGGGCTGTGAAAAATTTGGCAACAGTAAAAGGTTATGTATACCTCTTTTATATACTTATATACCAGGGGTTGTGTAAAAATTTCTTGGGTGAAAAGAAGACGTGAATGGAAAAAGTTTAAGAAGCCCTGTTGTAAATCATACCTGAACTATACATCTCTTCTATACCATCCCCAATCAAGGAGTCATCCACCGCCTCTTGAAGACTACTAAAAAGTGCCGACTACCCCCCCCCCCCAATCATTCTATCTCTCCTTTGGACATCTCTGATCATCTTCCCTCTTATGTTGAGCTGAAATCAGCATCTCTGCAGCTTCTGCTCGCTGATCCCACTTTTTCTCAAACCTCAGTTTACCTTTCTTCTTCTAATTCTACCCTCTGGGGCCAACAGAACACATCTAATCACTCTTTCCATTGACACCCCTTCAAATACTTGAAGATATCGATTTTGCATTCCCCTGTCTTTCATCCCGGTTTAACCTAATACTTCATTCAGCAGGTCCATGTATAACCTTTTTTCTAGTCTCCTTGTCCTTATTACCCTCTTCTTCCAGTTGGGCAATGTTCTTAAAATGTGGTTCCAGGAACTGAACATAATATTTCAGTTGTGGAGCACAGAGGCAGAGAACAAACTATAAAGCCTTCCTTATTCAGGATGTTATGCTTCTAGCATTTGAACAAAGCATCGTGGGGTGGTGATGTGGAATAATAATATGAACGTTAAAACACTTCATGTTCTTTGCCCATAGAAGCATACATTTGAAAGAAGGGACCTTTGGGGGCAGCTAGGTGGCACAGTGGAATAAGTATTGGCCCTGGATTCAGGAGGACCTGAGTTCAAATCTGGCCTCAGACATTTGACACTTACTAGCTATGTGACCCTGGGCAAGTCACTTAATGCTCATTGCCCTGTGATGGGCAGGGGGGGGGGGCGGGGGGAAGAAAGAGAAAGAAAGAAGGGACCTTTGTGGTCAAGTCCACATGAACTGTGGTTGTTCAGTCACATAATAATCATAATAACAACTCACATTTTTATATTTCTTTAAGCCTTACAAAGGGTCTTCCTCACAACTAGTGAGTTGGGTATTACAAGTATTATTATCCCCATTTTACAAATAAGGAAACTGAGGCTTAGAGAGGTTAAGTGATTTTACCCTAGACCAAACAACTAATAATTGTAAGAGATGAGATTTAATACAGGGTCTTCTTGACTCCAGGTCTAGTGTTCTAATTATCATGCTCTGCTGTCTCTTTCCTGTACTGAATTTGTGTAGATCATGATTATTTTTTTTTTTTAGTGAGGCAATTGGGGTTAAGTGACTTGCCTAGGGTCACACAGCTAGTAAGTGTTAAGTGTCTGAGGCCGGATTTGAACTCAGGTACTCCTGACTCCAGGGCCGGTGCTCTATCCACTGCGCCATCTAGCTGCCCCAGATCATGATTATTTTTTAAGTCAAGCATCAAGTTTGATAACACTATTATATTTTATCTTATTAGATTTTATTTAGTTTTAATTTTTTCCAAGTATGGATTGCTCTCCATTATTTCACAAAACCTTTTTGTTCTTACCTTTGGCACATATACACTGGTGTTGGGGGTTGGGGAGGGTTTGGGAGGGGAGGTCCTGCCAAGTCATTTAATCTTTCAGTGTCCCAGGTACTGTCTAAGAATGGAAATTGCAGGCCAAGTGCTCATCTGCAGAGAGAGAGAGAGAGAGAGAGAGAGAGTGTGTTACCAATACCAATGGAATCATAGGTTAAAAAAATTTTTTTTTTTCTCCTAGCTAATGGTATGGTAAAAGTAAGGGGGGATTAAAATTTTTTTTTTTTAAAAAGAGCTTATTATTCTGGCCCAACAAGATCTTTTTAGATTTTGATTACAACATCTAACATATAGCAATTCTGGTTAGCTTTGTATTATATGAAAATTTGATAAGTATCCCATCTATGTCTTTATAGGCTACTAGATGAAGTAAGGATAGAGTGAATATTTTGACCTAAACTAAAATCCTGCCTTAGGCACTTAACTAGCTGTGGGACCCTAGAGAAGCCTTACTTAACCACTATCAACTTCAGTTTCCTTATCTGTAAAATGGGATATTAATATAGTACATACCTCACAGGGTTGCTTCAAGGATCAGGTGGTGCTGGGATAGAGCAGTGGGCCTGGAGTGAGGAAGACCTGAGTTCCAGTCTTGCTTCAGATACTTACTAGCTGTGTGACCCTGAGCAAGTCCCTTAACCTTTGTTTGTTTCAGTTTCCTGGGTGTAAAATGGGGTTAATAATAGCAAAGTTGTGAGGATCAAATGAGATAATGGTTTCTAAAGTGCTTAGCACCACACTTGGCACATGGTAGGATCTATATAAATGTTAGCTATTATTTATTATGATTATTATTAATGAAGCACTTTGCAAACCTTAAAGCACTATATAAATAGTAGGTAGTTTTGAATACAATTTTTGGATTAAAAAATGTTGAGCCAAGGGGCAGCTAGATGGTACAGTGGATAGAGCACCAGCCCTAGATTCAGGAGTACCTAAGTTCAAATCCGGCCTTAGACACTTAACACTTACTAGCTGTGTGACCCAGGGCAAGTCGCTTAACCCCAATTGCCTCACTTAAAAAAAACGTTGAGCCAAGAAGAGGACAGATTTTAGGAATCTTCATTGGAAGCATCTTTCCAAGTTGACATCATTCATTAATTATTAATATTTTAATTTGGGCTGTTAGGTGGCCCAGTGGATAGAGCACTGACCCTGAACTTGGGAAGACCTGAGTTCAAATTTGACCCTAGACACTTACTAGCTGTTTGACCCTGGGCAAGTCACTTAACCCCACTTGCCTTAAACATCTGGGTCCATGTCCAGTTATCCTGATGTTTATCTTGCCACTGGATCCAGATGACTCTGGAGGAGAGAGTGAGGTTGGTGACTTTAAATAGCCCTCCCTCACTTAGATGCAATTCACTACAAGTCATGACATCCCCCAGTGTCATGGTCCTCTTTGAGAACGAAGGACAAACAACGGTAGCGATAACAACAAAAACATTTAAATATAATTTTATATCATTTCTGAATTCATCTCATCATATTATCATCCAATACTCAACTCTATCTACAAGGATACCTTTGCTGAAATCCAGGTAAAACACACCTAACATTTTCCTCATTTGCTATTCTCTTGACACTGTCAAGAAAGGATTACTGTAGCTCATACCTGGAAGTCCAAGTTGCTCTAGCTTTTCCTAGTAGCATCCCTCTCCTCTTCTCCCTGACTTCCCATCCAGATGCTGTTTTTATCATTTATGCTAGTCCAGCAAGGAGGCTAGGAGCACGGAGAAAGCAAATTGTAAAGCATCATCAAGACCCTTGAAACCTCGAGACTAGGTTATTCAATAAATTCTTCCAGTATGATTACTTGTCTACTCGGCAACTTTTCCCCTTACTTCTACCATTCCATCAGCTAGGAGAGAAATAAAATTTGACTGGCTTGGGTCCTCCAAAATGGACACCCTGGAGGGATCTCACTAATGGGAGAAGGGGGCTGGCATGATTGAGAGATATTCCCTGGTGCAGGGGTTGATGAATGTTCCTGAGTGAGGAGGCCCCAGGCATTGAAGGAAGTTCCAGGGTGATACTTAAGCTGAAGCATGTGTCACTGTCGGGAAAATCCAGAAGCAAGAGCCAGGAGGGGAAGCCAATTTAGGTTCTCCCCAAAATGGGTAAATTATTTCATCACTGTATCTGTTTCCTCATCTGTCCTCTTCTTGGCTCAACAATTTTTTTTAGTGAGGCAATTGGGGTTAAGTGACTTGCCCAGGGTCACACAGCTAGTAAGTGTTAAGTGTCTGAGGCCGGATTTGAACTCAGGTACTCCTGACTCCAGGGCCAGTGCTCTATCCACTGTGCCATCTAGCTGCCCCTCAACATTTTTTTTTTAAGTAAGATGAGATGGCTTCTAAGGTCTCTTCTTATCCTCATTTACTCTCTTTTAAAAGACAGTCAGGATTAAGTGACTTGCCCAGGATCACACAGCTAGTAAGTGTCTGAGGACAAACACATACTCAGATCCTCCTCATTCTTGGGTGGGTGCTCTGTCCTAGCTGCCCCAGCTCATTTGCTCTTAAACTCTTTCTTAATTCCCTTCTCACCCCACCATTGTGCTTTTTGATGAGCCAAGTCTACTGTGAACACATTCCCTTTAAAAAATCCTCTGTTTTCTGAAGTTTGCTCCTTGGGACTTCTCATCTTTAATTGAAATCTAGTTTTTAAAACTCTCAACAGTGAACACTACACCTTCTATTGTCCCAACTCAAGGAGCGAGCTGTAAGGGTCAACATGCTTTTAGTTACCCACTGACGCTTCTGGGCTATTATTATTATTATTATTTTTAAACAATCTCTCCTCTTCTGAAATCCTTGTCTTTTACTTATATTATTCTCTTCCTATACCTCTCCTTAGTGACATCCTAGAATTCCTTTCATCATTCTCTAAGCTGCCTTAAGTCCTTTGACACCCCTCTCAGAGGGGTGTTGGGAGGATCAAATGAGATAAAATGTGTAAAGCACTTAGCACAGTGCTTGACACACATGATAGTTGTTATATAAATTCTATGATCATTATTGCCCTAACATTATCCTAATAATGGCATCTACACTGTTAAACCTCCTAACACCATGGCTTCACAGTTCATTCGCTTATTCAACACAATGATTTTCATCTCCATTCCACTTCTACCCAAAAGCAGTTTGCCTCTTATCTCCTTTCCTTTACTGTCAGACTTTTCTAAAAAGCAGTCATTTCTTAACCATTTACTTATTCTTACAAGTTTTTTAACTTTTTTTTCAGTTCAGCAAGCATATTTTTTCTCCCTCTCACCTATCCCATTTTAGGAAAATAAAAAGAAAAACAAAATGCTTGCAACGAATATGCATAGTCAAGCAAAACAAATTCCCAATTTTCCATGTCCAAAAATGTGTCTCATTCAGCAGATTTGGTCTACTACCTCTCTGCTAAGAGGTAGGTTGTACTTTTTGTCTTTGTTCCTCTGGCATCAGAATTCTTAAGATTTTCAAAATTGTTCATTGTTTTTCTTTGTTTTTTGGCAGGGCAATGAGGGTTAAATGGCTTGTCCAAGGTCATACTGCTAGTTTGTGTCAAGTGTCTGAGGTCAGATTTGAACTCAGGTCCTCCTGACTCCAGGGCTGGTGCTTTATCCACTGTGCCACCTAGCTGCCCCCAAAATTATTCATTGTTATAGTATAATTTTTTCCTAGTTCTGTTCATTCTGTATCAGTTTATACAAATCTTTTAAAACTATTGCTTTCTTTAGTTTCTTAGAACACAATAGTATTTCATCACATGCATATATCATAAAATGTTCATCCATTCCCCATTTCATGGGTACTCCCTTAGTTTCTAGTTCTTTGCCACCACAAAAAAGCTGTTCTAAATATTTTTATATAGATAGGACCTTTTCCTCCCTCTTTGATTTCTTTGGGCAATAGGACTACAGTGCTATTGCAGAGTAAAAAAGGGCATGAACCCTTTAATAACTTTTGGGACATAATTGCAAATCCCTTTCCAGAACAGCTTCACCAACTTCAGTGTGCCTCTTTTCCTAATACCCCTCTAACATTAGCTGCTTTCATTTTCCGTCAGTTTTGCCAATCTGATTCATCACTATTACTTTTACTAAAATTGTCATCTTTAAAGATCTTCAATGATATCAATGACTATTGAGTCTTTGTCCTACTTGACCTCTCTTCACTAGTTTGATACTTGATCCATGCCCACATTCTTGAAATTCTCTCCTTTCTTGGCTTTTGTGGCAGTACCCTTGCTTATCACAGGATCATAAAGTTAGAGCTGGAAGGCATCTTAGAGATCAATGAGTATAGCTTCCTTACTGTAGAGATGAGGAAAATAAGACCCTTCAAGGTTAAATGACCTGTCCTGGGCCACATGGCTAATAAGTAACTGAAGTGCAATTTGAACCTGGCTCTTCCTTGACCTTGTGAAATATATAAGATTGTAAGAGTATTTTTATCAATGTTTTTCAGTTAAGGAAAGTGAAGCTGAGAAAGTAAGAACTTTATTTATGATTACATGTTTGGGTTTTTTTGGTTTTTTTTGGGGGGGGGTTAAGTGACTTTCCTAGGGTCACACAGCTAGTACGTGTCAAGTGTCTGAGGCTGGATTTGAACTCGGGTCCTCCTGAATTCAGGGCCCGTGCTCTATCCACTGTGCCACCTAGCTACCCCTGGTTACATGTTTTATAAGTGAAGGAGCCAAGACTTGAACCCAAGTCTTCTGATTATAAGACCAGTGTCTTTCTGGTGGATTCTTTCAATTTCTATTTTAACTTCTACTTCTAGAATATCAGGGCAATTTCCCCATACAATCTCTTGGAGGATGGTGTCTAAGCTCTTATTTTGGTCATGGTTTTCAGGTAGTCCAATAATTTTCAAATTATCTCTCCTGGTTTTATTTTCCAGGTCAGCTGTTTTTCCAAGGAGATATTTCATATTGCCCTCTATTTTTTCATTCAATTGGATTTGCTTTACCATGTATTGTTTTCTCATAAAGTCACTAGCTTCCATTTGTTCAATTCTAATTCTTAGGCAATTATTTTCATCAGAGAGCTTTTTATCTCCTTTTCCATTTGACTTTACAAACTTGACTTTTTTCTCATGACTCTCTTGCATTGCTCTCATTTCTCTTTCCATTCTTTCCTCTCTCTCTCTCTCTCTCTCTCTCTCTCTCTCTCTCTCTCTCTCTCTCTCTCTCTCTCTCTTCCTTCTCTCTCTCCTACTTTCTCTTCAAAGTCCCTTTTGAGAGCTTCCATGGCCTGAGACCAGTTCTTGGAAGCTTTGGATGTAGGTGCTCTGAGGTTATTTTCCTCTTTTGAGGGTGCACCTTGATCTTCCTTGTCACTGAAGAAACTTTCTATAATTCTGAACTTTCTTTGCTTGCTCATCTTTTACTTGACTCTTAGCTCTCTGCTGGGGGGCCCTGTTTCTAGGCTACACTACTGTCTCCAGCTTCTGAGGGTCCCAGATGTTTTGGTTTGAGGGAGAGCAGGTTTTTTTCTCTCACCTGGCCTGTTCTCTGGTCCAAAGATAACCTCAAGCGTACTTGCTAGTTAACCAAACAGCAGAGTGTTGTGGTGGTTCTTAGCTTCAACGAGCCTGTGCCCTTCCCCCACCTGTGCCTCCTGACACTCAGGATTTCTTCCTGGTTCCCTGCTCGGGTCCCGATGATACCCCTGCACTTCCACCCCCCACCCCCACCCCTACCAGCTGTTCAGCCCTCTCACCTGACCATAAGCTCTGTTCCAGAAGATGATGGTGGTGCTGCTGATTTGGAGGCTCTGGGGTTAAGTTCCTTTGGTATGGCATCCTGGGGTCTCTGTTGGCCAATCACGGGGTTGGACTTTACTTGCAGCCCAGCTCATTCCCCTTTAATCTATCTATAGCTGGAAAATAATCTCAGCCTGTATTTTTGTGGGTTTTCTGTTCCAGGGATTCTTTTATTGCTGTTTTTGGGCTAATTGGGGTAATTGTGTTAGGAGCTCTGTGCATTTAATGTCTTTCTTCTGCCATCTTGGCTCTACCCCTCAAGACCAGTGTCTTTCCACTGTGTAGCCAAAACCCATATAGACTGGCACAAAGGGACAGCTTTCTCTTATCTTTTTATTTCACCCAAAATGAAGCCAACCTGGATGTGTGTGGGTGTGTGTGCATGCATGCATGCATGTGGGTGTGGGTATATACAGATTATTACAGCTGAGGCATGTCTAATCAGGAAGTATCGATCTCAAGGAAGTCCAAGGAAACTCAGGGAAACATAGGACTACTATTCCCACATGAAATGGTTTTCATAGAGAACTTCTCTGTCAAAGAAGCTGCTTACAAAAGCGTTAACATCTTTACTGTCTTTAAACATATATCAGACAAAAGAAATGATTACCTTGTTTTGCAGTGAAACCTAATGGACTGACCAGCAGAACTAAAATCATAGGTCATAAAACTGTAAGGGACCTTAGACATCATTTAATCCCAGCCCTGTCATTTGATAGAAGAGAAAACCGAGGTCTGGCAAGAACTTTAATTATGTTTCTAGGTCTGCCCTTGATTCAAGATATAAAGTTAGTTAACACATATTTAACTTCTGACTGTCCCAGTTTTCTCCAGGATAAAAGACATGATCATACATTGCTATAGCCAGGGACATTGTGAGAGGCTGCCAGTTAGTGTGGGGAAAACATTTTGAAGGCAAAGGGCTTTTGATAAAACTTAAAATATTCTTCCAAAATACACAGATTTAATGAAAGTAGGAAAAACCAACTGGAGATAACATCATCATTTAAAAAACAAAGCCTGTTTCTAGGGAAGTTGGAATATTTTTTCTCTGGAATAGAAGCATTCCACTTCTATTCCATGAGAATTCTAGTCCTTCAACTTTGTTTAAAGCCAGAAAGAATGTCATACTTTAACATTCACTGGTGCTCTCTTTTTGCCATACTGACCTAGAAGGAGAAGTCAGTAATTTCTCAACTTGCCTAGATAAGGTAAAGAAACCAACAAGAGGAATTGTATTCTGGATCTCATTCTTTTTTCCCCCAATTAATAATATTTTATTTTATTTTTACAATTACATGTAAAGATTGTTTCTAACTTTCTTTGGGGGGAGGGGCAGGGCAATGAGGGTTAAGTGACTTGGCCAGGGTCACACAGCTAGTACATGTCAAGTGTCTGAGGCCTGATTTGAATTCAGGTCCTCCTGAATCCGGGGCCAGTGCTTTATTCATTGCACCACCTAGCTGCCCCTGACTTTCATTGTTGTAAGATGTTGAGTTCCAAATTTTTCTCCCTCACTTCCCTCCTCTCCCCAAGACAGTAAGCAATCTAATATAGGTTATATATGTACAATCTTATTAAACACATTTCTAAATTAGTCATGTTGTGAAAGAAGAATCAGAACTAAAGGAAAAACCACAAAGATAAAAAAAAAATAGCCAAAAAAGTAAAAATAGTATGGTTCAATCTGCTTTCAGACTCCATAGTGGTTTTTCTGTATATGGAGAGCATTTTCCATCATGAATCTTTTTTTTAAACAAACATTTTGTTTAAAGTTTTGAGTTCCAAATTCTATCCTTCCTTCCTTCTCTCCCTCCTCTTCTCCCTCCCTGAGTCAGTAAGCAATCAGATATAGATTATACATGTACAATTATGTAAAACATTACCATATTAGTCATTTTGTATAAGAAGACTCAAAAAGAAGAAAAAATTAAAGAAAGTGAAAAATAATATGCTTCAGTTTGTGTTCAGTCAATATCATTTCTTTCTTTGGAGGTGTATAGCATGCTTCATCAGTAGTCCTTTGGGATTGTCTTGGATCATTGTATTGCTGAGAATACTTAAGTCATTCACAGTTCTTCATCAGATAACATTGCTGTCACTGTGTACAACATTCTCCTGGTCCTGCTCACTTCACTATGCATCAGTTCATATAAGTATTTTCAGGCCTTTCTGAAATCATCCTGTTCATCATTTCTTCCTCTGTCCATAAACCTGACAGATAAACTATTCTATGCTCTCTTAATTTGCTTATGGTCTTACCCTTTATATGTAAATCATATACCTATTTTGACCTTATTTTAGTATATGGTGTGAGATGTTGGTCTATACTTAGTTTCTGCCATGCTGTTTTCCAGTTTTTCCAGCAGTTTTTGTCAAATAATAAGTTCTTGTTCCAAAAGCTTGGATCTTTGGGTTTATCATACATTAGATTACTATAGCCATTTACCATAATGTAATTCATACCTATTCTATTCCACTGATCCACCACTCTATTTTTTAGCCAGTACCAGATTGTTTTGATAATTCCCACTGTATAATACAATCTGAGATCTGGTCCAATTGTTTAGATCTGACTTTATTTAGATCTTATTTTATTTGAAAAGTATTTTGTAGTTGTGTTCATATAGTTTCTGGGTTTGTCTTGACAGGTAGACAGGCTACCAAGTATCATGTGTCTTTTGGAATTGTCTTGGATCATTATTTTGTGGAGAAAAGCTAAGTCTATCACAGTTGATCATCACACAATGTTGCTGTTACTGTGTACTATGTACTCCTGGTTCTGCTCACCTCACTCAGCATCAGTCCCCTTAAGTCTTTTCTGAAATCAGCCAGATCATCTTTTCTTCTAGCAAATTAGTATTCCATCACATTCATATGCCACAACTTGTTCAGCCAATCCCCAATTGATGGACATCCCCTCAATTTTCAATTCTTTGCCATGACAAAGAGTTGCTATAAATATTTTTGTACATGTGGGTCCTTTTCCATTTTTTATGATCTCTTTGAGATATAGACCTAGTAATGGTACTTCTGGGTCATAGGGTATGCACCATTTTATAGCCTTTTGGGCATGGTTCCAAATTGCTCTTCAGAATGGTTGGATCAGTTCACAACTCCATTAATAGTGCATTAGTATTCCAATTTTCCCTCATGCTCTCCAACTTTTATCATTAACCTTTTTTCTTATATTAGCCAATCTAATAGGTGTGAGGTTGTACCTCAGAGTTGTTCTAATTTGTATTTCTCTAATCAATAGTGATTGAGAACATTTTTTTCATATGGTGTAACGATTGGAATGACGCCACCTGCTGGAGACTTACTGTAGAAGAGTTCCGCCCATGAAGCGAAGGTCTTTGAGGGCAAGACCAGGAGTCTTTTCTTTGGTGTCAGGAAGTGACGCGGGCTAGTGGGAGGAGGAAGGAAGAGACTGGCGCTCACTCTGGGGCTCTTTCCTGTGGACTCTGGCGGAGAAGGGAGCTAGAAATGTGCTCTCCCTTTAATAGATAGGAATCTAGGCCTTTCTCTCTCTCTTTACCAAATTCTTATTCTCCTTAATAAATGCTTAAAAGCCTAATTCTTGCTAAAGCTTATAATTTATTGGAGACCACTCATTAGATATTTTAGACAGACTAGCTAGAATTTTAGCCCTTAACAATGGCAATATATATCTTTGATTTCTGTATCTGAAAACTGCCTCTTCATGTCCTTTGACATGAACATGTCCTTATCAATTGGTCAATGACGTGTAGTCTCATAAATTTGATTGAGTTCTCTATATATTTGAGAAATGAGGCCTTTATCAGAAATACTGGTTGTAAAAAATTGTTTCCTAGTTTTCTGCTTTCCTTCTTTTTTTTTTTTTTTCGGGGCAATGGGGGTTAAATGACTTGCCTAGGGTCACACAGCTATTAATGTCAAGTGTCTGAGGCCGGATTTGAACTCAGGTACTCCTGAATCCAGGGCCGGTGCTTTATCTACTGTGCTATCTAGCTGCCCCCTTCTGCTTTCCTTCTAATCTTTGCTGCCTTGGTTTTGTTTGTGTAAACCCTTTTAAATTTAATTTAACCAAAAGGACCCATTTCATATTTCATAATGTTCTCCATTGACATGTAAACTATTCCTTCCTCTCCTAATTTGCCTATGGTATCAACTTTCATGTCTAAATCATGCACCTATTTTGACTTTATTTTGGTATATGATGTGAGATGTTGGTCTATGCCTCTGGTTCTTATTAATAGGTACTAAAATGGATATGATGGGAACCTTGATGGGGGAAGGAATTGCTTCATCTTAGAGTTTGTGACAGAGGAAGAGAAGAAAGTTGGGAATAATCTGATTTACACACTAGAATTTGGGAGAACAGATTTCAGATGAAGAATAAATAGTCAAAATGGATAAAGCCCAGGCCTTGGAGTCAGGAAGACCTGAATTCAAATCTTGCCTCATACACTGTGTAAGTCATTTAAACTCTGTCTGCTCCAGTTTCCTCAACTGTAAAATGGAATTAGTAATAGTACCTATTTCACAGGGTGGTTGTGAGGATCAAATGAATTGATGTATATAAAATAAATATATTGACTATTATATTCATGTCAAGCAATGAGCACTTATTAAGCACCTACTGTCTGCTAGGCAGGCTTATAGTCTATCAGAGAAGGCAATATGTACATACAAAATTATAAGCAAACTGTATAACAAAATAAACACAGGGGATTTATAGGAAGAGGGACACTAGAAACAGGAGCACATCACAAAAGGCTTTATGCAGAAGATGGAGCTTAAGCTGAGCTTTGAGAAGCAGAGGAGCAGAAAGAGTAGCACATTTCATGATAGGTGACAGTCCCTGAATAGACACATAGACAGGCAATGGAGTGAGTGTCTTGTGTGAAAAATAACCAGAAAGCCAATGTGACTGCAGCATACAGCGTGTGAATAAGAACAATAAACCTGTAAAGCTAGTTTGGAATCAAAATGTGAAGGACTTTATGTGCCAGACTGGTGAGTTTGTATTCATTTGATCCTAGAATAGGGAACCAGGGAAGTTTAATGAGCAGGGGAGTGACATGGTTAGACCTCTGCATTAGGAATCACTTTATCAGCAGCAGTATGATGGATATATTAAAGAGGGAGGGAAGCAGAGAGATGAGATGTGGTGAAGGCCTGAACTAGCATGAGAAGAAGGGAACATGTGAGAGATTGAGTGAAACTAAGTCTTGGCAACTGTGTGGATATGTGGGGTGAGGAACAGTGGGGAAAAGAGGATGACTTCTCAATTAAAAACATAGATGACCTAGAAGGATGGTGTTGTCTTTGACAGAGTTAGGGAGGTTCTGGAGACAAGGGTTTGGTGGAGTTTGGGTGGATTCAGGAGGACCTGAGTTCAAATCCGACCTCAGACACTTGACACTTACTAGCTGTGTGACCCTGGGCAAGTCACTTAACCCCAATTGCCTCACCAAAAAAGAAAGGAAGAAAGAAACAGTCCCTGCTTTCAAGGTGCTTACATTTTAATATTGGAGGCATTAAATATAAAAGCTTTCATTTGGAAGTCATATGAAAGAGCTCTATAGTCTGCAGCAGCAAAGAAGATGGTAATGCATCTTCTTTAGTTTCATTTCCACTGATAAAATCATAACAGTTTATGATATTGAACCATTTGACAGTGCCAAGACCTTTGGTAGCCATACTTTTTTTACCCCCTGGGTCTTCAGTAGCTATGGCTATAGCAATCAGAGAAAGAACTGCCAGGCTGCATCCACCATGGTGTTCTCCATCTCTGTCTCTGTCTGTCTGTCTTTCTCTGTCTCTCACTCTGTTTCTCTGTTTCTGTCTTTGTCTCTTAAAATTTTAATTTTTAATTTATGGAATAAAGCAATCATTTCCATAGCATAGTATAATAAAAAAGATGATTGCACATGGAACTGCAAATCTACTATGCACAACTTGCTATTCCTTTCAAATGTACAACAAAATTATCATACAAATTAATTTTTTCCCTTTTTTCCTTCAATCCCACTCCCAGAGATGGCTACTATTATACACAAATAGGTATATGTATATATACATATATATATAATTATTCTATAATCTATTTATCAGTTTTTTCTCTGGATGCAGATAGCATCTTTCTTCATATGTCCTTTACAGTTAACTTGGGTATTTATAATAGTCAAAATAACTTATTCACTCAAAGTCATTCTTAAAACAGTATTGCTGTATCCCCAATTGAGAATTGGTCAAAGGATATGAACAGGCAGCTTTCTGATGAAGAAATCAAAGCTATCTATTGCCATATGAAAAAATGCTCTAAATCTCTATTGATTAGAGAGATGCAAATTCAAACAACTCTGAGGTACCACCTGACACCTATCAGATTGTCCAATATGACAAAAAAGGAAAATAATAAATGTTGGAGAAGCTGTGGAAAGATTGGAACACTAATGCATTGTTGGTGGAGCTGTGAACTGATCCAACCATTCTGGAGAGCAGTTTGGAATTATGCCCAAAGGACTATAAAGCTGTGCATACCCTTTGACCCAGCAATACCACTTTTGTGTCTTTTTCCCAAAGAGATCATAAAAAAAGGGAAAAGGACCAACATGTACAAAAATATTTATAGCTGCTCTTTTTGTGGTGGCAAAGAATTGGAAATTGAGGGGCTGCCCATCAAGTGGGGAATGGCTGAACAAGCTGTGGTATATGAATGTAATGGAATACTATTGTGCTGTAAGAAATGATGAGCAGGAGGAGTTCAAAGAAACCTGGAAGGACTTGCATGAACTGATGATGAGTGAGATGAGCACAACCAGAAGAACATTATACACAATATCATCAACATTGTGTGTTGATCAACTGTGATAGACTAGATTCTTCTCACCAATCCAACTGTACAAGAGAGTTCCAAAGGACTCGTGATGGAAAAGGCTCTCCAAATCCAGAAAAAAAGGAACTGTGGTATATGGATGCTGATTGGACCATATTATTTCTTTTGTTTTTGGTGCTGTTGTTTTTCTTTTTTGAGGTTTTTCCTTTTTGCTCTGATTCTTCTCTTATAACATGACTAATGTAGAAATATATTTAATGTTATTATATATATATAATATATATTATATATATGTATATATATATAATATATATTATATATATATGTGTGTATATATATATGTATATGTATATCCTATATCAGATTACCTGCTGTCTAGGGGAGGAGGAAGGGAGGGGAGGGAGGGAGAAAAATTTGAAATTGGAAATCTTATGTAAACAAATGTTGAAAACTAAAATAAATAAATATTTTACTTAAAAAAAACCAGTATTGCTGTAGCTGTATACAATATTCTCCTGGTTCTGCTCATTTCGCTTTTCATTATATTGGGCAAGACTTTCCATATTTTTCTAAACTCATTGAGCTAATTTCTTATAGCATGTAGTATTCCATTACAATCACATACCACAACTTGTTCAGCCATTCCCCAATTGATGGTCATTCCTGCAATTTCCAGTTTTTTGCCACCACAAAGAGAGCTACTATAAACATTTTAGAACATATAGGTTCTTTTTCTTCCCCCCAACCCAATCATCTTTAGAAATAGACTAAGTAGTGGCTGCTTCTGAAGATGTCTGCTGAGGCTGGGCTGAAAGCAGGACCAGTAATCTAACAGGTGCTGCCACTTCTAGTCAATGGCAATTGATCAGCATCTGGTGTTGGTGGAGAAGAGGAAAGTGAATCTTTTCTTTACAGTGATTGCTTCCCTAAGTGATGGATGCAGGCAGGGTCAGTGGTGTGAGAGGTTAGGTTGTTCCAAGGCTTCTTGGATTTAAGATTCTGGGCTCTCTCTGTTGAGGTATGAGGGGAAGGGTGAGTGGTGGTTTGCCTTGCCTAGACTGGCATACACTATCCCTATCTTTGCCTCATGGTAATATGCTGCTTCGGAGACCAGAGTAGTCTGATGTGGTGAACCTTAGGAGAAATTCAGAGAGGAGTGGGTAGGCTGAATGGAAGAACTAACTAAACACCAAGTGAAGACTTGATAGGATTTAAGCTATATACCTTTGAAGAGGAGAATATTTTAACATATCCAAATTCCCAGATTTAGGTTTAATGATCAATTCACCTAAAACAATACAATCTGCCTAGGATGTTAGTGGAGAGCATTTGTCCTTTTCTATTCTCCCACTTTCCTCATCTAGGAGGCTTTGCAGTTGGTAGATATATAATAGCAAGAATTTGTGGAGGGTTAGTTTTCCTTTCTGGTCAACTAGGTGGTGTAGTGGATAGTGCTCTGGGCCAGGAGTGAGCAAGAGACCTGGGTTCAAAAAAGACCTCAGAAATGTACTAGCTGTGTGACCCTGTTTGCCTCAGTTTCCACATCTGTAAAATGAGCTGTAGAAGAAATGGCAAACCACTCTAGCATCTTTGCCAAGAAAACTCAATCAGACAAGACTGAACAACAATAAAGTTTTCCTTTCAACTCCCAAACTTTTAAAATAGGGGTTGGACTAACAAACTAAATTAAAGGAAGGCTTTCCAAAGACTTTGAAGTTTGTAAATGAAGTTGAATTCCTTTGAGTTTTTCTTTTTCAGAGTAAAGGTCTGAGGAGTCAAGTTTCCTTTGTGCATTCAGAAGCTTGAAAATTAAGTAGGGGCAATCTGACTGAGAGGTAAGGAAATTCTGTCAGCTTTATAAAATGGAAAGAAGTGGAGAACTTTAGTTTTTCCAATACAGTACAGCGGTACCTTGGCACTCATGGGCTTTGAAATTCATGGAATTTGGTATTCGATACATTTTGAATGCTTGCTTACCACTTGCTAAAACCTCTATGAGTCAAGATGCTGCCCCATGTTCCATCTCTTTGGTGGAAACAAAGACGGACATGTTAGTCTCACAGTAGCTCATGCTTGGTGCAGAACCCCACATATGTCACCATGTTCTTTCTTGTGCTTTTTGAGCTTTTCCTAAATTCATGCTCACACCAAACCCAGGAATATAATCATCCCCTCCTTTCCCCCTTGGGCTTGGATTTGCTCCTCAACAGACCCTTTTCACTTGAGTCGAAAATCAAGTTTATTCTGTGCTTTTGGAGACAAGGACTTCTCTTTGAGTCATCAATTATCATTGTAAAAAACTTGCCTGTCCATCCCTGAAATACACTGGTGTGGCCCTTCTGTTGCCTGAGAAGTGTGGGATTTCTGGGATTTGTGTTAGTATCTTTTAGTGTGCAAGTGGTAACATAACATTGGATTCAAAGTGGAACCCAATTAGGCTCATGGAGATCTGATCCCAGAGGAAACAGGTCCAGCAAAGTCCAAACAAGAACCAGGATGGTGAACTGGCATCAGGAGAAGAGGAGGCAGGGTCCCCCACCCTGCTTTGAAGGTCTGATTCCCCACCAGCCACCTGAGGTGATGTACCAAATTGAGGGTGGAGCAAAGTGGGAAACAGTCAGAAAACAAGTGGTTTAGACACAGTTGAAGTTCCACTTTCCCTGAGAACAAACGAGAGCCAATAGACACAGCCCAGGCTCCTGTAAGCCACCCAGGGAACTTTCTGAAACCTTCCTTCTCTTCTCCACAGTTGCTGCCGCCCCCAACCGCCTTTTAGAAGAAGGCTTCTTTGCTTCTCTTTTGAGTTTTGCCTCAGCCCTCCCAAGAAAGGCAGCAGCAGGCTAGGTGTGTTGGGGGGGGGGCGGTACTTCAAACTGTTCTCCTGGCAAAACATCCTCAGGTGCTGGGAGCTCATTATTTCAGACAGCACAGCAGCAGCCTCTCCTATACAACCCCACCCTATCATCATGACCTTGACTTCAATTTGGTTTGAGGTCCCCCTGCATATCCCAAGATGAGTAGTCACTGTGGCTGGGGGGAATGGGGGTGTGTGGGGGAGGGAATGAAAGGATAGAGATAGGGAATTTGAGGCCTAGGGAAATGAAATAATTGGTTTTTAAAAGTTGACTTTATAACAAAAAAGGAAAAACTCTCATCAGTTTATAAATCACCAAGTAAAATGTGAAATTTCTAGTATTCAGAAATAGATCGTTTCAATTTACATGACTCTTTATGGGAAAAATTAATTCGGTATGCATTTTTGCTACTTCTTGCATCTTCTGGAACCAATTAACAAGTAAAGAGGTACCATTGTATCAGCAATTTCTTTTTCTTCTTCTTCTTTTTTTTTTTTTTGCGGGGCAATGAGGGTTAAGTGACTTGCCTAGTGTCACACAGCTAGTAAGTGTCAAATATCTGAGGCCAGATTTGAATTGAACTCAGGTCCTCCTGAATCCAGTGCCAGTGCTTTATGCACTGTGCCACCTAGCTGCCCCTGTATCAGTGATTTCTTGACTCTGTGTTCTCTCAGCCTAACACAGATATCAATCCCTCTAGAACTTAGGAGAAGTCTTCTTGAGTTACTTGAAATAATGAAACTGAAAAATTTCTCTCTCTCTAGCCAATTTGACCAAGAACCTGTCTGAATTTAGCCAGAGTGGTCCTCACATGACAATACACAAATATTTATTAAATGTTTACTATGTGCCAGGCACTGTCAAGCACTCGAAATACAAAGAAAGGCAAATACATGATTTCCTTCCCTCAAGGAGCTCACATTCTAAGACACCAGGGGCTGTGAGGACTGGACTTTGTGGTGCTAAAATGAACACTCCAATCACATTGGCCTCCCTCCTCAAATTATGTAGATGATTATCTGTCTATTTGTTGGATATTTTCCCTACAATCGCCCATCTCTTTCCCCCCTACCCAATTTCCTTGAGGGCAGGGACTGGGTATTTTGTTTTTGGATTCTTGACATTTTGCAAGGTGTTTTGAAAAAAAAAAGATTTTGAATGAATGCTTATTTGAATTGGATCCTCTCTCCAAAGTTAAAGTTTTTATGCTGTACTTGACAAATACCTTCCAAATACATATATATGTATGTATACATATATGTATGTATTATGTAGAGCTTGTCTTTCTTTTAAAATAGCTAACAAATTCAATACAGCACTTTCAAGGTTGTTTTTCTTGTTAGTGATTCCTCTGGTCTTCCTTCTGTTCTCTTGTAACTTTTTTTGGGGGGGAACTCTATACCTAATTTTCTCTTTCTGATCTCCTCTCTCATTGGGGAGGGAGGGAGGAAGAAAAGCAATACCTTTGCAATAAATATGAATAGTTAAACAAAACAAATCCCCACATTGACCATGTCAAAAAATGTTTATTTTATTCTGCATTGAATCTATTATGTCTTTTTCAGGAGGTGGGAAACGTTTCATCCTTGGTACTTTGGAATCATGGATGGTCATTTTTTGTTGTTACTATTAACCTGGAAATTAATTAAACAATCAATATAGGAGAGGGGGCAGCTAGGTGGCGCAGTGGATAGAGCACTGGCCCTGGAGTCAGGAGGACCTGAGTTCAAACCCAGCCTCAGACACTTGACACTTACTAGCCATGTGACCCTGGGCAAGTCACTTAACCCCCATTGCCCCACAAAACCAAAAAAAAAAATCAATATAGGAGAAATAAGGTCTGAGGAACTATAGCTCATGGTATTACAAAGCAAGATTCTAAGAATACCCAAATATGGGGGCTAAGGACAGGGTTTTTATGCGGTAACAGAACAGAGGGAGTTATGAGACTGCCCTTGGGAAAAGTAAGTTTCTCACAGATAGAAACTATTTAATGTAAATGAATCTTTTTGCATAATAACCTAAAGTCCAGGAAGTAAGCTTGGGAATCTTTGGGAGGGGATAGTTTGTTTGGGGGAGATCCATAAAACAATCTAGAGTCTGGAACCTACAAAGATTGGTCAGCCCCAGGTAATTCATTGGCCTGGGAATGGGGAATAGGTGAGGATCAGTAAGTTCTCAGGAAATTGTGGTTATCATTACCTTGTTTCTTTTTAAATTGTTTCTGTTACAATGTTATTATTGTATAAATTGTTCTAGTTCTGCTCGTTTCATTCTTCATCAGTTCCTGTCTTCCTAAGTTTCTCTGAAACTTTTCCTTTTGTCATATCTTATGAATTACAGTATGCCATTCGTATAATATACACATACATACATATATACATACATATATATACATACATACATATATATATAGTGATATAACTATTCCCTAATCAATGAGCACCCCCTTAATTTCCAGATCTTTACCACTACAAAAAAGAGCTTCTAGAAATATTTTTGTGCATATGGGTCCTTTTCTTTTTTCTTTGATCATTTTGGGACACAGGCCTAGTAGTAGGTTTTCTGGGTCAAAGAACATGTATAGTTTAGTGATTATTTTGCACATTAATCCAAATTCCTTTCCTGAATGGCTAGACCAGTTCATAGCTTTAACAACAGTGCACATGCCTGCTTTCCTGTACCCACTCTAACCTCTATCATTCTTTTCATTTGTCATCTTTGCCAATCCGATGGTGTGCAATGGAACCATGAAGTTACTTTAATGTATATTTCTCTAATTATTAGTGATTTAGAGTATTTTAAAAATATACTTGTGGATACCTTGAATTTCTTTTCTTGAAAACTACTTGGTCATATCCTTTGACAATTTATTAATTGGGGGATGGCTCTTGTTCTATGAAATTTTATCAGAAACTTACTGATATGGGGGGAGTGGAGTACAGGGTTGGGGTTCTTAGGAATTCCTCTTTAAAGAATTACACCCTCTTGCACACAAAAGTAGTTAGAATAAGGTGGTAGTTTATTTAGGAGCAAGGGAAGGGAAGGGTTGGGGGAGGGAAACCATGAAAGAAATCCTTGGACTTCTCATGGGGAGATAGGCACAAAGCACATGGCTCAGAGGTACCAAATCTCCTCAAACAGGTGAATAGAAGGTACTTTTATAGAGGACTGTTGGGGGTGGACCATCTGCCTGTGTAAAGTTCCTTTAGTGAGGGAGGACCATCCACCACTGGTAGTGACTGGAGGAATTGGGTAAGGGGTGGCTACAGATCTTTCTTCAGGACACAAAGGCCACAGCCACAGCCAAACTCATCTCCCCAGGGTAAGGGAGACCAGAATGAAGGGTAGGAATCCGAAGCTATCTCAGTCTGATTTGGTTCAGTTTATCTCTCTAGGGGTTATCTGTCCTCTGGTTTAGTTTCTCAAGGAGAAGTTTCCTTGATGTGCCCCAGAGAATTTCTGGGGTGCTCTGCACCCCATGACATTACTACATAGACTTTTTCCCCCAGTTGACTACTTTCTTTCAAATTTTAACTGCATTAGTTTTGTTTGTGCAAAAAGTCTTTAATTTCATGTAACCAAAATTGGCCATTTTATCTTCTATGATTCTCTTTATCCATTCTTTGGCCTTAAACTCTTCCCCTATCTCTATATTGAAAAGGCAATTTTGGGGCAGCTAGATGGCGCAGTGGATAGAGCACCGGCCCTGGAGTCAGGAGTACCTGAGTTCAAATCCGACCTCAGACACTTAACACTTGCTAGCTGTGTGACCCTGGGCAAGTCACTTAACCCCAATTGCCTCACTAAAAAAAAAAAATAAATAAAAATGAAAAGGCAATTTCTTTCTTGCTCCTCTATTTTGCTTAATCTGTAATCATTTATGTCTGACTCACATATCCATTTGGAGTTTATCTTGGTATATGGTCTGACTTCTTAGTCTATACCTGATTTCTGCCAGACTACTTGACAGTTTTCCCAACAGTTTTTCTTTTCTTTTCTGCAGGGCAATGGGGGTTATGTGATTTGCCCAGGGTCACACAGCTAGTAAGTGTCAAGTGTCTGAGGCCGAATTTGAACTCAGGTACTCCTGAATCCAGGGCCAGTGCTTTTATCTACTGCACGACCTAGCTGCACCCCCCAACAGTTTTTCTTTAAGAGTGAATCCTAAAAAAAAAAAAAAAAGTGAATCCTTCCTCTAGTAGTCAGGGACTTTAGGTTTATTAAGCACTAGGCTATTAGGTTCTTTTGTGTCCTTTTTCTTTTTTAAAAGAAAAAATCATCATTTCTCTTGATATTCTTGACCTTTGTTCTTTCAGATGAATTTTGCTACTATTTTTCTCTAGTCTTTTAAAGTATTCCTTTGGTAGTTTGATTGGTATGGAACTGAACAAGTAAATTAATTTAGGTAATATTGCCATTTTTATTATATTGGTTCAGTCTATCTATAAACAATTAATATTTCTCACTTATTTAGGTCTATATTTTTGTAAACAATGTTTTGTAGCTGAGTTCATAAAGTTCCTTTCTGTTTCCTGGTAAACTCCCAAATGTTATACATATTCTGTAGTTATTGTGAATAGAACTTCTCTTTCTATAACTTCCTCATAGGTATTGTTGGTATTCATAACTTTTCTAAAACTGTTTTCATTCATAATAATTAAAGAACCAAAATTTAAACCTTGCCTAGGCTTTGTTGTTCTTTCTTTCTTTCTTTCTTTTTTTTTAGTGAGGCAATTGGGGTTAAGTGACTTGCCCAGGGTCACACAGCTAGTAAGTGTCAAGTGTCTGAGGCCGGATTTGAACTCAGGTACTCCTGACTCCAGGGCCGGTGCTCTATCCACTGCGCCATCTAGCTGCCCTGCCTAGGCTTTGTTGTTACTGGCAGTTCTCTTACTAATTTATAGTTGACTCCAATTCCTGGCAGGCACTGTTCCAGACCTTTCCTATGTTTCTCAAGTCCTTAAGTTTTTCAATTCTCACTCTCCCCTTCCTTCCCCCCACCCCCATCTCCCATGTTACTCCTATGCTATCTTCATCTACTTATTCTTAATAAATAACCCAATGAGGTCCTATTTACTAAGACTAAACTCATACAAATAGAGGTGTCTCCATTTCTCCACTTTAAAATTTCTTCTCTATCTCTCTTTCTTTGTCTCTCTCTCCAACTCGGTCTCTCCCTGTTTCCACCCCACCTTCTGTCTTTCTCACACAGATATGCATGCAGTTTCTTTAATAAAAGTTTTATTTAGGCTTCTCCGGTTCTACACCTGTGCACTTCCATATTGCCTTCATTTCTCAGGCATCGGAGAAAGACGTCTGTCTTGAAGAATTGGCATCATGTCTGCTCCCATTTTGGCAAAACCACAGCTGTGAGGCCTTTTGACTAAGCACTTGCAATTTCATATTATTACAGCATTTATTCTGTCCTTTGGATGTGCTACTATGTATAAGTTTGGAGTGGCTGAACCTAGGAAAAAAAGCATACAGAAATTTCTATAGAAGGTATGATGCTGTGAAGGATTTTGAAGAGATAAATCAAGCTGGTGTCTTTCAGTATAGAAAACAGTGAAGAAATATTCTGGTTTCAGAGGCTTGAAGTACTGACCTGTTTTTCTTGTGCTCCAACATGAAATACATGCACACTGGCTGTGGAGTAGTTTAACTTGATAATAAACAGTTGATGACCAGAAAAAAAAAAGTTTTATTTAAGTCCTTTGGCTTTATATCATAGTCATTTCAACTCCCACTCCAGACTGAACACTCTCTTGTGATAAGCAGTCATAATAATGGTAATAGCTAACATTCATATTATACTGTATTTATAAATATGATTTCATCTTATCCTTACAAAAACCCTCAGTCTGGGAGATAGATATTATTATTATTATTATCTGTATTTTCTAGGTGAGAAAATTGAGGCAGGCAAAGTTTAAGTGACCTGCCTATGGTCACACTGCTAATAAATGTCTGAGGCTGGATTTGAACCCAAGTCTGGTCCAAACAAAAACAATCAAAAACATTTGATATAAGGACTCCATATGACATTATGTGCAGTATTCTGTTCTAATAGTCCCTTACCTCTCTTCTGTGAAAGGTAATGTAAATTACATAATACTCAGTTTTTCTAAGCAAATTGTTCTTGGTTGTAAGCTTCTATCCTATGCCTTCTGGAATATCATATTCTGAGCCCTCCTTTCTTTTGTAGCTGTGCCTACTCAGTCATATGTCATCTTGACCATGGCTCCTCAGCACCTAAATTCTTTTTTACACTTGTAGCACCTTTTCTTTAACCTAGAAGCTCTGGATTTTGGCTGTCATGTTCCTGGGAATTTTCATTTGGGGTTTCTTTTGGGAGGTGACTAGACTCTTTCTATATCCATTTTGCCTTTTGGTTCTAAGAGATTTGGGAAATTTTCTTTTGTGATTTCTTGAATTTGATGTCTGGGTTTTTTGGACATGGCTTTAAATAATCCAGTGATTCTTAATTTTATCCTTCTCAATCTATTTTCCAGGTCAGTTGATTTTTGCTGTGATGTAGCTTAAATTTTCTTCTATTTTTTTCTTTTTCACATAGTTTTAATATTTCTTGTTGTTTCACGGAGTCATTGACTTCTATTCAGTACATTCTAATTTTTAGGGAGTTATTTTCTTGAGCAAAATGTTGTACCTCTTGTGCCAAGATGCTAATCCCCTTTCCAATTCTTTTTTCCATAGTTTTCATTTATTTCCTGTTATGGGACTAGCACCACAGAAGTTTTCTGGGGTACATCAAAGAACCTTCTCCTTGAGAAACTAAACCAAAGGACAGACACACCTAAAAAGGTAAGTGGAACTGGATTGGGACTGAGCTAGCTCCGGGAACACCAACCTTCATTCCAGTCTCCTTCACCCCTGGGGAGATAAGATTAAGTGTGGCTGCTGCCTTTGTGGTGGGAGGTGGAGAGAGATGGCTTGAGAGATCCACAGCCACCCTCACCCAACTCCCCCAGCCACCACCAGTGGGGGATGGTCCTCCCTCATTAGGGGAACTTTCCACAGTCAGACGATTACCTCATCGGACCAACATTGGACTTCTATAAAAGCATCTGCCTGTCTCCTGCTCAAGGAGATTGGTATCTCAAAACCACGCTCTGTGCCATGCCTTCTCCCCATGAGAAGTCCAAGGATTTCTCTCTTGTTTTCCCTTCCCCTGCCTCTAAATAAACTATTATCTTTTTCTATTGTATTTGTGTGCAAGAGGCTGTAATTCTTTAAAGAGGAATTCCTAAGGACCCCAAACCCCTACCCCTATACTAAACCCCCTACCCTATTTCCCCATAACATTTCCCTTTTTCCTCTTCAAATGCCATAATTTATTTATTAAAAATTATTAATTCTTTTTAACTCTTGATTCATCTTTTATGGAATTTTAGTAGCGTTTGTGCTCAAGCTGTTTATGTTTTTGAGTAGATGTGTCATTCTCTTCTGAGTTTATATCTTTAGCGTTCCCATCACCTAATAGCTTTTTATGGTTGGATATTTTTTTTGCTCATTCTTCCAGTCTATTTCCTGTCTCCAGGCTTTATGTTAGGGCCAGACTCTGCAAATTTTAGAAGGAAATATCTGGGCTGGTTTTCTTTGCTGCTTTCTTGGGGGGTGGGGTATAATGAGTGTTGTGTTACTCCAGGATCTCAGGGATGGCTCATGCTGGGGACCTGCAAGCTTTTAGACTTCCCAAAGTGGTCTAATTCAGGGCAAAGTGAGCTTGCTGCTTCCCTCATCTGACCTCTACAAGTCCTTGACTTCGTTTAGGGCCTACATTATTTCTGGACTCAGCTCTTATCAGCTAGTAGGAAAGCTTGTGTTGGCTTCATAGTGATAGAATTTTAGGCTCCCCTTTGGTTTAGGAATCTTGTCCTGGTTATTCCTGTGAAGACTGAGCTAGATGCTGGAATGGACACCCTCATCTCTTACTGTGTCTGAGCCACTTCACTACTGCCGCTTCCTTCTGAACTCGATCCTGTCTTGGTACACTCCCCTAGGCCTATCTACCCAGGGATGCCATACTCCCATCACTCAGAACTGGGTAGTGAATAGCAAAGCTGACAGTTTACACCTGTGGGAACTCTGTGTCTGAATGCTCCTCCCTGACCCCATCCATGGTGTCCAAAGACCTCTGTCTATCTCCCTAGGCCAATCTGGGATGAATGAAAAACTTATTTTTTAAAAAATTTCCCCATTAGAATTAAGTCTAGTACATTTTCTAGATCAATTTGGAGGAGGGTTTTTTTTTGGGGGGGGTTGAGGTTGGGAATAGATGCTCATTGTACTATTTCTTGTACTTCAACCCTATTGGCTCTACCTGACCTATTGAAGACAAGGGCAATACTGGGTCTCAGTTTCTTCTTCTATAAAATGAAGAAGTTAAACTAAATGTTCCCTAAGGTTCCTTCTACCTTTTAGTCCTATATGCTATACAGTCTATCTCTGTATCCTCTATAAGCCCTACCAACAACACTACCCTGTGAGATCCGTACTCAATTAGTTCTTTGGATTGATTGATGGTCCCATTAATCAAATAGGATTTGTCAATTTGGCAATTGTTTTTTCAATTCAGAATGATAGAATAGTTTTGGGGTATCCCAACACAAGAGGAATTAGAAATATCAAGAAAAGGATCCCATCTATACCCCAATAACCCATAGCACTGCCTCTGAAAGTTAAGGTCAATGTTAGGCCAGTGTCAGGACTTAGAACTTAAGGCAGAAGTCAAGTTACTGAGTTCCAAGTGACTCAAAAAAAGGAAAAAAAATGAAGGCCCACACAAGAGAAAGGAGAAGAAAGAAAAAGAACAAAAGAGAATCCATCCCTACATACAGCAAAATATTCTTAGTAGCTCTTTCTGGTAACAAAGAAATATAGACAAAGTAGATCGAGATCAATTAGGGAAAGGCTAAAAAAACAGTACACATGCCTGTAATGAAACATTGCTGTACCATAAAAAATGATGAATATGAAGAATTCAGAAATATGTGGGAAGACTTACATGAACTGACACAGAGTCAAATAAGCAGAAATAGGAAAATAATATAGATAATACAATAATGAAAATAGAAACAACAAAAATGGCACAAGACTGTGTTATTTAATGACCAAGCTTTGGCCTAGAGAAGAGTTGAGAAAATGTAACACTCTCTCCTCTTTGCAAGTTTGGAATATTGCATATATTATCAGATTCAGCTAGTATGTTGGTTAATTTTACTGAAATGTTTTTTTTTTCTTTTTTGTTTGTTAAAGGGATGACTTTCAAGATAGGGGAAGAGAAAGTAGTATATTCAAAATGAAGATGATATAAAGACAAAATAAATCAATATTGTAAAAGTTAAAGGAGGAAAGCCGAAAATTGGGAAACAATTTTTACAGCCAGTGTTTCTGATAAAGGCCTCATTTCTCAAATATATAGAGAACTAAGTCAAATTTATAAGAATGCAAGTCATTTCCCAATTGAGAAATGGTCAAAGCACATCAACAGGCAGTTTTCAGATGAAGAAATCTAAGCTATCTATTGCCATACAAAAAAATGTTCTAAATCACTATTGATTAGAGAAATGTAAATTAAAACAACTCTGAGGTACCACCTCACACCTATCAGATTGGCTAATATGACAAAAAGGGAAAAATAAATGTAGGAAAAGATTGTTAGGAATGTTGGGAAAAAATTGGAACACTAATGGTGGAGTTGTGAGCTGATCTAACTATTCTGGAGAGCGATTTGGAACTATGCCCAAAGGGGTATAAAACTATGCATGACCTTTGACCAAGCAATACCACTACTAGGTCTGTATATCAAAGAGATAATAAAAAAGGGAAAAGGACCCACATGTACAAAAATATTTATAGCAGCTCTCTTTGTGGTGGCAAAGAATTGGAAATTGAGGGGGTGCCCATCAATTGGGGAATGGCTGAACAAGTTGTGATATATGAATGTAATGGAATACTATTGTGCTGTAAGAAATGATGAGCAGGCAGATTTCAGAAAAACCTGGAAAGATTTAAGTGGACTGATGCTGAGTGAGGTGAGCAGAACAAGGAGAACATTATACATAGTAACAGCAACATTGTGTGGTAGACTTATCTCTTCTCAGCAATACAATAACCCGAGATAATTCCAAAGAATTCAGGATGGGAAATGCTCTCCACATCTAGAAAAAGAACTGTGGGATCTGAATGCAGATTGAACAATACTATTTTTCATTTTTTGTTTTTTTTATTTCTTGAGGTTTTCCCTTTTTGTTCTGATTCTTCTTTCACAACATGACTAACGTGGAAATATGTTTAATGTGATTTTACATATGTTACCTATATCAGATTACTTGATGTCTTGGGGAGGGGGGAGGGAAGGGAGGGAAGGAAAAAAATTTGGAACTAAAAATTTTATAAAAATGAATGTTTAAAATTATCTTTACGTGTAACTGGAAAAAATTAAATACTATTAAGACAAAAAATTAATAATCCTAAAAAAAAAAGAAAAAAAGGGAACCCAAAATATCCTTTGATAGGAAGATCTAATTTCTACTGTGTGGTCAAGCTTTATAAAATACTTTTTCCAGAGGATTACTTTGAGTGAATTACACAAATATTACATCTATTTTTCAGATGAAACTAAATTTCAGACAGTTTAAGTGAATTGATATCATTTCTAAAGCATTTTCATGTATCTGATACCTTGCTATATGATTAAAAAAACAAGTCCAAAAGACAGGCCTAAGCTCTTTTCTCCTAAAGCTTTCTTTTCAAGTTAACCTTTTCACTTAGGAACAGTAAGTATTTATTATCCCTTGTGACCCTCACTATCTCCTTTCAGACCACCATTAACAGGGAAAGCAGTAGTTGACATCTGGAAAAAATATAGATAAAGACCAAAATTATCAACAAAATGATCTATCACCCACAGCAAACATGCCAGAACAAAAGATGTAGAAGTAGTGATTTTAATTACACCCAAGATGGCAGGAAGAGATCAAAGAAACCCATGCTTTGCTATGTGAGGAAAATTGCTTAGGTTACTATACAAGGAAGAGTCTTATATAAAATTAGCATGGATATGTTTATCCTTATTTTGAATACAGCTTTGTTTGGATGGAGAAATAGCCACAAAGCAGCCAAGCACTGGGTGTCACTTATTGCTGTTATTATGTTATCAGGAAAAAGCCTTACTTAAATACCCAGAATTATTTTGACAGCTTAATTCTTCCCCAATTCAGCCCTGTGGTTTTTAGTTTGTCTCCTATAACTTTTCATACCTCTCTAATGGTATTTTTTAAATGCAAACTTAAATCATAGTTACATGTGTGCAGTCACAAGATCAATAAGCATTTGTTAAGGACTTAACTATGTGCTAGGCACTGCTCTATATACTGCACATATTCTTGAGTCTCAGTTTCCTCATTTGTAAAACAAGACCCTCATTATGAGGTTGTCATATGAGCTGATCTCTTAGGTTCCTTTCAGATCTAAGGTCACTTAAGCTCTCTGGGTATCAGTTTCCTCATCCAAATAAACTGTGAAGAATGATTCAGTAAGATGCCCTACACATAGTAGGCATTTAATCTGTTCAATAGAACTGGATTGAGTTCTAATACTTTAAATGGATCCAGTGTTTTATTGCATGTAAAAACAAGAACTTTCATTTGTAAAAAAATGCTAAGATAGTGATATGTATTTCTTGACTTCATTAATGATGAGTTACTTTGTGTTGTATATATTAACATATATTTTAGTCATCCCCAAGATTTAAAAAAAACCTTCATTGGAAAAAAAATAACTTTCATAGCTATCTAGTGATAAAAACTGTTATAAAGCACTTAAGTTTAAAGGTGAAAGTCTAGATGTTAAGGATGAAAAAATACTTTTCATAGGTTAATGTGGTTTCTGAGTAATGTAGCTCAGGTCAAACTATAAGAGCATCACAGAATCTTACCAGCAGAAATGACAACAAAGACTACATTATCCAATCAATCTATGCCTGCTACACAAGAGAGTGCCAGAGATCAATTAGCCAAGAAAACCCAGGGGACTCTCCTAATCCTCTGATTTTAATGGACATTTATTCTATCAATATATATATATATATTTAGTGAGGCAATTGGGGTTAAGTGACTTGCCCAGGGTCACACAGCTAGTAAGTGTTAAATATCTGAGGCTGGATTTGAACTCAGGTACTCCTGACTCCAGGGCTGGTGCTCTATCCACTGCACTACCTAGCTGCTCCTCACTTTATATTTTTAAAATTTATTTTAATTAATTAATTAATTATTTTTAGTGAGGCAACTGGGGTTAAGTGACTTGCCCAGGGTTACACAGCTAGTTAAGTGTTAAGTGTCTGTACTAGCTGTGTGACTCTGGGCAAATCACTTAACCCCAACTGCTTCCCCCCCCCCCCCCAAAAAAAATCAAAAGACTGAAAGTGTTAAGTGTCTGAGGCTGGATTTGAACTCAGGTACTCCTGACTCCAGGGATGGTGCTCTATCTACTGTACCACCTAGCTGCCCCTATTCTATCACTTTAAAAAATTGCTTTTATCCCAATTACATGTAAAAACAATTTTTAACATTTGTTTTAGAAAAATTTGAGTTCCAAATTCTCTCCTTCCTTTTCTCTCCCTGAGATGGCAAGCCAATTTGATGTAGATTAAATGTGTGCTGTCATGTAAAACATATTTCTATGTTACTTATGTTGTGAAAAAAAAAACCAAAACCAAAACAGGCAACCCCCACCTCATAAAGTTAAAAATCAAGCTTGCTTTGATCTACATTCAGACTCTATCAGGTCATTCTCTGGAGGTGGATAAGCATTTTTCACCATAATTCCTTTGGAATTGTCTTGGATCATTTTGTTGCTGAGAATAACCAAGTCAACATAAAAAAAGAAAGAAAGAAAGAAAAAAGAGAATAACAGTCATTCACAGTCGATCATCATATGATATTGCTGTCACTGTGTACAACATTCTCCTTGTTCTACTCCCTTTGAATCAGTTCATGTACATCTTTCCAGGTTTTTTTGAAAGCAGCCTGCTCATCATTTCTATCACAATCATCACAACGTGTTTAGCCACCCCCTTCAATTTCCAATTCTTTACCACCATAAAAAAGCTGCCATAAATATTTTTGTACATATAGATCCTTTTCCTTTTCCTTTTCTGGGGTGTTCTCTTTGGGATACAGATCTAGTTGTGGTATTGCTGAGATAAAGGATATACACAATTTTGTAGCCCTTTGGGCAAAGTTTCAAATTACTCTCCAAATGGTTGGATCAATTCACAATTCCACCAACTGTGCATTAGTGTCCCAATTTCCCCATATCTTTTCCAACAGTTATCATTTTTGTTTTTGTCATATTAGCCAAACTGATAGGTATGAGGTAATACCTCTGTTGTTTTAATTGGCTTTTCTCTAATCAATAGTGATTTAGAGCATTTTTTCCATATAATTATGGATTTGATTTCTTGAACTGAAAACTGCTTATTCATGTCATTTAACCATTTATCAATTAGAGAATAACTCAGGTTCTTATAAATTTGACTCAATTCTCTATATATTTGAGAAATGAGGCCTTTATCAGAAAAAATTTGCTGTAGAATTCCCCTTCCCTCCAGTTTTCTGCTTTCCTTCTAATCTTGGCTACATTGGTTTTGTTTGTATAAAACCTTTCTAACTTAATGTAATCAGAATTATCCATTTTATAGCCTATAATGCTAATTTTCTTGTTTAGTCATAAATTCTTCACGTATCCATAGATCTAACAGGTAAACTATTCCGTGCTCCCCTAGTTTGCTTTTGACCTTATCTTGGTATATGTTGTGAGGTGTTGATCTATACCTAGTTTCTGCCAAACTGCTTTTCAGTTTTCCTAGCAATTTTTGTCAAATAGTGAGTTACTTTTCTCAAAGCTTGGATTTTTGGTTTATAAAACATTAGATTACTGCGGTCATTTCTTACTGTGTATTGTGTACCTCATCTATTCCACTGATCTATTGCTCTATCTTTTAGCTACTACCAGATTGTTTTGATGATTACCACTTTAAAATACAGCTTGAGATCCCATTTTTTTCATTAATTCCCTTGATATTCTTGACCTTACCTTTTGTGTTCTTCCAGGTGAATTTTGTTATTATATTTTTAGTTCTAAAAATATTTTTTTGGCATGGCATCATTTTATCACTTTTAGAAACAGTCTATAACATGAAATCTTCTTGTTAGATTGATGTCATATAGTGGAGAGAACATTGGTTATAAAATTGGGAGATCTGGGTTCTAGTCCGCACCCTGTTGTTACCACATAACACTGCAAGGTTACTATAGTTGAATGACCTTGGGCAAATCACCAAAACTCTCTAAGACTCAATTTTCTCATCTGTATACTGAGAGTATTGATCTTCAGTCCCTTCTATTAGTAAAATATTATGCCTTGTCCATATCTGAGTCTTTTTATAATAAAAATCATTGTTTTTTAATTGTAGTTACTGATAGAGCACTGGCCCTGGAATCAGGAAGACATGAGTTCAAATCTGGCCTCAAACATTTTACATTTACTAGCTGTATGACCCTGGGCAAGTCACTTAACCCCAACTGCCTCAAACATCTGGGGCCATCTCCAGTATTTCTGATGTATATCTTGCCACTAGACCCAGATGGCTCTGGAGGAGAGAGTGAGGTTGGTGGCTTTGCATAGCCATTCCTCATTGAAGTCATGATATCCTCTTTGGGAATGAAGGACAAACAACAAACAACCTCCCTACCTTTGTATTATAACTAAAAATAATGAAATATGCTACTTACTTCCTTATAATAATAATGATAATATCCAACATTTATATAGTTATATATAATATGTATTTGTAAATATAAATTACATATATAACTTTTATATGTAAATATAAATTATATATGTATATCTAGTTACATATAACATTTATATAACAGAGACATGAAAGACTCACAGTACAAAATGAGACAAATTTTTTTGGACATGTCTAGCATGTCCAAGCAATCACCTATGATAGTAGGGTGCTATTATTAGATCTATTTTACAGATGAGGAAACTGAGGCAGACATAGTTTAAATGATTTGCCCAATGTGCCACAGTAAATGTTTGAGACCATATTTCAACTTGTCTTCCTGATTTCACGCTCTGCACTCTATCCTCTGTAACACCTAACTACATGCTATAGTACCTAAGTGATCATCACGGCCCTTAAGTGTTAGGATTAATTGGAAGGAGAAACAGGAACAGAGTCTCATTTCATTTAGGGTAGTGGGTTTATTTGGGCACATTAGAAGAGAGGTGGCAGGATTGTATATTCAAAATTTAGAAGAATGACTAGTAGAGATTAGCAGGTTTAGTAATTATCATTCATCATCTTGAAACCTAGTATCATCCTAGGATTCATATTTCAGCTCAAACATTATCAGTTAATAGGCCTCTCTAGTCCTTTGTTCTTATCTTTGAGCAACTGGAATTTGCAGTATTTTTTTTTTTTAGTGAGGCAATTGGGGTTAAGTGACTTGCCCAAGGTCACACAGCTAGTAAGTGTTAAGTGTCTAAAGCCGGATTTGAACTCAGGTACTCCTGAATCCAGGGCCAGTGCTTTATCCACTGTGCCATCTAGCTGCCTCTAAAATATCTTTTGCTAGCTTGGATTTCTCTTTAGGTAGCTTTCTTTTTTGTTTGTTTGTTTGTTTTTGGTGAGGCAATTGGGGTTAAGTGACTTGCCCAGGGTCACACAGCTAATAAGTGTCAAGTGTCTGAGGCCGGATTTGAACTCGGGTACTCCTGAAATTTGCAGTATTTTGAGAATTATAATATTTTAGTGGAATACCCTGAACCCTCATAAGAGTCCTACAGAACTACTAAACATATTCCAATAGAGATAAGAACAAGACCTTCAATTTTATTAGTACCGGCAATTCCCAGATGAGGAAATTCCTTTTTTACTAAGAGAAGCTAGCACCTTTGCTACATCTTATAGCTTCAGAGAGTTACCTAGACCACCTGTTGAATGACTTGTACAGGGTCACACTCAGTAAGTGTCAGAAGCAGTACTTAAACCCAGGTCTCCCTGGTTTTGAGGTTGGTCCTCTAGTCACTACACCATGTTGTTTCTCGGTTGGTGTGGGAAAATAAAATAGAACATTGATTGCACATATTTCATAACTTTAATATTTATGTATTAATATATAATATATATTTTATTACATATATATTTTTCATTGTGCTGGTAGACTGTGTTTCAGGGTTCTGTGGTCCCATTTGTTGGAATGGAACAGCATGAAGAAAGTGATACCAATAAAATATGTACTTTACTTACTCAGGAATGCTGACTTCAAAGACTAATTTTGACCACTTAAATGCCATGGTCAGCCATTAAATACTGGTGTATTTAGTGGTGACATTTTTTTCCCTTGGGTCACTGAAGTTTGAGACCCAGTTCATTCTTCTAGGCCAAAATTCCCATGAGTGGAAAAATTGCCAGAATGAATACAAAACTACAGGCAAGATTAAACAGGGTTTAGCTGATATGGAGAGACATGACTGAAGAAGTGGTAGACAGATTATTTTACACCAAAGCAGTGCCCTAAAACCTTTTGTTTTCTTCCATGTATACTATTGTGGCTCACAGAATGTCTTGTGACTTGATATCTTGTAGGCCCACTCTTATTTATCAGGCACTCTCTTATTTGAGATATGTACACCTCTACCTGAGTTCTAGATTGAGTAACCTCTACTTTTAGCCTCTTTTGTGCTTCATTTCTTCTTGGGCCTCCTGCTCCTTTCTCCACTGGCTATTCTTTTTGTTTGTTTGTTTGTTTTGTTTTGTTTTGTTTTGTTTTTGTTTTTTGCAGGGCAATGGGGGTTAAGTGACTTGCCCAGGATCACACAGCTTCCACTGGCTATTCTTAATATTCCTTTTCCCAATTTGAACAGGTGCATATATTTTTGTTCAATCATTTTTCAGTCTTGTCCGACTCTTTGTAGCTAACATTAAATAGTGCCAGGCACTGTGCTAAGCACTTTACAATGATTATTTCATTTGATCCTTCCAGCAACTCCGGGTTGTAGGTTCTTGTTATTCTCATTTTACATATAAATGTCTGAGGTTGAATTTGAACTCAGCCATTCCTGACTCTAGGTTTAGTGTTCTATCCACTGAATCACCTAGCTGCCCTATGTATTTTGGAATATATTACAGAATTTTTTCCAAGACTCAGAAGTTTGTTCCTTTGGATATTCACAAAGATGTTTATAGAGCCACTTGTGAAAATAATTCTAACAAAAGTGGAACCTTGCTTGCTCTCTTTTAGTGTCTACTGATTATGGAGGGAAGAGGACTACTGTTGATTCAGGAAATGTATTTCAATTGGGATCCCCAATAAGTCAATACTAAATTCTTTGAAAGTTGGTAGAATATTAACTGCATTTTACATAGTACATAATATCATGGTATTCCAATATTTACTTGGTATGGAATTCAGCCAAAACATTATAATTTTCTGCTTTCTTTCCCTAATGTACCACTATATGATGGATGAAAATGTTTGGCCATCCCCACTTACTCTAAGGGACTTCCTTCCTAGTCTTTCTCCAGATGACTTTTCTGCAAATCTGGAAGAAAAGCACATCAGGCAGATTTTAATTTTTCTTCTAGCAAGTTTTTGTGACTGATTTCAACAGGTCAAAAGGATCATTTGGGGTTTTAAGAGGGTTTAAAAGGCTGTCCCTTAGAAGTAAAACCCTCCAAAAGAAAGAGAATTGGCATGAATTTGTATGCCTTATTCAGACATCCCAACTCTGATTAGTTTCTTAGGTACAAAAGTCATTAGAAACTTTGTGACACAACTCCAGTCCTCTTTTGACTTTTGCCTAATTCCCTTTAGTTTGTTTTACAGAACACAGTAAGAGTTACAAAGCAGTACACAAGACTAAAAATGGATAGACCACTGGGTTACAGAGGTAGGGTAGTGTACCAGGAAGAATTCTGGATTTGTAGTGCAGGGATCTGACTTCAAATTCTTGCTTTACTGTGTATTACTTGTTTAATTTTGTGAAATTAACCTCTCTGAGTGTTCATTTTCTCCTTGTAAAATAGGGGTGCTGGCTATCATCAATGTTGCTTACAGTTCTAAATTCTATCATCATTGATTTTAGCTACTCTTAAGACACATAACTTTTTCTGTTGTCAATTCGGCATCTTTCCCATGAGGCTGTGCATGGTGATGGTAGAGAGGGTGTAGGAGTTGAAAAGGGGAAACAGGTGATACTTGGAAATCTTCCAGTATAAACTAAGCCAGTTAGCTTCAGCTGGTGGCATAATGCATCCAACTTAGTATTAAAACCATTTCCTTTCAGAAAACTTGTGGTACAAATGAATTGTGATAAACAAATTCTGTCCCATATTTAAGAGTGTACATTTAGAAGGAATTGGGATTTCTTTTACTTAATAGCTTGCCAAAGCCTGCTAAAGGTTAGTTTGACCTTCCAATGTTGTTTGAGCACATGTAAAGGTACAGGCGTGGAGATGTGGGGGCCCATAGGTCTGTTTATCTCTGAAAAATGAGGCAGTTGTTGCCCAGCTGAATAAAGGAGACTGCACAGCTCCTGTTACTACTCTGTCCCTGCTCCCAAGCTTGATAGTACTTCCTTCCTGACCTCTCATGACTTCCTGCTTCTGGCCTTATCGGGGCAAAAAACTTGACACTGTACTGGATGTGCCACATGGAACTCACTTAAATTCCTTAAATGGAAATCTCTTGCCTTTACATTTACAAACAACTGTCACCCACCAAAAAATGTTCTCTACATTTTCATATTGATGTTCTCATTTCCCTGGGAAGGTAGGGCTGATGAAATGGGGGCAGGGCGGGGGGGGGGAAGGGAGAAGGAAGGAAAATAATCATTTTCCTATCCCCAGCCCTCCTCTCCCTTTACTTCCCCTCCCCCAACCTGAATGTTCAATTGATAGTTTTAGCTACTAGCCTACTGTATACCTACTGTGAAAAGGAAGGGGTTGTGAGTAGGGGAAGATCTGGGAAACACTATAGACCAACTGGTATAGACAAGTGAGGAAAACCAGTGTTCACAGAAGCTTTGGAAACAGTAATGTGTTTGCACTGAGTTCCAATTTCTGCTGAGCAAGTAGAACCAGACAGTCTTTCTTCATTTTATCACCCATGTTCTATGGTTGTACTGTGAGCTTGCTGCTTACTCTGGGGGAGAGGAAGCTAAATATATTATCCATGGTTGTGTGGGCTTACCAACATGGCCCTTATAAGACTGGCTGGAAGAGCTAATTTTCATTTTGGTTTTTGGTTGGTTGTGATGTGCTGCTGTACTTCCTCCCAACTCCCACCCCTTTTTCAATTTCATCCCCCAAATTTTTATTAAGCACCTGCCATTGGGAAAGTACTGTACTCTTTTTTTATTATTATTCATAAAGTTCTAAGGTTGAAGATACAGATGAGCCTATTTTAAAACTGGATACGCAGGGGGCAGCTAGGTGTCGTAGTGGATAGAGCTCCGGCCCTGGAGTCAGGAGTACCTGAATTCAAATCCGGCCTCAGACACTTAACACTTAATAGCTGTGTGACCCTGGGCAAGTCACTTAACCCCAATTGCCTCACCAAAAAAAGGAAAAAAAAAAACTGGATACGCAAATGACAAATCCACAAAAAAAAAAAAAATCAAGTGAGACTCAATGGATCCTCATAGGTTGGCAGCTTAATCAGAGAGCAAAAGAAATAGCCTGAGCTGCTTTCTGCTCTATTTGCTGTAACTTAACAGAAATGGTGTGGTGTAGTGGATAGAAAGCTGGCCTTAAAACCAGGGAGAGCTGGGTATAAGTCCCTTCTCTCACACATATTGACCTTGGGTAAATCACTTAATCTTTCACTAGACTAAGCAACTTCCTTCCTTCCTTCCTTCCTTCCTTCCTTCCTTCCTTCCTTCCTTCCTTCCTTCCTTCCTTCCTTCCTTCCTTCCTTCCTTCCTTCCTTTCTTTCTTTCTTTCTCTCTTTCTTTCTTTCTTTTTGGTAGGGCAATGAGGGTTAAGTGACTTCCCCAGGGTCACACAGCTAGTAAGTGTCAAGTGTCTGAGGCTGGATTTGAACTCAGGTCCTCCTGAATGCAGGATCGGTGCTCTATTCACCTAGCTGCCCCTAGACTAAGCAACTTTCAAAGACTACTGAAGGGAAGACCTGCATGGGTGGATGGTTTCCTTGCCCAGGAGTTCTCGGTACCACTGGAATCACAGGTCTACTCCCTATTTTCATTATACTCAGTCACTGAACTGGGACCTCTGTACAGGGCTCATCAAGGAAGCCCATGAAGGCATGAAAGCGGGAAGGAACTTAAAGAAGTTTTCTCTGAGTGTTGTTTACTGCTCACATTAGTGGCAAATGTTCCATGGGAGTTTCTAGGGCAAAACAGTTTTTGTGAGCTCATAAAGTCTCTTGAGACATGACCGTCTTTTACCCAGGTTAGCAGCATTTCCTTAGATGTGATTTAAGGGAGGCGGGCCTAACTCTTTAGATGTCAAGTTTTCATATTGGAGGCATGTATGCTCCTGGAATGGATCCCATTTTTTATTTCAAAGGAATTCCCCTTTTGAAAACTTCTAATGCATAAGGCAGAATATTGAACTTTTTTTTTTTAAGGGGAAGAAGAATTAGAGAGAAAATGCCTCTTTTCTCTCTTCTGTTGAGTAACAGTGAGCAAATTCATGTACTGATATCAAGTTTGTAAGCATTAATTGTTTACTATGCTCCATGCACTGTGCTAACCACTGGGAATACAAAGATAAGCAGAATCTTTTAGAGTTTGTCATTTCAGGACAGCAGCAGTTCTAGGGAGAAATGTCATCTCATTACTCCAGTCATCTTCATATACCCATCTACAAGTTAAGTAGGAGGTCATTTGGGGACTGACTCTAAAAATCATCATGTGTATATAAAACATGAAGTAATTGTCTGTTAGCCAGGTGAAATGCATGGAAATGAGTGCATTCTCTTCTTGTTTTTTGGAAAATGCATATTTTGATAGGCTAAACTTTAAAGATAGATGCTAAGTTACCTGACATTCCTTGTTCAAAAACTTCTTTTTACTTTGTGTTAAACATGGTGATTTTATCATAAAAATAGCAACAGCCCTTAAAGATCCTGTCACATCTTTGTGAACTCAGAGATGTTCATTCCAGTATCTTGACCACTTTCTAAAATAACCTTTTGACCATCTATAACCTTTTCTGATAGAAGTTACAGATGGAAAAGACTAATGAGATCATCTTGTTTATTACCGGTTCATGTAGAATTTCTCTTTGGCTTTCTGGATATCTTGGACCAGTCTACTTTTAAATGACTCAAACAACAATAACGTTTCCAGTATTCCCCTAAGGGAGATTACTCTACAGTCTAATGAGACTTTTCCGGCTACACAGCCTGATGATTCCTTTGTTAGATTTTTGCTCATTACTCTGTTAAAGGCCTTGTCAGAGAATGGAATACTTCAGAAAACGAGTTAGAGACTTCAAATTTAACATTTCCATCAAGAGGTGATATTAAAAAATAGAAATATTTTTTTTCTGAGTACCTATAGGCCTTACATTCTTATTGCAGTACTGTGGGCCCTCTATCAAAATAAAGTTAAACATTGAGTTAGTCCCTTCCCTATGAGAATTTACCATCTAAAATAGATGAGAGAACTTTAAGGTTTGAGAAAGGAGGTAGATAACCTGTTTTTAACATGAGACCTTTGGAATCATGGTCCATTATTGTACTGATTAGAGTTCCTAAGATTTTCAGAGTTGATTGTCTTTACCATAATTGTTGTTATTGTATAAAAATAGTTTGCCTGGTTCTGTTCACTTCACTTAACAGAAGTTTGTACATGCCTTCCTATATTTTTCTGAAACTATCCCCTTCATTATTTTTTAGAGCATAGTTGAATTCCATCACATTCATGTCATAACATTCATCAATTCCCCAATTGATGGACACCCCCTCAATTTCTAATTCTTCACCATTGCAAAGTACTGCGATATATTTTCTTGTATTTGAGTCCTTTTCTTCTTTCTTTGATTTGATAAATATTTATTGAATCGACTGTGAATGACTGAACAAATCTTAGCAATATAAGGATTCAAGACAACTTTGAAGGACTTATGATGAAAAATGCTGTCCATCCCCAAAGAAAGAACTAATGGAATCTGAATACAGATTGAAGCATATTTTTTAAACTTACTTTTTCTTGTTTTTTTTTTATTTTGGTCTATGTTTTCTTTTACAACATGACTAATATGGAAATATGTTTTGCACAACTATACATGTATAATCAATATCAAATTGCTTGCCTTTTTAATGAGGGAAGTGGGAAGGGAAGGAGAGAATCTGGAACTTAATTTTTAAAAAAATTTTGGAAATTGTTTTCACATATAATTGGGGGGAAATAAAATACTAAATAAATTCATCAGAAAATTTAAAAAAATTGAACTGAATAAGGTTGAATGTCTTTGGTCAAAGATATCTGGAAGTGGTTAGAAAGGGAAATAAGAAAATACAGGGTAGCTTCTTGTATTCATGAAATCCTAGGAAGATCCTCCATTTGCTCAGGCTCAGCTTATGTAGTCCTACTACAAAATTAGAAGAAAGGTTGGGAGACTGGATATATAAATCAGACAGTTCTGAAGTCCAAAGGTGTTCCTATCTAAATTCCATTACAGGGAATGGTAAAGAACATTCGCTTTTTTGCGGGGGAGGGCATGGGGCAATGGGGGTTGAGTGACTTGCCCAGGGTCACACAGCTAGTAAGTGTTAAGTGTCTAAGGCCAGATTTGAACTCAGGTCCTTCTGAATCCAGGGCTGGTGCTTTATCATCCACTTTCTTTTGTTGGACTTCAATTTGACTCCAAAGAAGAACTGAATCCTGGAAGGCATAAGTTCTAGGAAAAGGAAAGTGATCGTCCCTCCATACTCTGCATTGGCTTAACTACATCTAGGGGACTATGTTTATAGTTCTGAGAACTTCAGTTTCTGAGAAAGAAACTGAGAAAGATTGATAAACTGAAGAGTTTCCAAAGGAAAGCAATCAGGATGGGAAAGGGCCTTGAATTGATGTAATTAATATGAGGATTAATTGACAAATACATATATACATTTGATAAGTGAAAACTCGGGATACAATAGCTCTCTTCAAGGAATTGAAAGGCAACATGTCTTGTGGAAGAGGGATTAGATGCGTTATCTTTGGTCCCAGGGGAAATACCAAGAACAACACAAGAATGTTGCAAAAAGACAAAAGTAGGCTTGATGTTGGGAAAAACTTGCTAATAATGAAAGCTGTCCAAAAATAGAATGTGTTGCCTTGGGAGGGGAGGAGTACTCACCTTTTGGGGAAGTGTTAGAGTAGAGATTCCTTTTGGGCATGGGTTGGACCAGATGGCCACTAAGGTCTCTTCTGTGAAAATATTTTTGATGACTTGGCCTAATTTGGGGGGACTAATCTGACTAGGGTACTAATTCTGGGACTCTGTTGACTATTTGACTGCTATTAACTTAGTATGGGCTGTTTATAAAATTCCAGCATCACTGTTCCACTCCCAGATTGATAAGCAAAAGATTAAGAAGCCTCTTAACTAAATAATCAAAGCAGTATTTATTTATGAGATACTATTTTAAATTATGAATACAGGGAAATAAAATGTACAACCTGACTGCATTGTCTCTTTCCACTGCTGTTCTTTCCCACCTGCTGTGCGGGGAACTTTTTTTTTAATACAATAAGGGCCTTAGTCACCTCTCGCCTCAGGGTTTGTTACACTTTCCCTGCTCAACTACTTTCTTCTAACTCCTCTTAATCTTCACTTTCTCCAACATGTACCCTGTGCTGACCGCTTCTGTGCTCTCTGCTGCCTCCTGGTCAGTCTGTCTGTCTGTCTGTCTGCTCCGTCAGTCTGCCCTCTGCCGCCGCCCCTCTAATCTTGTCCACCTCTCTTAATCTTGTCCGCCGGCCTTTCCTCCTTGCTCCTAGTCCTGTGTTACTGTTTGTCTTATCCCTCCCTTCTAATCTAACTCCCAGGTCTATATATATCTTTTTTATCTCTACTAAAATCTCAGGGCTTTTTGCACCCACATACCAAGCTAATCCGCCAGTCAGGGCTGCCACTGGGGCTGGGGTCATGCTCGAGCATCGCGTGCTAAGCCAGAGGCTACCCCAGAGCCCAGTATCTCTCAGATACCTCGGCTCAGGGAGGAGGGAGCTGGGGGCTTTTTTTCCCCCAGCTATCTGGCCTGGCATCTTGTACAGCCCACGGGGCTTTTTGGCTTAGCTGAAGCAGAGGGGAAGGGGCACCAGCACCTCCCACACAGAAGAGATCCTAAGGGCCTAAGGCTTTCTAATCTCAGCCCAAAGGTAGGGTCCCCAAATCAAAATAAATTTCCACACTTCCAACTGCAAAATTCTATGATTCTGAAAATTTTATTGCATCCCAAATTTTTCTTATTATTGTATCCAGTTAAATTACAGAAATCTTTTTGTTGTGATGGTATTTATAATAGTTATATTTCATTTTTGTTGTTTAGAAATATTTTATCACTAGAGTATTACACTTGATTTAGAACAAGTACAACTTACAGAACTTATACACAACCTACTTTAATGAAATATCAACTTTTATTAATTTTGTTTAGCTGAAATGTCATTTCAATTTTGTGACACTCTCCAGTGACAAAAGAATAATGCCAAACCTCAAAGACTTTGCTACTTTTTAATTTCTAGATATTTTTCTCAGTTATATGTAAAGACAATTTTTAATATTGATTTAAAGATTTTTGAGATCCAATTTTTCTCCCTCTTCCTCACCTTCCCCTTCCCTGAGATGGTATGCAATTTAGCAATTGGTTATATATTAGCAATAGGTTATATATGTGCAATCACGCAAAATACATTTCTATACGAGTCATGTTGTGAAAGAAGCCATAGACCAAAATAACCCCCAGAACAAAACCAAGCAAACAAACAAACAACCCATCCCACAAAAAATAAAGAAAAAGAAAATACTAGCATCTGAATACAGATTCCATCAGTTCTTCCTCTGGAGGTATATAGCATTTTTCATCATGAGTCCTTTGGGATTGTCTTGGATCATTGTTTTGCTGAGAATAGTGAAATCACTTACGGTTGATCATCATACAATATTGTTGTTACTGTGTAAAATGTTCTCCTGGTTTTGCTCACTCCATTTTGCATGAGTTCGTGTAAGTCTTTCTGGGTTTTTCTGAAAGCATCCTGCACACCATTTCTTATAGCATAATAGTATTCCACCACAACTACAACCTGTTTAGCCATTCCCTGAGTGATGGACATCCCTTCAATTTCCAATTCTTTGCCACGACAAAAGAGCTGATTTAAATATTTTTGTACAAATAGGCAATTTTCCTTTTTTTTCTTTATTGAATTGAGTTACTTTTACAAAAATACCACCAAAGTTTCAAACCAAACAATATTTTAAATAGAAAAAAATATTCGTTTTAAAATAGTTTGCTAAACTTATATTTCCGTACCTTGTATATGTACACACTAGTTTTTTTTTTTTTTCCAATAGGTAACCTTGGCAGAAGTTCTGGCATATTAAGCATAGTTAAAGGAAAGGTCAGGGGGCAGCAAAGTGGCACAGTGGATAAGGCACTGGCCCTGGATTCAGGAGAACCTGAGTTCAAATCCAGCCTCAGACACCTGACACTTACTAGCTGTGTGACCCTGGGCAAGTCACTTAACCCTCATTGCCCTGCCCAAAAGAAAAAAAAAAGGTACGATCAGCTGCCTTTAGTATAAATTCAGTATCATAGAAATAATTACAAGAAACAAAATATTGTTTAGCAGTTAATAATCATTTACCTTTATTAAATAAAACATAACATTTTTCTGGGATAGTTTTCAATATTCTGGTTTGCCTTTTAGTGTCAGAAGTAAAACGTTCCCACAAATAAAAGTTTAAATTCAATTTCCTTTAGTGGTTACTTGTGGGTAAGTACCTCCCTTTTTGGAAATAGCACCAATGTATTATAAAGAGAGCTAAGTACTTATGATTTGTATTTCAAATCAGACTGGAAATTAAATCAAATCACTTACAGGTTTTCCTGTAAGATTTATTCATGGCCAATTTCTACAATGAAAAGATGCAATTAATTATTTTACAGTTCAATAGTTAAATGTATCATAATAAAACAATTATTGAAATATGATTTTATATGGCAATTTTTGTAAAAGTGAATTAACCAGCATGTAAATACTTAAAAGATGTAAATAGTTGTTACTTTGAATTTTATGATGCTCTTAAATTCAGGTGATAACTTTATTTTTTCCTGGAACCTATTCAAATTTCAAAGTGAATATAATAAAACCACCATTCAGCATTCTAAATCTTATACATTTTTGCAAGTATAGTCAATATAGATGTCTGTATTAAATAACAAATTTTTGGTAAATCAACATATAATGCCCTGTAATATAATGCAATTACATTTATATTGGGAGTCCTAACACTTTAATGACAGTGTTTCACCACAAAAATATCATTTAAGTACCATTATAGCATGCCATAGTTACTTTCGTACAAATAAAAGGCTTACATTTTAGATTTCAAGTAAGATGCTTTCCTTCTTTGCAAAAAAAAGTCATTATGACACAAAACTACTCAAAAAAAGTGACAGAGTAATTGTGCTATAAAAGGTAGCTTGGCTTCATTTTGAAATTGGTCCTAAATCAGGTGAGCTTCATGAATCAAATGTTATAAAATTCTACTTCATGGAGATTCAACATGACAGTTTCTGATCCAGATATTTGTTAGAAATATCCTTAAATCTTCAAATATTGAAAACTTGACATTGGATGGCATTTTGGGGTAACATTAACTCTGGTTGGGGAGCAACTAGGTGGCACAGTGGATAAAGCACCGGCCCTGGAGTCAGGAGGACCTGAGTTCAAATCCAGTCTCAGATTCTTGACACTAGCTGTGTGACCCTGGGCAAGTCACTTAACCCCAATTGCCTCACCCAAAAACAAAACAAAAAACATTAACTCCAGTTGACTCAATGTGTTTGGAGGCCCTTTACCTTTCTTCATTAAAATTGTAACTTTTCTCCAAGTCAATTTAATACCTACCTAGAATATACAAATGTCTTTTAAATACCAAATATGGTTAAATAGCTGTCATTTCTTTACAAATGCTGCTACTGCCAGAGTGCCCTCATGTTCCATTTTGCTGAAGCTTCAGTCTTTGTCTTTAATATATTAATTACCTATTCCATTGCCTCACAGATTTTATTAGTATTACACCATATTGTATTTCTTTTTAGGTAATTGCTAAGGCTCACTTCTTTCACGATGATTGACTTCATGAATCAAAATGGTCTTTCTTGGTTCTGGAGGATGAGGTTTGACATTTTTGTGAGTGTATACATACCATATATGCCTTTCATCTGCTGAAAACATATTTATAAATGAACTATTTGTAGATTTAGGCTTCATTGCTTTATCTATGAAATTGACTACAGAATGTTCTTCCACATATGTTTTGGTTCTTACAGAACCAGCAAGTGTTTTTAAGGTAGAAAGCATTCCCCACTCTGTGCCAAGAGTTCTGTTATTGTTCAGTCATTTCAGTTGTGTCTGACTCTTTATGACCTCTTTTAGGGTTTTCTTGGAAAAGACACTGGAGTGGTTTGTGGTTTGCCATTTGCTTCTCTAGCTCATTTTACAGATGAGGGACTGAGGCAGAGTTAAGTGACTTGCCTAGGGTCACACAGCTAGTACAAGTCTGTTTGTTTTGTTTTGTTTTTTAGGCAATTGGGGTTAAGTGACTTGTCCAGGGTCACACAGCTAGTAAGTGTTAAGCGTCTGAAGTTGGATTTGAACTCAGGTACTCCTGACTCCAGGGCCAGTGCTCTATCCACTGTGCCACCTAGCTGCCCTGCTAGTACAAGTCTGGAGCCATATTTGAACTCAGGAAAAGGAATATTCCTGATGCCAGTCTTGACACCATATCCATTGCCTATGAAGCAGCTTGCTAAGAAGTCTATGGCTATGCAATTTTCCAGTGAGATTCAGTGGGTTATCATTCAACACATAAACTGCCACCACATAGGTTGCATAGCAGCTAATGTGACTATTTCCCATGGGTGGTCAAAAACATGCTCTGACATCCAAATCTTCCTGGTGCCAGCAGTTAGCATGATGTTCTGGCAGTCTTAAGGGATGCTAGGGGAAAGAGATGACTACCCTTCTATTGTAACTGTATTTCACAGAATCAGATTTGCAAGGGATGACAAGGATCTATGTGCTGTTCAATCCACTCTTTTACTATTATGAAAATAAGGCCTAGAGATGAGTATAATCTGCCCAAAGTTGCCTAGTGAGTTAATGATTAATACCAAGTCTTCTGATTTTTGATCCAGTGTTCTTCTCATCATGTTATGTTGTGGTGTTTCTATGGAAACCTCATGAATCCTCAGCTTCCTTTATTTCTAGGGTTTTTGAAACTTCATAGTGAATTGTCATAATATTCAGCAATGGAAATAATGATTAACTAGAGACATATTTATGCCTTGATAATCAATTGGAACTTTTTTTGTTTTGTACTAAACTTTTCCTCCTTTATTAAAAAAACAAGTGGCTCCTGGGTAAATATTAGAGTTTGTAAGTAGATATTCAAAAGTATGTTTCAATTTCAAATGTTTTGTATTTTGAAGCAAGCATCTAGGCATATTTTTATACAGTTTAGTCTCTTAGCTTAATAAGTGATTCTCCATGGTGATAGGCTTAGAAGTAAAATGCTGATGAACTTGTTAACTGTTTTCCCTCATTTCTGTTATTGTTTCCTTTATCTTTAGTCTTAACATGCTATATGATGTAAACATATCCCGGGCATTGAGTTGACTGAAAGGGGCTTGGGCAGCTGAATTTCCTCATATGTCTTGTCTCTGTTAGTTGAAATGTGAATGCCTTGTGATCAGGGACTGTCTAACTTTTCTGTTTATATGCCTAGAACTTTGCAGAGTGCTTGGCACATAGTAATAATCACTTAATAAATGCATTTCATTCATTCATTAATACAAGAAATCACAGAATTTCAAAGTTAGAAGTAACTTCAGTGACCATCTAGTCTAACCCGTACTCAAAAAGTATCACCTCTCTCTGCAATACACCAGCTTAGAATTATTTTAAGAATAAAAGGGTACTGAAATTCTACGAAGAACTTGATAAATATCTCCAGATTAGCATAGACTTTAATAAAGGATTCAAACCTGGATCATTTGCATTGAAATCTCTTCATTGGTGTAAAGGATGCTGACAACACTGACTGCTTGGTATGAGAACTTGGGAGAAGAGAGACCCCCTTCTTTCTTCCTCCTTTGAGGATACATGTGGTTCCAAACACTCTTTGGAAAGAAATATGGAAAGAAGGTGAAAAAAAGATTTAGAAGGAAGATACATGGGGGAAATTGGCTCCCCAATATTTTACGTCCATTGAAATATAAATTTTAAAAAGGAATCACATTGATATAATGCTTTAAGTTTTATCAAGTTTTATAATTTGATGACATAAGTAGTATAATTTTTTTTTGTTCTGATCTGACATACCAACTGTCACAGGTAGAAGTTCAAAAGCAAAAATTTCTTCTACCAGTAAGATCAGTAACTTACTTATAAGTTATAGACTTAGAGAATTGGTTGCGAGATTAAATGACCTGCCTGTGGTTTCACAGTTCATATGTGTCACAGGTAGATTTTCCTGACTCCAAGGCTGACCTAACTATGCCACCCTCAGTAAAGTATTATTATCCCTTTTTTTTACAGGTGAGAAAACTGAGGTTTGTTGTGATTTTGGAAAAAAATTGTTTTGGTCTTTTTTGGGGGAGAGGGAAACAATCAGGGTTGTGACTTGCATGTATGAGTCCAGATTTGAACTGGGGTCCTTCTGACTCCAGGGCTGGTGTTCCATCCACTGGGCCACCTAGCTGTTCCTTGTTTTACTCTTTCTACAATTGATAACTTTTTCTAGTTTGACTTTATCTGAAGTTGACAGCAAGGTGATATACAGTGCTACATGGTGTAGTGGATAGAATTCTCAGCCTGCCGTCAGGAAGACTAAAGTTAAAATTTACCATCAGACTCTTAATTGTCTGCTTCAGTTTCTTTAACTGTAAAATTGGAATAATAGCATCTCCTTCCCCAGGTTGTCATGAGGATCAAATGGGATATTTGTAGCATGCTTAGCATAATGCCTGGTACATAATGGGTGCTTAATATATGCGTGTTTCTTTCCTTCATCTGACAAAACCATTAGCTTTCTTGAATACTGATCTTTGCATTCTTAAATATTTTTCCATAACTTCTCAGTGATGAATTCAGTTGCCATTTCCCCTAAATCATCATACCATCAAATTCTAATCTTGTCAGATTTCAGTGTCAGATAGTGGGGTACTTTGAGTGGGTGCAGTAACTATTTCATGTCATTAGAATGGCACCATACCATTACCTTACCTTTGTTTATTTTGTCCTCTTAACTTGCACGTTCAGTGTTTTATAATCAAAGTTCCACCATCTTTACAGCTAAGCATAACTCACTTTCTAGCTACACTGAGATTTATAAATAGACCCAGGGCAGAATGAGTATTAGCTGGTGCATCAGTAACCCCTGACCCCACCCCAAACTGCTGTTCCTTAAGGAGGGAGTTCTTTTATTTCTTTTTTTTTAGATGAGGCAATTGGGGTTAAGTGACTTGCCCAGAGTCACATAGCTAGTAAATGTCAAGTGTCTGAGGTCAAATTTGAACTCAGGTCCTTCTGAATCCAAGGCAGGTGCTTCATCTACTGCACCACCTAGCTGCTCCCTTCTTTTATTTCCCAAAAGAGGGTGCAGTATTTTAAAACTTTATTCCTTTCCCTTTCATTCTATCCATATTTGTATAAATAATGACATTCACACATAGGAAACCATTACACTACTTTCCTTTTGAGAGCGCTTGTAATCTTATTGTATGCCAGCATTCCTTGAGTTTATTAATATTCACTACACATTGTGTTTATTTCTGCTCTATAAAGTTATTGCCAGATTATGGCCTGTCTGTGCCTGATAGTGGTTGTGTTTGTCTATGAGCACAGGGTCATCTGATAACAACTTGTAGCATCATGCGACTAAATTATGTTTAAAATGGGTGCAAGCCAGAATTGTAGGACTCCCAGTACACTTTTAGAAAGTCCTATCAACAAAAGAAAGTTCAAGGTATTTTGGAAGAGGTCAGTGACTACAAGCAACTTCACGATCATTCTGGATGTGTTCCTTCCTGCAGAGATGCAATTACAATAATGCTCTACAGTAGGAACTGTTTGGGTAGGGAAATTAACTTAAAACCTACCTTCTTTTCAGAAAGGAGTCATCTACTATTTTTTTGTTTTGTTTTGTTTTTGTTTTGTTTTGTTTTTTTTTTAGTGAGGCAATTGGGGTTAAGTGACTTGCCCAGGGTCACACAGCTAGTAAGTGTTAAGTGTCTGAGGCCGGATTTGAACTCAGGTACTCCTGACTCCAGGGCCGGTGCTCTATCCACTGTGCCACCTAGTTGCCCCAGTCATCTACTATTTTTAAGAGTTCAATTAGGGACTTACTAAAAATGGGCACTAATTACATAATTTTGCTATCAATTCTAATTATTCCAGAGGCTACATGATATAGTAGAATGCCAGAATGGCACTTAGGAAGACCTGGGTTCAAATCCCACCTCTTATACTTAGCTGTGTAAGCAAGACGAAGGGGAGAGGGGAACATCTATGTTCTTTGAGCCTCAGGCAATTCTCTAAGACTACTTATAACCTGTTGGGTGAGGGAGTTTCCACACTTAGGCCACTGTTCATCACTGACATACTAAATAATCAAGCAGCTAGGCTGCACAGTGGACAGAGCACTGGCCTGAATTTGGGAAGGCCTGAGTTCAAATTTGACCTCAGACACTTACTAGCTATGTGACCTGGGGCAAGTCACTTAATTCCAATTGCTTTAAACATTCAGGGCCTTCTCCAGTTGTCCTGATATATCTCTATCTCTATCTCTGTCTCTGTCTCTGTCTTTCTATGTATATATGTGTGTGTGTTTGTGTGTGTGTGTGTGTGTGTGTGTGTATGTATATATATATGTACACACACACACACACACATATATATAGCCACTGGACCCAAATGGCTCTGGAAGAGAGAGTGAAGTTGGTGACTTTGTATAGCTCTCCTTTACTTAAATCCAATTCAATGCAAGTCATACATCACCTCCCAATGTCATGATCCTCTTTGAGAATGAAGGACAAACAACAAAATAATTATCAAAATTATTGTCATATTTCCCAGAATGAGGTTGTGTTGAAATTTATACATTTCTGGAAAGTGACTGCTTAGGAAAACAAAAGACTCTTCACCATCCAAATCTGTAGATATTAGCATCTTTCAGACAATCAGAAATGAATACGTTTTTTGTATCTAAATTTAATAGAGCACTGGCCTGGGAGTCAGGAAGACCTGAATTCAAATCCAGTCTTAAACTCTAGTTGTGTGACCCTGGGTAAGTCATTTAACCTCTGTCTCAGTTTCCTCATCTGTAAAATGGTAATCATAAAAACTACCTCACAGGGTTCTTGTGAGGGTGAAATGAGATAAAAATCATAATGTTTTTAGCACAAGTTCTAGTATGTAGTAAGCATTGTATAAATTTTCTCCTTCCTTAAAACATATCCCACCTAGAATATTAATTACCATAAGAAGGGAGGATATAAGAGGTTGCCCATCGCTGTTGGTCTTATCACTGCTGCCTTGCATTTAGTTTTATACAACAGAAGATCACTTAAATATTTTGCTATTGTTCCAATCGTTACACTATTCAAATTTGACTGGATATATGAAAAAAAAATTTTATCCTTGTTACTACTGATAAAAGATGACATTTGTATTTGAGCCTTGCTAAAAACAAACTCCAAATCTTGTTTTATTTCTTGTGAAAAATCTTAAAGGATTTTGAAATAATTTTAAGAGGTGAATGAAGTGGTGCTAGTAGTGGTTGTGGGGAGCGTGTGTGTATAAAATTTGGAGAAATCACTTGACCATGCAGAGCTCAATTTTCTCTATTGTAAAATGAGGTTAAGTGTACAGAGTACCATGTAAATGCTAGTTGTTATTATTGTTGTGAAGGAGTTGCTTTGTAAATGAAAAAAATCCTCATATAAATGAGATCTCTTATTATTTCTGAGATGTTAGGTAGTGAGCAAATAGGAGGTATAACCCAAATTCTTTATATGATTGATGCCTATAACACAGTGCTATGATAGTTTAACAACAACAAAAAAAATGATCTCTAAGACTAGGTGACTTAGGAAGAGATTATTGTTTAGTAATGATATTCACTTCTCAACTAGCTCTTTATTAAGTCATGGATCTTGGGAAAATTCCATAACTCTTTATTTGTTTGTTATTTTTGCCTAGAATTTCTCTTCAGTAAAATGGACTTTTCTTTCAGGTCTCAGAAAAAAGGTGCTGCATAAGTGAACTTTTCTATTATTATTCCTGAGGGTTAACTATTCTAGGAGTACATTGGCCTATACAAGTGACAAGTCAACTCTGCTTCCTTTGCTGTCTGCTTTTTCTTCCTTTCTTTCAAAATAACATACTAACCTTCCAAAATAAACATGAAAGGGAAATAGATGAGTGGGTACGTAATCACACAGATATCTGAAGCCACAGGCTGTAATAAAATGGGTGAAAATAAAACACTCATCAGAAATTTCATTTTGCTTCTGCCAGGGACTGATTAGAGTTCTCATCTTGTCCTTATGAGATTTTTGGAGACATATTTTTCTGACAAAATATTTGCAAAAATTGTGACCAGCTTAAAAAAAACATGATCGATAAGATCAATTCTCTGCTTCAGAAGTAAGATTCTCCTATGAAGATCTTAGACTGCTGGTAAAACATAGTTTCCTTTACAAAAAATTTTCAACTTAAACACCAAATTAAATGGCCATGCCCATACACATAGAACAGCAAAAAATTGGATATAACACTGTAAATCTCTATTATGAACAACTTGTTTTTCTTTCTAAATATATGATCAATTGAGTGTGTAACTTCCAAAACTATGTTGCTTGGCTGTAAGGCTTTCTATCTTATTTCTATCTCTTTTGCTAAAAATGTTTCAATTTCTTTCTTTCCTTTTCCTTCTTTCTTTTCCTTCTCTTTTCTTTTTCCTTCCCTTTTCCTTCCTTCTTTTCTTTCTTTCTTCCTTTCTTCTACCCCATCCTTAACTTTCCTTTTCTTCCTAACTCTACCACCAGATTAAAAAAAAGAAAAACATCATAACATATGTTTGTGTGTATATATATGTTACAAAGATTACATATATTTTGTTTAGTTATACACATGAACACATGCATGTATAAACACATATATTTTATTTTTATATATGCATGTATATATATATATATACACACATATATGTGTTTGTAGTCAAGCAAAAAAAAATTCCCATGTTGGCCATGGCCAAAAATATATGCCTTATTCTTCTGTTGAGTCCCTCATCTCTCTGTCAAGAGGTAGAGAACATGCTTCATCCTTAGTACTTTGGAGTCATGGTTGGTCATTTCATTGATTACAGTTCTTTTCTTTCAGTTATTCTTCTTTACAATATTGTTAACAATGCATAAATTGTTCTGGTTCTGCTCCATTCACTTAGCATCAGTTCATACAAGTCTTCCCAGGTTTTTCTAAAATCATCCCTTTATTCCCCCCCCCTTTTTTTTTTTGGTGAGGCAATTGGGGTTAAGTGACTTGCCCAGGGTCACACAGCCAGTAAGTGTCGTGCTCTATCCACTTCGCCACCTAGCTGCCCCCATCCATTTATTTCTAATGGCAAAATAATATTCTATTATTTTCATATATCATGATTTTTTCCACCATTCTTCAATTGATGGATATCAACTTAGTTTTCCATACTTTGCTATAGCAAAAAGAGCTACTAAAAATATTTTTGGGCAAATGAGTAATTTTCCTTTTATCTTTTTGGGACATAGGCCTTGTAGTGGTATCACTGGGTCAAAAGGTATTAACATTTTAGTGATTTTGGGGGAATAGTTCCATATTACTTTCCAGTATGGCTGAACTAATCCATAGCTCCACCAATATAATTACTTATTTTCCCACAATTATTTATTATATTAAAATATTATAAAAATAATTAACTTATTTTCCCATAACCCTTCTGACATTTATCATTTACTTACTTTTGTAATTTTTGCTAATCTATTGTCTATGAAGTAGAACATGTTACTTAGATTTACATTTTTTAAAATTATTAATGACTTAGAGAATTTTTTGATGGCCTAGATGGCTTTCTTTGAAATCTGTCAGTTCATATTCTTTGACCACTTATCATTTGGGGAATGGCTCTTGGAAAGAGTACTTATACTATCTTCTATATGGGACCTTTGTCAGAGAAACTTGCTGCAAAGATTTTCCCCAGTTAACTCTTTTCCTTATATTTTAAGTGCATTGGCAGAGCTTATTTCTTGGTCTAATAGAAAGAAATATGAAGTTTTGAACTTTGCAAAACTTTATTTTGAAAAAAAATTTGTTCAGCATTCAAACACCACGATGTCACATTCATTCAGCATTTGTGTAATATTGTTTTGAATTCAAAGCATTAAAAATCTACCATAGTATATGTATTTTACATCTTCATGGCATTTTTTCATCTACATATTATCTTTTAGGCAAATAAACATTTTTAAAGCATTTACTATGTGCCCCAGTGATGTACTAAGTGCTAGGAAGCGAATACAAGCAAAAGAGATAGTCCTTGCCCTAAGACATTTCTATTCTAATAGGGGAAGACAACATACAAAAGGGATGAGGAAGGTGGGAAAAATTGCGTTGTGGCTTGGTGGTGAAGTACAGAGGATGCAGGTTGGCTTCTCTGAATCCTTTCCCACAATGGAAGTTCTAGAAAGGACTTACCAATGGGGAAAGGGGTTAAGGGGACAGGAGAAGGCAAATGAGGCATGTTGCAGTTTAAAACTCCTTATATTTGCAGACGTTATTATTATTATTATTATTATTATTATTATTATTATTATTATAGTTGGAGAAAACATAATTAACATCATTTATAAAGTATTATGTATAGGGGATAAAAAAAGGTATGAGACAGTATCTATTATGGCCCCATGATGTCTCATCATCTGGAAACCCATCTTCCTTCAAGATTGCATCAGTATTGATATTTGCCCCTCATCAGTATCCCTAGTACTCTGTAGCCTTCTGATTGGGAGGACCAGAGCAAAGAACTCCTCCAAAAGCTTCAAATTAAAGAAGGGTCCCAAGCAAGTTATCTCTTCATTTCCACTAGCTGTATTCCTTTGGATTACTTCATTATGCCCCAGCATTGGAGACCTTCTGTTCCTACCCTTTTCCAGTTTCCTCTTATGTATTATCTTTCCCCTTTTGATTATAAGTTCCTTGAGGGCAAGAACTGTCTTTTTAATATTTGTATCCCTAGCACTTAGCATGTATACCTGGCACATGGTATGTGCTTAATAAATATGTATCGATTGAATGACTCTATATGCCTTTGATGGGCTTGTTGAGAAGATAGGATCAATATATAAAAAAAGGTTTATTATTTTAAAAAAATGTGGTAGGAAGAAATTTAATACTTGTCAAGGTGGCACCCAGGGTGTCAGAGTGGTAGAATTGAAAATTAAATTCTACTCTGATGATTTTTTATCCAGTAATAGATCCATAAGATCATACTTTTAAACTAAATTTTAGAAAGGTATCCAAACTGTAATCATTCAAATACTGTTTATTTGTAATCTGTGATACTTCAGAGTTTGGTGGGCTGACATATTTCCATTATTTATGAAGGAGTTCATAATAATAAAATTGTCTTTTTTTTTTTTGCGGGGCAATGAGGGTTAAGTGACTTGCCTAGTGTCACACAGCTAGTAAGTGTCAAGTGTTTAAGGCCAAATTTGAACTCAGGTCCTCCTGAATCCAGGGCCGGTGCTTTATCTACTATGCCATCTAACTCCCCCCCCCCCCGCCAAATTGTCAATTTTGTATCTTCTTCTTTTTTTATTTTTATTTTTATTTCTTTGGTGAGGCAATGAGGGTTAAGTGACTTGCCCAGGTTCACACAGCTAGTAAGTGTCAAGTGTCTGGGGCCAGATTTGAACTCAGGTCCTCCTGAATCTAGGGCCAGTGCTTTTTCCACCGTGCCACCTAGCTGTACCCAATTTTGTATCTTCTTAAGAGAGTAAAACATTTTTGAGCATTTAAAAAACATAGTCAATTAAATATGCTCATTTAAGTACTGAGTCTTGTCAATTACAAGTTATAATATTTTTCTTAAAGGTTGCCCAAAGACCTCTCCTTGTAACATTTTAGTTATCCTATATCTCCCTTAAAATATTTTATGATTCAGAATATATTCAGTCCTAATTATTTCAAATTTCTTTGTAGATCATTTCCATATATTTTTTGTTCTTTTCTTTTTTGGGGAATAAAATCCATTTTCCCTCAAAATTTCCATGTGTCAAAAAGAAGCTAAAAATTATTGTCTTTTTTTGGTTACAGTATTTACTCATAAGGTGATGAAAAGAAACTTAGCTAGTCAGTGGGTCTATGTGGAAGATAAAACAAGCAGAGTTACTGCTATTGGCTTAGTATCAGACTGGGGGATAGAACCCCCAAAGAAGACATTAAAATTCTAAGCAGGAGGCAGCTAGGTGGCACAGTGAATAAAGCACTGGCCCTGGATTCAGGAGGACCTGGGTTCAAATCTGGCCTCAAACATTTGACACTTACTAGTTGTGTGACCCTGGGCAAGTCACTTAACCCTCATTGCCACCCCCCTCCCCAATTCTAAGCAGATGGTGAATTTCTTGAGTTTGAGAATTCTGGGCTATAGAAGGGCAAAAGTCTACCTGGTATCCACACAAAGTCTGGCATCAACATGGTGAACCCCCAGGAGGGGGACCAGCAGGCTGTCTAAGTAGGGGCATGGTAACTGGTCCAAGTCAGAGTAAGTCACAGTTCTTGTGGGATTGGCTAATGGGTTGCTGCTACACTTCCAACCTAGTAAAGATAGGAAGATTCAGTCTTTAAAAAAAAAAAAAAGTAAACCTATATTTATTCTAAGTTCTTCAAGTGATAACACTGTAGTCTTAATTGGTTTTATTTTTCGTCAGCTACATGGAAAGTCAACTGGAGAGGAAAAATCGGAGAGAAAGGATGACCAATTAGGAAGCTGATAGTCTTAGCAAGAGGAGATAAGGGCATAAATTTGGGTTGTTAGTAGGTAAAAGGGAGAGGAAAGACAGAAGAGATATAATAAAGGAACAATCAATAGGATTCAGCAGCTAATTCAATATGTATAATAGTTGGGGTGATAGGAAAGTAATGAAGCCTTCCCTGATTCCCAAACTGGGGTCATAAATAAAGAGAGCAGAGTGAAGGGATCAATTTCTACAATAAATAACTTTGAAAAGCTTAAGAACTTTGATCAATGGTGTGACCAACAATTGCAGAAGACTAATGCTATCCACTGACTATCCACTGACTATCCACTGACAAAGATGTGATAGCCTCAAGATGCAGAAAGAGATATTTTAAATATGGTCAATGCAAGAATTTGTTTGTTTGGCTATACACATTTGTTGCGACTTATTTTTGTTTTTCTTTTTTTCAATGATGAAGGGAGGTAAGGGGAAGAGAAAATATATGCTTACTTTAAAAAAAGGAGGAAATACCCACATTAAAAAACCAACCAAACAACCCTTTTTGTACTTTAGGTTCCCTTCACCCAATACATTTTTCTAATTCATTTTCCCCATGTTTTTTTTCTCCTTCCTACCTTTCCCCAACTGAAAAAAAGGGAAATCAAAACCCTTTTACCAAGTAGTCAAAGTAAAACAAAACAAATTCCTCTATTGGCCTTGTCTAAAAATGTGTATTTCATTCTGCATATTGAGTCTATCTCCTCTCTGTCAGGAGTTCTTCATTATCAGTCCTCGGAAATCATGATTAGTTGTTGCATTGATCTTTTTTTTTTTTCCAGGGCAATGAGGGTTAAGTGACTTCCCCAGGGTCACACAGCTAGTAAGTGTCAAGTGTCTAAGGCCATATTTGAATTCAGGTCCTCCTGAATCCAGGGCCGGTGCTTTATCCACTGCATCACCTAACTGCCCCTGTTACATTGATCCAAGTTCTCTAGTCTTTTAGAGTTATTTGCTTTTATAATAGAAATTGTTCTCCAGCCTTTGCTCATTTCACTCAGCATCAATTCATACAAGTCTTCCCGGCTTTCTCTGAAAGTGTTGCCTTGCTGCTTTCTACCCATCACATTTTACTCTGTATTATTAGTGTAAGTCATTTCTTTCCCAGTGGTTTACAGATATCTTGTTTGTTGTTTGACACTTCATTTGGTTCTGCCTTGCTATAGGCCAGAGGGTTTTCATAGAATTTTGCTACTTGTTTTATATGTTCTTAGCTAGCAGATATTAAGTTTATCATATATGTATTTCAGGGCAGCTAGGTGGCATGGTAGATAGAGCTTTAGGCTTGGAATCAGGAAGATGCTTCTTCATGCATTCAAATCTGGTCTCACATTTTTTAAGCTGTGTGACCCTGGGCAATTCACTTTAACCCTATTTGCCTCAGTTTTTTTTTTTAATCTGTAAAACTGGAGATGGAAATGGCAAACCGCTCCAGTATTTTTTTTTAAGGGCAATGAGGATTAAGTGACTTGCCTAGGGTCACACAGGTAGTAAGTATCAAGTGTCTGAGGCTGGATTTGAACTCAGGTCCTCCTGAATCCAGGGCCAGTGCTCTATTGACTGTACCACCTAGCTGCCCCCCACTCAACAAAACTCCTCAAAAGGGGTCACAGAGTTGGATATGACTGAAATGACTGAACAGCAAAATGTATGGGTTTTTGGGGGGGCAGGGCAATGAGGGTTAAGTGACTTGCCCAATGTTACACAGCTAGTAAGTGTCAAGTGTCTGAGGCCAAATTTGAACTCAGGTCTTCCTGAATCCAGGGCCAGTGCTTTATCCACTACACCACCTAGCTGCCCCAGAATGTATGTATAGGTAATAATAATAGCTAACATTTATATAGCTCTTACCACTGTGCTAGATACTTTATAATTATTATCTTATTTGATCCTCACAACAATCCTGGGAGGTAGATGAGGAAAATGAGGCAAACAGAGATTAAGTGATTTACCCAAGGGTCATGAAACATCTGAGGCTGGTTTTGCTAGGCTTAGAGTTCTATCCATTGCCCTACCTAGCTGTCTCTATTCTTTAAGGTTAAGAATTGCATCTGTTTCATCTTTGTAAGCTCAACACAGGGACTGATTTGTAGTGGATACTTCATTGTTGTTATTGTTGTTGTTGTTTGTCCGTCATTCTCAAAGAGGACCATGACATTGGGAGGTGATATCATGACTTGCACTGAATTGGATTTAAGTGAGTCAGTGTTATGCAAGGTGCAAGGCCACCAACCTCACTCTCTCCTCCAGAGCCATCTGGGTCCAATGGCAAGATATACTTCAGGAAGATTGGAGATGGCCCTGATATTTAAAGCAATTTGGGTTAAGTGACTTGCCCAGGGTCACACAGCTAGTAAGTCTGAGGTCAAATTTGAACTTAGGTCCTCCAAGATTCAGGGTCAGATCTCTATCCAGTGTGCCATCTACCTGCTCCCAGATACTTCATAAGTGCTGAATTGAACAGAAGGTCTTTGAAGTAATGAAAGAAGTACCACAAAGTAGCCTAGACAGGGTTGGCTGCAGGGCAAAGAGACCGGTGCTTTTACAAAATCTCAGGATAAATAATTTGGGTTTAAGTAGCCTGCTTCTTAGGTAGCTAGAGAGGTAGAATAAATGGCTGCTTTTCAACTGCTTTTTTCCTTTAAAGGTTGTATTATTTAGTTGGGATGTTTAAAATCATGGCATTATTTTACCTTTCTCAATCTTTTCCTCCCCTTCAACGGGAAAGGTTTTTGAAAGATATATTCTTCACTAAGATAATAAAGGGGAAAGGAAGAATAAGGGTATGGGAAAACAAAAAAGAAAAAGAAGGGGAAGAGGGGGCAGAGAAGGTGGAGGAGGAAACAAAGAAGGGAGATGGAAAGAAGGAGAAAGTTTGGAAAAGAGGCAAAAGAGGCCAGAGGAAATAGAGTGGATCTCTGCCCATCTTGGATTTAGCACATTGTGTCACACTGGCTTTTCTGCAAATGGGTTTGAGGGCTCGTGCCTGGAGATGACTAAGAACTGTAGCCAAACATCTTAGAGTTGATTGGCCTGATGAATCCAGATTGGGTTATTTCACTGGGACTCCTCAAAACAGAACCAATCCCAGACCTCATCGTGGAAGCTAGGAGATATAACCTCTAAACATTATCAAAAACAAGAAGTAAAGTATGACTGAATATGAAATTCAAACATATCCCAAACCATATATGTTTGGTAGTTACTCTTGTTAAAAAAATTGAGTGGATTCTGAGTTCCCAATAGCTTTCAGTAAAGTAAATGTTTTTAATTCGGGAAGCACTTGTAGCCAGGTACAATTTTCCCAAGGAAAAGAAACTCTTTAAAGAGATAAAACCTCAAATTTGAGGGTAAAGGAGAGTAAGCAAATGCTTAATGCCTAAAGCCCTCAAGAAGCTCACAATCTAAATATGCAAACCACTGCTAATTTATCAGGATAAAACAAACAAAAACCAAAACAAACAATCTCCCAGGGAAGGCACTTGCAGAAAGCAGAGGGGGTGAGGTGAGGGGGGGGGGCGGGTTGGTGGTAGTGAGGGGGTGTTGGAATTGGGGGGGCAGGGAGGGGGCTAGGAAAATCCTCTAGGGAAGGTGGGATTTGAGAGTTCAGTGGTTAAAACTTGGGAAGGCTTTGACATTCTAGGATTCAGGTGGACTTTTCATTCTCTCTAAACTCTAATAACATCAAAGTTTCAGACTACCTTTATTCAACATTCAGCAAATATTTAAATACCTTCTGTTTGCAGAGAACAATGCTGGGCCTATGGGAGGTTCAAAGCTTATATAATAAAGGGTTTTGTTGTTGTTCAGTCATGTCCAACTCTTTGTGATCCCATTTGGAGTTTTCTTTACAAAGATACTGGAGTAGTTTGCCATTTCCTTCTCCAATTCATTTTACAGATGAGGAAACTAAAGCAAACAGGAGTAAGTGACTTGCCCAGGGTCACATAGCTATTAAGTGTCAGGGCTGGATTTGAACTCAGGTCTTCTCCAGGCCCAGTGCTCTATCCACGGTGCCTCTTAGTTGCCCTAATTCAGGGTAGTTTACCTCATCAAGTTTACAATCCTAAGGAATGTCACAGGAGCTCAAATCACAACAATATAAAATGAGGTGGAAGCAAATTGAAGAGAGGAGGAAGCAAAATGCTAAGTGAGATTTTTAAAAAGGAAGTTCCTTATTGACTAGGGCAATCAGCAAAGGCTTCAAGGAAGAGGTGGAATTATAGGATTAAAGATTTAGCATTAGTAAAATCCCTAAAGATAATTTAGTTCTAATCTCTTTATTTCTAAGGAAACCATGGACCAAAAAGGTTAAGTGACTTGTCTAAATTACACCAATAATAAGTGGCTAATCTGGGATTGGAAGAGAAGACTGAATTGGTTTTTAAAGGAGCTATTGGAATCCAAAGAAGAAGGTTTTGTAAAGAAGGGATGAATTCCAAGCATAGGGGAAAATGTGACAAAATATTGGAAGAGAGACAGTACTGGGCCTGGTTTAGATTGGTAGGATCATAGGTGTGTGGAGAAAAGTAATTTGACACAAGACTAGGAATACAATATAGTGTGGTATTGGGGTTCCTGGGTTCTTGGAGAGCCTAGGGAGAATCTTGTCTATTAGCAGGCTGGCCTGAAGACTTAAGTCAAAAAAAGTGAGTAGCCAAACCAAAAGGAAAAGAAATGTATTAGCATGCTAAGGAATACTGCTCATTGGGAGCAGCTCCAGCATCTAAGGCACCATCTTTGGATTATATAGTTTTTCAAGCCCCTTTAGAGCACACAACTAATCAGAAGTGTTCTTCAGTTTTTAACTGGATGATTGGGGTATTCTTCTGCCATGCAAGATAAATGCATTACTTATGTGAGATTTAAAATTGGATATTAGATCATAAATCTCCCCTACTTAACCTTTCCCTTAATTTATCTCCCAAACTAGTAAATGGAAGAAGCTTTTGGTTTTCTAGATAGACCTTTTTATTTATAGTTATGATAGTCACAAGGTGATGTTGATTAGAAGGATAGGAAAGTAGAAACCCAATACAAATCGTCTAAGCTTAGTCTATATTCCTTATAAAAACTCACCAAACCGAAAAGGCCACCTTTGGAGAGAGAGAGTCTGTGCCGCGTCGTCAGGAGTCCCGCCAAGCAGGCAAAAGGGCCTATTCTCCTTCTCTCCACCCCAGAAGTCAAAAACCCGGCAGGCAGTCTGACATGCCCAGCAGGCGGACTGTTCATCTCCTCCCCAAAAGGGTGGTCCTTGAAAAACTGGCGTCTTTCAGTTATCCTAACCGACTGTTAAAAACTTTCATATTTTACCACACTTAGGTCTTTCCACAAAAGGCTAGGCTCCAATAATTTCTTGCTATCACCTTACTCCAAACTTAGAGTTCATTGTTGTAGAGTGTGGTTCTTGCATATTGTGGCTGGAAAGTCTGTCCTAGAGGAAAGAACAAGGTAGCTAAGTATAGTCATTTCTAGAATAGCATGTCTTTAATCCCTCCACAATGGTGACAGATTGTGGAGAACAGAAGAAACCATTTTAAGGGTTTTGAGCAGTTGGCTGATATTAGCAGTTGCATATATGTGTGTATGTATATATGTGTATGTATGTATAAGAATGATTTGTCTGAAAAGTTAATTATTGTGAGAAGAGCTATTAGGAAGCTACGAAATAATACAAAAGGCTGGTAATAAGCACACATACTAGAGTGCTAGCATTGGAATTAGAGAGAAGGAGACAGATACAATAGATATTGAAAAGGTAGGATTGATAGCAAATAACATGGGGAAATTAGTATCTAAAAGATGATGCTTCTGACAGAATCACAGAAGGAGGAACAAGTTTTAGGGTAAAGATAATAAACATGGTTTGGGACCTACTGAGTTTGAAGGGAATGTGTGTATGTGTGTGCATGCACACAAGCGCACATGTGTGTTGAGGGAAGTTTTTAGGGATGATGCTCAGAAGAGAGGTGAAGGCTGGGTAGAGTTATATACTTAGAAATGCTAGTTGAAGCCCTAGGAGATTACTAAAGCAAAGAAAAGTTGAGGAATAGAAATGAACAGAGGGAAGTGTGATAACAGCCACATAAAGAAGTTGAAAAAAAACAGAGAAAGTAGAGCATTTAGAGAAGAGGTAGAAGGAAAATGGGGAGAGGGGCAGCTAGGTGGTGCAGTGGATAGAGCACTGGCCCTGGAGTCAGGAGGACCTGAGTTCAAATCTGGCCTCACACACTTAACACTTACTAGCTGTGTGACCCTGGGCAAGTCACTTAAATTTTTGCCCCTCCCCCCAAAAAAAAGAAAAGAAAAAGAAAATGGGGAGAGTCTGGTGTTCTGGGGTCCAAGGAATGAGAAGGTATACAGAAAGAGAAGGCAGACAAGAACCAAATGTTGCATAGATGTTGAGTACTTCTGGTTCTTCCAATAGGCCATAGTAGCTTTATCTGATATTCCTGAGAGAGAGTTAATGCCTCAGTCTCAAGATCAGGACATGTGTGTCCCCTTGTGCATGTGAGCAGACATAGGTGCATATGAACTCACATTCAAATTAAGGGTGATGGGAACACTGAACTTCCATCCTACATGAAAAGGAAACGAGTTTTTCCAACCTATTGTGGGCTATTAAACCTTTTCACTTTACCATATCTACATTTTTACATTCTTTAGGTCAGAAGAAGTAAACTGGAATCCTTTTGCATCTCTCTACCTGCCTACCAGAGTTTGAATTCTATGGGGCTAGGGGGGTTCTTGTCAGCCTGGGGACTATAAGGCAGATAATTATCCTCCTAGACTTTTTTTTTACAGTAAGAATTTGACTCTCCCCTACCAGACTTCATTTTCTCTTTCTATTTCTCTTTTCCTCTCCCTCAGGTCTTTTAGTTCCACTTGTGGTGTAAAGTGTTAACTCATGGGTATTTTAAGTAAACAGAGCCTTAGAATACCAGGATGAGGGTGGAGAATTTTTTTTTTTTGGAGTGGGGTCTTGCAGCTTTCCCTTAAAATAACCCCACATTTCCTGCTCCAGCCAAACCCAAAGACCTTACAGTTAACCCTATTTTCCATTGATTCCTCTTCACTAGGCCCATTGCACTTGAGAGACAGAGAAGAGTGGTACATCACCTACTTTCACTATGGTATAAACTCCTCCTGGGAACAGCCTTTATCTCTGTCATTTCTAGCACGTAGGCTTTGTAAATAAACTAGAGTCTTCACTTCCCTGCTTTGTTACTGTGCCCTATCGTCAGGGGCTGGAGCCACTCTGCCTTTCTGTCAAAGACACTTGTTTATGTGTCGTCTAGAAAGCTGAAGAGCGAACCTGCCCAGGGCTATGTAGTTAGCTGTCAACAATAATGTGTCTTGTCTCCCTTTCTGATTTTTTTAAAAACTCTGATGAGAACGCTGTTATATAACAAAGTAAATATTTTAAGTCAAATTCTCATCAGCAAAAAGATACTAAATTAGAATGACCTTGGACCAAGTAATAACCTTCTGAGCTTCAGTTTCCTCATCAGAAAAATGAGGGAGGTTGTACGTGATGATCCCCAAATCCCTTCAGGCTCTGAGTCCAACTTTCTAGTTCAAGTTTTCTAGTATTAATGATGTTGATAGATCGTATTTACATCACATTTTATGATCTTTTATCATGAGATTGAAAACATTTTATGATTTACAACTTTAAACCACCCTGTGAGGTAAGCAGTAGATCAAAAGTAAATTGATAAATTTACAAATTCCCTTCATCTGCACATGGTTTCCTAAATAGTATCTTAATACCCAGTCCCAAATTATGTTTCACAGAAATTTAGATTAGATATACTTTCCGATACTCTGGTTCCTCTAGTAAGTAGAATGAAGGAGGGAACAAAATATCCTTTCTTCTCTTTAAAAAACACAAACAAACAAACATTTAAACTACCTAAAGATGATCTCAAAACAAAGAATGCATGTGACAAAAAGCACAGTTTAGGTTCAAAGTCTTATAGTGTTACATATTGATAACTGATCAGAAGGGTCCCTAATGTAAATTCTGTCCATGTGGATATAGACAATGAACTATTGAGATGGATCATGGGTACAAAGTACATTAATATGCAGATCTGAGAGAAATGAGGATGGGGATGAAATATTTAAAATTATATTTATATGTTGGTAGAGTTTAATGAATTTTTTTTTGAATGAGTATGTGATTTCATTGGCATAGAGTGAATGAACACTTTCTACCAGTGTTAATGGACATTTGTAGTTTTAGACTTGTTTGGTGTGTTGAGATGTGAAGTGATTGGCTCAGATTCACATAGCTATGCTGATATGCTATGCTGCCTTTCTTAATGAATATCATTTGCTTAGATTTTGGCAAGATATTTAAGTCACATTACTGTGGACAAGATAGCGAGATGTGTGCAAGGATCAGGTCAAATATCTGCCCTGGATTTTTCCCACTGTTCTCCTCCTTTGATCCTATTTATGTTTTGCTGAACAAAATTTGAGGAAATCTCATACTTGTGCTGACTGAGTACATTACACACTCATGTTCTCAACCTCAACTAGGCCCTCCCATTAAGGCTGTTAGTTTATTTCTCCAAAATTAATCACTCATCTCACTCTCCACAGAAGCTGTTCCAAACTTACTCTTCCCTCCTCATCCTTCTCATCTCTACTCACAACTGAGAACCTTGCATTTTGCTTTGCCAAAAAAACCAGCCAACCAACCGAACAAAAAACTGAAGCCATTTGAAATGAGCACCCTTTTGTCCCATTCTATTAATTTTTTTTTTATATTTCTTTGGGGGTGGGGCAATGAGGGTTAAGTGACTTGCCCAGGGTCACACAGCTAGTAAGTGTCAAGTGTCTGAGGCCGGACTTGAACTCAGGTCCTCCTGAATCTAGGGCTGGTGCTTTATCCACTGCACCACCTAGCTGCCCCTCCATTCTATTCATTTTAAGACTCCTTGACATTGTCTCCCACTCTCTCCTCCTTTCCACCAGCCTCTGACAAAAAGAGGTGACCATTTTTCCTTGCCAAGACCAATTCCTATATATATTCACTGGATCCCTTCTCATCATCCCGACCAGATTGCATTCTCAGTGTTTCAACTTTTCTCACACCTTTGACCTCTTCCTGTCAGCTGGTCCCTTCCCTTCTGCCTTCAAACATGCCATAGTTTCTCTCATGCTTAAAATACCTTTACTATACCCCTCAGATTATTGTCCTTTCTTTTCTCCTCCCTTTCTTAGCTAAACTCCTTGAAAACACGGTCTACACTCATTTTTTTCTATATCATTTCCCCTCACTCACTTCTTTACACTAAAATCTGACCTTTGGAGCTCACCTCTTAACTGAAACTGCTCTGTCCAAAGTTACCAATGATGTCTTAATTGCCAAATTTGATTGTCTTTCCTAGTCCTTATGGTCCTCAATTGCTTTGTTGCTTTTGAGACTGTTGACCACTTTCTTCTATTGTATACTCTTTCATCTCTGGTTTTTTGTGACTCTACTTTCTCCTGGTTATTCTCCTACCTATATGACCACTCCTCAGTTCCCTTTACTAGTTCATCATCCACATCACTCTTCCTAACTATGGCTATATCTCAAAATTCTGTCCTCTTTTCTTCTCCCTCCACTCTCTCTTTCTTGGTGACTTAATCAGTTTCCATAGATTTAACTATCACCTCTACACAGATGTATCCCAAAGTGACATAGACTATGTAGATGACAGCTACACAGCTCTCCAGTTTTTCCCCTGAGCTTTAGTCTTTTTTTTTTTTTTGGTGAGGCAATTGGGGTTAAGTGACTTGCCCAGGGTCACACAGCTAGTAAGTGTTAAGTGTCTGAGGCCAGATTTGAACTCAGGTACTCCTGACTCCAGGGCCAGTGCTTTATCCATTGTGCCACCTAGCTGCCCCTGAGCTTTAGTCTTGAATCACCAATTACCTGGACACTGCCTTAGGCAAACTGAGACCTGGAAAAGACCTTAGCTTAAAAATACTCCCACTGTATTGGGGGCCATCTCTAGTCATCCTGATAAATATGTTGCCACTGAACCCAGATGGTTCTGGAGGAGAGAGAGGATGGTGACTTTGCACAGCCCTCCCTCACTTAAATCCAATTTACTGCAAGTCATTCTCTTTGAGAATGAAGGACAAACAACAACCTACTACTTATTAGACATTTCTTTTCTTTCTTTTTTTTTTTTTTTAGTGAGGCAATTGGGGTTAAGTGACTTGCCAAGGGTCACACAGCTAGTAAGTGTCTGAGGCCGGATTTGAACTCAGGTACTCCTGACTCCAGGGCAGGTACTCTATCCACTGAGCCACCTAGCTGCCCCAAAATGATTAGATTTTTAGCCACATCTGGCCGGCCCTGTAAAACCTAGTTTAAACTTGGCCAACCCTGAGGAGGAGTGTCCTCAGAAGGGACCCCCAACAGGAAGTGGGAGCTCTTGCCTTGGAGGAGCATTTGGAACAGGCTGGAGACTGGCTGCACAACTGACTCCCATATAAAGTACGGACCCCTGGTGGTGAGTTAATAAAATCCAGCTCTTTGAATTAGCTTTGCTGAAAGAGAGTTTGGGTTTTGAGACAGTCTTTGCTAGAGTTAGGAAGATTATCCATTTTCCTCTTTCCCTATTCCTTTGTCATTGGCTCAATTAATTTCACCTTTGCTGTGTATTCCCATGAAGAAAACCTGATCTGTTTGTGGAAAAGAGGCTGTCAATCCCCTTTCTTATTGGCCTGGGAGAAATAACTAAAAAAGGCAGTTTGGAGGGAAGGAAACTTTGGACCTAGAGGTCTCTCATTATTTTCTGAACCCCAATATTATGGTGAGCCACCCAATTAACTCTCCCTATATTAAATTTGGCTCCTACACTATCTAAGATGGAGTGAGATGGTACAGGGTAGAAATAGAGACAGTCAAATCTTCTGTGCTTATCATTAGTAGATTTGGGTGGGGTTGGGCCATAGTTATCCTTCCAACCCCAGGCAAAACACAGAGACCCAAACTTGAAAGAAAGAAAGAAAGAAAGAAAGAAAGAAAAAAAGAAAGAAAGAAAGAAAGAAAGAAAGAAAGAGAAGAGAAAGACCAAAAAAATAAACTCTTTGCTATATATATTGAAATATATATTCCCTAATATTACTATATACATATGATATATATATATATGATATATATATATATACACACACACACACATACATACATACATACATACACACACACACACACACACCCACACACACCCTAATAGGCTGTTTCATTCTTTGTACTTGTCTCCCCATATTACCTAACACATAGTAGGTACTTAATCACTACTTGTTGATTGGTTGATTTATTCAACCCTACCCCATTTGAATAAGTAATAAGATACAAAATCTTATTAAAAAGATTAATTAAACTTCTGGGCCTTAGACTACTTATTGTAGTAATATTGCTCAGGAATCTGGTCAGAATAATCCAAGCAATTTGGCCAGGCTCCAGTGATTGTCTATAAATTATCAAACTGGTTAGAACTGAATTCATTCATTCAAGAGGTTGAGGCAAGCTTGGTTCTCCACTCATTTCTTAAAAGGAGCTTGTGTGTGTGGGGGGGGTGGAAAGAAATCTCTCTTCAGACTTGGTCAGCTCTCTTCCCCTCCTCTTTCCTTTTGGCAAGAGGACCACGTAAGCTTAGAAAGGTCTGGACGATTTGGGACTTTCTTTCTTTAGGTCAAGTGCTCTAACAACATCCTCATATCAGCTGACGGGCAGTGTCTATATTGGGAGCCAAGGGCAGACTGGGAATAAATTCACTTCTCTACAAGGAGGGCAGCAAAGAAATAATACCACACCTAAAGGGAACTTCTTAAGTGTCTCAAGAATAGGAGAAAAAACTCCCAAGAGCCAGGAATTACTGAGTTACCGCTTTGCCACAGATGATCATAGACTTGAACCTACTTTCTTCTAGACTATGAATACACAGCTAGGAAAATGTGTTACAGACTTTTGTGGGGATGTTTTATACCAACTATTCTTCTAGTACCACATTATAAATACTCCATTTTAAAAGCTACCTAAGGTTGCCTGACAAGATTTATTCTCAACTGATGATCTCATGGAGAAAATAAACTGATGAGGGCCAAGCCAGCAGCATTAAACAATCATCCACAACTCCTCAATAGCAGACCTAGAACAGTGGTTGGGGGGTAATGTAGCCAAGCTTTGGGGACCTGACTTGTCAGTAAGAATAGGTGTTGAAGTTGGGAGAAAGATCCTCAGAGTTTTTGTGAATTATAATAATATAGTTAGGTGGATTCAGAACTGGTTCAATGGTCAGTCCCAAAAGGTTATCATTTGTGGTTATCAGCAGCTAGATGATACAGTGGATGGATTACTGGGCCTGGAGTCAGGAAGATCTGATTTAAAATCTAACCTCAAATACATTAGCTGTGTGACCTTGGGCAAGTCACTTAACTGTGTCTCAGTTCCCTCAAAAGTAATATAAGGATAATAGTAGCAATTCCCTCCTAAGGTTGTAAGGCCAAATCTTGGGTGATTCTAACTGTGGCTCCATGATATATGAGCTATTTCTTTCTTGCTACTTGTAATATTTTCTCTTTGACCTGGGAGCTCTGGAATTTGGCTGTGATACTCCTGGGAGTTTTCATTTTGGTATCTCTTTCAGGAAGTGATGAGTGAATTCTTTCAATTTATATTTTCCCTTCTGGATCTAAGATATTGGAGCAGTTTTTTTGATAATTTCTTGAAATATGATGTTGTGATGAAATAATGAGATTTAGCAGATACTCAAAGACCCACCTGGAGATTAATCTAAACTGATTGAATCAAGTGAGAGTGATTAACTGCTGATTAGCCTACTTCAAGTTAACTGGATTGTAATCACACCTTGAGAACACCTTCAGAACCAATGGATTTGGATGATGCCAACCAATCAGCTTGAAGCAGTGTGTAAGGACCACCTCTGTTCCAGGCCTATAAAAAGCTTCCACAATCAGTTTGCTGGAGAGAGTTTGTGATTGAAGCAGGCTTGTGGCAGAGGACTTGAGGAAGAACCAGACCAGGCTGGAATTCTAGGCTAAATAGGCTTTTTTCTTAACTTTCTGAACTCCATGGGAATATCTGTATGCTTTAATAAATGTTTAATGCCCAAGGACTGGTGCTAAAGCCTCTAATTTAAGGTGACCACAATTTAGATTTTAAACATCACAATGTCCAGGATCTTTCTTCAATCATGGCTTTCAGGTAGTCCAAATAATAATTCTTAAATTATCTCTCCTCTATCTATTTTCCAGGTCATTTGTTTTTCCAATGAACTATTTAGCATTTTCTTCTGTTTTTTTTTCCATCCTTTTTATTGTTTCTCCTTCTCCTCCTCCTCCTCCTCCTCCTCCTGCGGCAATGGGGGTTAAATGACTTGCCCAGGGTCACACAGCTAGTAAGTATCAAGTGTCTGAGGCTGGATTTGAACTCAGGTACTCCTGAATCCAAGGCCAGTGCTTTATCCTTTTATTGTTTCTTGATGTCTTATGGAGTCAGTTTTTATTTGCCCAATTCTAATTTTTAAAGAATTATTTTCTTCAGTGAGATTTTGTACTTCTTTTTCTTTTGGCCTATTCTGTTTATAAAGGAGTTCTTTTCTTTATTGAATTTTTGTGTCTCCTGTGCCATTAGGCTAATTCTGTTTTTAAGGTGATATTCAGTATTTCTTTTTTGTGCCTCTTTTACCAAGCTATTAATTCTCTTTTCATAAATTTCTTGCATCACTCTAATTCATTTCCCCAATTTTTCCTCTACCGCTCTTATTTCGCTTTTTAATTCTTCCAGGAATTCCTGCTGACCTTGTGTCCAGTGAGCATTTTATTTTGAGACTCTACATGTAGCTGTTTTCACATCATTGTTTTCTTTTAAGTTTATGTATGATCTTCCCTGACACTACAGTAGCCTCTTATGGTCAGGTTCTTTTTTTTATTGTTTGCTTTTTTTCCCAGTCTATTTCTTCACTTTGAGCTATATGTTAAATTTGGGCTATATTCTTCTGGGAGTGGGGAGGAACTATGCTAAGCTTCAAGCTTTGTCTTTCTGTTTTCAGAGATAAGTTTTGGGGTCCTGCAAGTTTTCAGTGCTTCCAAGGTAGTATTATCCTGAGAGAGGTGTAGTTACTGCTTTCCTGGTCTGAACTCTGGTCTTTACCCAAGAAGCCTCTGCTCTCCTGCAGTTACAAATGCTAGTGTTCTTTTTGGACCTGGAACTATAACCAGTTCCCCTGCTCTCTTGTGACCAATCACAAGAGCTCCTTTCCATCCTGGAACTATAACCTAGAACCACTTATGGGCAATAGAATTGCCGCTACACACAATGCTAGTAAAGTGTTCCCTATAATCTCTTTCTGACCAGTTATTCTACCTCATTACAGACTCTGGACTGAGAGTTTCCAAAGTTGCTGTTGCTATTGTGCCAGCTCCATATCTGATCACTCCTGCTATTCTCAGGGCCTAGTGTTACAGACCTTTCCTGTGGACCTCCTGTCTTAGGCTGGAAAAATGTCTTCTGGACTTTTGTCCAGAAGTGGCTCTGCCACTCCAAAATTTGGTTTGAGGAATTATTTTAAAGTTGTTTGTAGGGTAATGTTGGGATAGTTCAGCTGGGTCCTGGGCTGTATTCTGCCATCTAGTAGGTGCCATTTAAATTCTGTTGTTATTAATGTCAATGAAAGGAAGTCTCCAGCAGAGTACCCTAGGAATCTCTGCTTAGCCCTGTACTGTTTAACAGTTTTAAAAATTACTTGAAAAAGGTGTAGATGGTATATGTAGATAACATAAAGCTGAGAGTTATGACCCCAAAATTCCAATCCAATGTGCAACAAAAGGATACTGAGGTACTCTGAACAGTTTTTTTTTTTTTTTTTTTTTTTAGTTAGGGAAACCAATGGTCCCTGAGAAATTGGATCCAAGACTTTCCTCTGTAGTCATGGATTTCTCTACCTCTGGGCTATGCTTTTTTAAAAAAAATAGCAATTGAGGGCATGCCATAAAATATATTGGGGCAGTACAATCTTTGATTGGTTGGTTCCAGAAGGGAAAAATCCATATGATTGGTCATGTAAAGGAAGTAGAACTCCATGTATGGCTAAAGGAAGGAACTCCCATTTGGTCAAGGGAGACCTCCATTAATCACCAAAGTTTAGTCATCAAAGCTTTCCACATGTCATTAATCATGAGTGTTTAGTCAATGACTAGGACAGGATTCTGGGGCTTTCCACTGGTTTGTTGTGACCATCAAGGGCAAAGGATGGGGAAGCTGTGCTTTTCTGGAACATAGCAGCTGCCAGGGTGCAAAGGACTGTGTGTGTTTGTGTGTGTGTGTGTACTCAAACAATTCTCTGTCTCTGGAACTAAATAACAAACTATAGTATAAATTTGTCTCATAAATCATCTAAAAAGCAATATAATCATCAACACATAACGGGTTAATTCCAACCTACAAAATTCTTATTCTAACAATTCAACTTAATTTTTTCCTATTTATCTTACTTATAGACAACCACTGATGAATTGATGAATTGATCAAATTGAATGGAGTATCAAAATTATTCTCACAAAATGACAGGTAATAATTTTTTTTTAAGTGAGGCAATTGGGGTTAAGTGACTTGCCCAGGGTCACACAGCTAATAAGTGTTAAGTGTCTGAGGCCAGATTTGAACTCAGGTACTCCTGAATCCAGGCCCCGTGCTTTATCTACTGCGCCGCCTAGCTGCCTCTGACAAGTAATAAATTTAATGATAGTCAGGATATATAAACATCTTGACAGGTTAGAACATTGTCCTGAGTCTAAAAAGACAAAATTTAATGGACATAAATGTAAAGTTATGCTTGGGTGAAAAAAAATCAACTTTTCAAAAATAATACATGAGAAGAGATGTCTTGGCATTAGTTTATCTTAGATATGGGTATTTAATGGACTGGACTGAAAGTTTACTTTGAGGTAACAGTGATAGGCATGTGAAAAAGCTAATGAGATCTTTGACTCCATTAAGAAAGTATACTATATAGGACCTGGGATGTGATCATCCTGTTGTACTCTGCCTTGGTCAGACCAGATTTGGAACACAAGTTCAGCTCTGAATCCCATATTTAGGAAGTAGGTTGATAAACTGAAGTTTCCAGAAGGGGAAAAAAAACCAATTTTTATGTTGAAAAAACTCAAGACTAAATTATGAAATTCTTTTGAAAGAATTTGGGGATATTTATTATACAAACATCTTAATACTACAAAAATTCTTGAGTTTCAGGGTTAAGAATCTTTAACTTACATACACATATATGTATATATATGTGAATACATACATATAATATACATATAACACACATATATGTTGAAACTCTGTTAACTTAAAATGAGGGCTTTTGATACTGCCTGAGTGAAGGAGGTTGGACTAAATCATCTGTGAAGTTCCTTTCATCCATAACTTTCTATAAGCTTATATATACAAATTTGTAATCTAATACAAAGGTGATGAAATGCAGAACACACTGGAAGAAATGGTAATATAGGCTAGAAGATAGACTATGAGATGAAACATCGGCCCACCCAAGTTCTAAGACTTGGAAATGCCCAATAAAGGCAATGTGGAAACTTATTAAAAAGTGACTAATGTGTCCATACTAACTCACTGTGACCTTGAACAAGTCACTTGACCTCTATTTCCATGTTCTGCTATGTTTTTCTTTTCTCTTATTTTAATTTTCTTTTTTTAAATAATAGGGGGCATGAGTAATATAAAACATTATAATTTTATATTAGGCTGAGTCTTGAGATATGACTAATGATGATCCTAGTCTGGTGAGGTAATAAAAGCTATTCATGAGTTACAATTCTAGAAGGATTTTTTTTCCTTTAAAAAACAAAAACCAATAACCCATAGTTTAGATTATATAAACAAGTCTCTCTGAATGAAGTTGTTTTTTATTCCTTGGATTGGAACTGAAGCTCTGTACGCAAGCCAGGTTCAGTATTGGGACCTCTTTGTGGCTCACTCACCCAGGGTTGCCCCTGAGAAATATCAAAATTGGGTCCAGACAAAAGGAAAAAGGGTAACAAATCTGGGAATACAGCACAGGCTTTATTTAAACTGACAAAAATGCAAAGGACTTAAATCTAAGTCCTATAAAAAATTAAGCAACCTTCCCCTCTGGTGAACTCCATCTCTTCTATATAGTTATAGTTCTCCAGAAATATAGTATTACCTTGGGGTCAAGGTCCTTTCCATCCCCTTCTTCAAAGCAGATAGGAAAGAAACAAGCATTTAAAAAGTACCTACTATGTGTTAGATACTGTAATAAGTGCTTAACAAACATTTCATTTAATCTTCACAATGACCATGTAAGGCAGATATTATTATTATTATTCCCATTTTATAGAGGAGGAATCTGAGGTAGACAAGGTCACGCACCTAGTAAGTCTCTAAATCTGGATTTGAACTCAGTTCTTTCTGACTCAAGTGTCAGTACTCTATTCACTGTGTCACCCAGTGGCTTCAAAAGGAGGAAAAGAAATCAGGCTGCTAGATTCAAACACCCAGACCTCCTGTGAACCTTACTTCCCAGAGACCTATACAGTCTTCTAGATTTAGAGTATGACCCTGGGAGGGGCCCTTCCTCAAGGACATTGACCTGGACTAGCATTTGTAGTGGTTACAGAGTCTATTCGCTATCCTAGACCTACATACCTACATATTACCCATAAGTCATAGTACTAATGAAGGTCTGACTTTGTACCACCATGTCCAGGTCCCATTTGTTGTTATTTCTCAGCACTGGCTCCCTGCTTGGCTCAGGAATTTTTCTGTTTGGTCTAGGAACTGTTTTGAGATTGCTGCTTCATTTCTTCTGGCTTACATTCTTGAACTTCCCTTCTTGGCCCATTATCTCCCCTTTGCTCCATGGCTGTTTCCATCTTCTGTTATTTTTTTGGTTCTCTGACATTTTGGATTCTCTAGAAGGGCAACATGGTAACAGAAGCTTCTCTCAGGAAACTGAGTCTTTGTGTATGTCTCACTGACTTCCCTCTGCCTGATGATCAACCAACCAGATATCTTAAATTTGATATGAGGGAGTTATCGGAGACTAGCTCCACAGCATCCCTGGCAGGTAGTAATCTAGCTTCTCTTCAAATACTGTTAATACCATAGACCTTCAGAGAACAGAGATATCATTATGGGTCAGAGAAGTCAGGGAACTTTATGGAATAGGATGTGAAATTGCCTGCAAAGTAAAGCAAATATTTCAACAAAGTTCTTGACTATAAAGCAACTTTCTATGCATCAGACAGCCAATAAGGATTTATAAAGCAATTACTATATGCCAGGCACTGTGCTGAACTCTAGGAATTAAAAAAAGGCAAAAAACCAACTTCCATCTCCACAAAGACCTCACATTCTAATGGGGGAAACAACATGCAAAAATAATACATAAATATATGTATATATGTATATGTGTATAAAGATATATGCATGTAAATATATGTGAATGTTCTTGTGTATATACATACATATAAAAGTATATATATGTCTATATACATGTATATGTATACACACATATGAAGAAGAAGGTAATCTTAGAGGGAGGACACTGCCAGTTGTGGGAGAGGGCTTCCAGAAAGATCTCCTGCAGAATTTATGTTAGAGCTTAGTCTTGAAGGAGACCAAAAAAACCAGAGGCAAAGGGGCAGGGCATTCTGGGTATGTGGGACAGCCAGTGAAAAGGCAAAGAGTTGGGAGATAGAGTGTTGTGTGGGAGGAATAGCAAGACGATTAGTGTAGTTGAATTGTAGAATGTAAGAAGAATTGAAAGTTAGGAAGGAGTCAGGGGGTGAAGGGCTTTAAAAGCCAAACAAGGATTTTATATTTCATCCTGGATATAATATAAGAATTTATTGGGGTGGAGTTGAAAAGGCTTTGCTCTGTGATTTGATAAGCTCAGTTGGGAATGGATCAAAGTGGAAAGATATGTCAGCAAGACCATTTAGAAGATTATTGCAATAATAGGACATGAAGTGATGGGGGAATGTGTCAAGGTGATAGCTGTGTGAATGGAGAGAAGGGAAGAGATGGTTTTTTTTTTGTTTGTTTTTGGTTTTGGTTTTTGGTGAGGCAGTTGGGGTTAAGTGACTTGCCCAAGGTCACACAGCTAGTAAATGTTAAGTGTCTGAGGCCAGACCCGAACTCAGGTCCTCCTGACTTCAGGGCCGGTGCTCTATCCACTGTGCCACCTAGCTGCCCCGGGAAGAGATGTTTTAAAGGTAGAAAGGGCAAGTCTTGGCAATAGATTGGATGTATGGAGTGAGACTCAACAGTAGAGGATGATACCTAAGATGCAAGCTTGGGTGACTAGAAGTATAGTAGTGTTCTTGATGGTAATGGGGAAGTTGGGGAGAAGGCAGGATTTGGGGAGAAAGATAGTAAGTTCTGTTTTGGATTCATTGAGGTTGATATGTTTGCAGCATTTTCCACTTCAGTGGCCATGGCTGCCACTGCTATTCACCACTGAAATCTCTGGGGAGAACCTCTGAATCTCTCATACTCACATAATTTTTTGGATACTTCCATCTCAAATATTCATCTGCTTAAGATTAGGAAAGAACAACCACAAGAGACAAAGGAAGCCAGTTGATCACAACCTCCATGGCTGGATGGGAGAAACGACTGCCATTCTTCCCCACCTGACTCTCAAGACCAGATCAAAGTAGCTCCCCTCACATGAAGTTGCCTAGGAAAGAGAACCTGAAGAAGGGCAGAACCTCCATTTTATATGTATACTCATTATGGCTTAGCATTCCTCATCATTAGTTCTAGCTCCATAACCATTTAGGAGATTTTTTGTTGTTATCATACAGTACAGATCTCTGAGTCCTCGGCATGGTTGTTTGGATTAAGAACAGGTGGAGAATATCCGTGCATGGTTCAAGGACTGGTCATCATTGATCCATTATACTTTGAGGTGAAAACAAACACAGTGAAGAGGTGTATAAAAATAATTATACAAAATTATTGTATCTAAAAAAGTACTGACCTACAGGTATACATTGTTTTATTGCACTTCGCTTTATTGTGCTTCACAGATATTGCCTTTTTTTTTTTTTTTAACAAATTGAAGGCTTGTGGCAATCCTGCATTGAGCAAGTCTGTTGGTGCCATTTTTCTAATAGCATATGTTCACTTTTTGTCTCTTATGTCACATTTCAGTAATTCTCACAATATTTCAAGCTTTTTCATTATCATTATATCTATTTTGGTGATCGCGATTAGTGATCTTTGATGTTAGTATTTTAATTGTTTCGGGGTACCACAAACCACATGCATATAATAGCAAACTTAATAAATGATGTGTGTTCTTACTGCTCTATAGATTGACCATTCTCCCATCTCTTTCCCTCTCCTTTGGCCTCCCTATTCTCTGAGATACAACAATATTATAAGGGCCTCTAAATGTTCAAGTGAAAAAGAAAAGTCAATTGATGAGACAAACTTCATTTTTGTCTTATTTTAAGGAATTGCCACAACTATCTCAACCTTTAACAACTACTACTTTGACCACTCAGCAGCCATCAACATTAAGGCAAGACCTTCCATCAGAAAAAAAAAAGATTACAATTCACTGAAGACTCAGATGATGGTTAATATTTTTAGCAATAAAATTTTAAAATAATATTAGTAGCAATAAATTTGTTTTTAATATTTTTATTTTTATTTAGTATTTCAATATCAATCATGAAAATTTAATAGCAATGAAAATTTAAATTATTTTAAATCATTATATAGATTGATTTTTTTGACATAACACTAATGCACATTTAATAGACTGCAGCATGATGTAAACATAACTTTTAAATGCACTGGGAAACAAAATTCATGTGACTTGCTTTATTGCAGTGATCTGGAACTAAACCCATAATATCTCCAAGGCATGCCTATGTTTGTGAGAAATACATTTTTTTAATAAAAAAACCCCACATTTATATAGAAATGAAAGACAGATAGGACTCAGGAAAACAGAAAATATAGAATGAAAAACAGACAAGGGAAGCTGGATTTTTTTTTTAAGTGAGGCAATTGGGGTTAAGTGACTTGCCTAGGGTCACACAGCTAGTGAGTGTTAAGTGTCTGAGGCCGGATTTGAACTCAGGTACTCTTGACTCCAGGGCTGGTGCTCTATCCACTGTGCCACCTAGCTGCCCCAACCCTCATCTATTCTTACCAGGACTATTGTCTTACCAGGACTATTGATCTTCCTGCCTTTAATCTATTTCTTCTCCAGCCTTCTTCTCACTGATATCTGAATAATCTTCCTAAGCATTGCTAGTGTCATTTTACATTATTGCTAATAAAAATCTTCATTGATATCCTTTCTCTATTGAATAAAGTATAAACTTAAGACCTTGGTACGATCTGCCACCAATCCATCTGTTTAGCTTTATTTCATAATCTAGATTCTAGACAAATTGTACATACTTTATGTGCAGTCTTCAATCTATTATCTTCCATCTCTATGCCTTTGCTTTCTCCATTCTCCACACCTAAAATAGAAACCTCCATCTATCTCCCTCTGTCGAAGTCCTTCCCTTCTTTCATGTTTCAACTCAGCAGCCATCTCCTTAATGAAGGCTTCTCTTTCCCATCTTTACAACCCCCAATCCTAACTCCAAGAGATGAATCTTACCTCAAATTCCTCATAACACTTTGCTTAGATTTCTCCTTTGCATTTCTGTCACACTGCTTTATGTGAAAGTTATTTGTATACTTACTCTTTTTTCCATTAGATCATAAGATCCCTGAGAGCAAGGTCTGTGTCATTTCCATTTGTTGAATTGAATCTAGATAAATCCATACCCTCTACAGTTCTCCTCACTCCTTCCTTTTCTTTCCCTCCACTTTTTTTTAAAAATGTGGGGCAATGAGGGTTAAGTGACTTGCCCAGGGTCACATAGCTAGTAAGTGTCAAATGTCTGAAGCCGGATTTGAACTCAGGTTCTCCCGAATCCAGGGCCAGTGCCACCTAGCTGCCCTCTCCCTCCACTCTTAGGGAAGTTCTTCAACCAGTTGCAAGGCTTAGAAATTTTACTTCACTCTGGGCTTCTCCACCCCTTCCTCCTTCCCTCATTCATTTTCCTGTTCTCTGACACTGTGATCCAGAAAGCCACCTATGCAGCTTCTACAAAATTCAAAACTCTCTAGGAAGAACTTGCAAGGATTTCCACCATTCCCCCTTCATCTCTTGGAGTCCTCTTTAGCTTTTTCCATGTTACACATGGAGAAACTGAGGCAGATAGGAACTTAATGATATATAGCTAAGTATTTTATGGCATACCTGGGTAAAAACCTCACTTTCCAGTGTACAAGTTAATAAATTCTGTTTTATTACTACTGTTGACTCAGTTAACCTCATATATGTATACATGACCACTATACAGATATAACATTGTAAATGTTGCATACTGTACTATAAAATATTGTTTTATTTACATTTTGATAAAGTACAAAAGTAAAAGAAAGCTCAATTTTTTTTTAAGCTGAGACAGGTCTGTGGCAAGTATTAATTTTTAAATAAATAGTTTTTGTGGTACTTGACTTACAACACATGCGCTTGTGCACACACACACATTCTCTAGGAAGGAAACATATAAGATACTCCAATCTAGGGGGGCAGCTAGGTGGCGCAGTGGATAAAGCACCAGTCCTGGATTCGGGAGGAGGTGAGTTCAAATCCAGCCTCAGACACTTGACACTTACTAGCTGTGTGACCCTGGGCAAGTCACTTAACCCCCATTGCCCTGCCAAAAAAAAAAAAAAAAGATACTCCAATCCGCACATTGTCTACTTTTTAATCCTAAATTTTTTTGAATGAAATATAACACAGTATCCTATTTTTTTTGGCCAGTATGAAATGAAAATAAGTATATTTATAAGAATTTTTTAAAAATTACTTTCCAGAAGACTGTAGGAAAGGAGATCCTTTCCTTTGGGAAGGAGAGCTCAAATGGGTTTTATTGAAAGCTTTAATTAATTTGTCAGTATTTCTTATTTACAGATCTCGTTAGTGGTCCAGGCCTTTCAAAAAGGTATTCAATTTCTAAAAGTTATGGGAATTTAAAATAAAATCCTCAAGATGTAGAATTTTCCTGATTTCCCTGGTTGAGAACGTCAGGCTATTACAACGGTTACAAATTCCTGGCCCAGCCCTTTCACACAAAGTGTACTTACGATAACTTAAGGTCTCCCTGACCTAATAAAAAACTACAGATTGATACTTCTTTTGTTGAACAGCCTGTAATTTCATTAATTTCATTGACAGTAATTATAACAAGTTGAATTTATGAAGGCCACAAAGTAAAGTTAGTGAACCACAGGAAAATGTCAACATGCTCACTTTGGTCCTGGCCATTTCAATTTTTTCCTTCTTATTGCAGCCCTGCTTGGCAGTGGTTTCAAAAGTTGAGTTTGAATTTTCAGCATTTAATTGAGAAAGAAAAACTTGTAGTTTTACAGTGGAAAATATCAGTGTATTGGACTTTTTTCATTACTCTTAAAAGGATGGATGTTGCCCTGGTGATTTATTGCTTTCTATGCAGCTACCGGATTGCCAGTTGTACTGTCTTAGACCAATTTGCTGGATGTTAAAGAACATGCACACTTAATTTTAAATATAAGGATAGCTAGCTATCTTTCTGGAATGGGATAAGTATAGTTCTCAGGGATTACTATGACTTTAAAGATTCCATTACAGTCTAGGATTCTTCATTGCTTAGTAATTACCTTGGTTGTTGCCCATTTTACAGATGTGGAAACTGAAGCAAACAGGGGTAAGTGACTTTCCCAGGGTCACACAGCTAGTAATGTCTGAGGTCCGATTTGAACTCAGGAAGATGAATCTTCCTGACTCCAGACCTGGTGTTCTATCCACTGTGCCACCCAGCTGTCTATTTCCCTTGGACCATTAGCTAAACTGAGAAGGCTGTCCTTTTCACTTCCTTCAAAGAAATTGAAGCTTCTCGAGTAACAGAAGCCAAAACATGAGCATATACTATATCTGTGGTATTTTTATTTAACAGATTTTACACATATGCATTTTCCTTAGTGAATAAGGTATAGTCAGTCAACCAGCATTTATTAAGGCTGACTGTGTGCCAGGTACTGTCCTAAATGCCAAGGATACAAGAAAATGCAAACAAAAATCCCTGCCTTTAAGGAGCTGGCATGTCAATAATTAGTTACATACAAGATATATACAAAATAGATAGACATCTCATAAGGGAAGGCAGTAGCAGCTGAAGGTGCAAGATTGGGAAAGATCTCCTATAGAATGTTGGATTTGAGCTCTCTTGAAGAAAGCCAGGGAAACTAGAGGTAGAGATAGGAGGAAAGGCAGAGCAGACTAGGCATGGGAGATGATGTTGCTGTTGTTCAGTGGTTGTGATCCCATTTGGAGTTTTCTTGACAGATGCTGGAGTGGTTTGCCATTTCCTTCTCCAGTCCATTTTACAGATGAGGAAACTGAGGCAAACAGGGTTAAGTGACTTGCCCAGTGTCACATAGCTAGTAAGTATTTGAGGCCAGATTTGAATTTATGAAGATGAGTCTTTCTGACTCCACACCTGGCACTCTACCCACTGTACCATCTGGCCAGTCAGTGCTAATATACAAAGATTGCAGATGGGGTCATTTTTTTAGGAAAAGCTAGATATTTATAGTGTCCTGTCACTAGGATGATTTGCCTTCTTGAAGGTCTTTCCAGACCAGTCCTGAAATAGATCATACCTCCAAAGGCAGTTCTGGATTGTAATTCCTCCCAACCCAACTGACTCTAGGAACCTGTTAGAAATTTGAGGGTGTTGGCTGGCAATCAGTTAATGAATTAGTCAATCAATACGCACTTATTAAATACCTTTTATGTTCCAAGCACTGGGGATACAAAGACAAAAAAAAAGAAATAATTTCTACTAGAATAATATAACTAACATGTGCATAGCAATGTATGCCTTACAAAGCACTGCAGATATTTATGTATATACATATACTTACATATGTATATAATCTAATCTCACAGCCATCTAACTAGAGCTAGAGTGTCTAGCTGTGTGACCCTGGGCAAGTCATTGCCCTGGGTAAAAAAAAGTACAAAAAACCAAATGTGTTTTTAAATCTCCCCATTCCTTAACTCCCACACCTAATTTAAGGTTTTAGTTTTCTATTTCAACCTTTGTAACCAATACTAGTCTAGGTGTGTTGTCATATTTCCAGCTATTCACAGAGCTGATACTTTGCCTGTGCGGTAAGGGAAATTTGACAAGCTTTCATTCAGAACCATGTGATCACTCTCCTACAAGCAGAATCTAGTTTTGATCCCTATATCTTTCTCATCCTCTGCCTTACATCTTTCATTTCTTTTCCCCCTTTATATCCACCTAATCAACACTTTAGAACTTGTAATCATGGACCAATGTCTAGCACATTTAGTCATTTAATTTAAAAGTTTTTTTTTTATTATGAGCTCAATTATCAATAGATCAATCAATTACTGCACATTTATTTAGTGCTAACTGCATGCTAGGTGCTGTGCTAGGCATTGGTGATACGAAGACTAAAAAGAAAGAAAGAAAGAAAGAAATGGTTTTTACTCTCAAGGACATATTACATATGTACAAACATGTCCTGATTAGATTGACAAAATTGACAGAGGTCATAAAATGAGTGAGGCCCTTTCAGGGAAAAATGAAGCATTCTATACCTTTAAAGGTTTTCTGAGGTTTTAAGTAGTTCAGTTGCATTTGATCAAGTCAGGGGGAAAAAGATCCCCCCCCCCGAGTTCCTTCCCCTTCCACACATTTTGCAGAATATATAACAGGAATATGGGAAATCTAACTGGATAGTCACTATCAGCCTGGTTGAGATCCTTCACTTGGAAAACCTTACTCTGAACCAAAAAGAGTTGTTGAATAGAAGAGGCTATACTTTTCCCAGCTCCTGCCTGGGAGGTGATAAACCTCAGAGCTGAGACCCTGAGAGAGCTGACCCTTAAGGGCTTCTGCTAACCCTAGGCTAAGGGGCTCTGCCCTGTCTGAAAGAGCACAACAGCATTTCAGCTAAAAATAGTACTATAACACCCAACTGAGCCTGAGGTTGGAAGTAGTGGAAATAACAGCTGCTCCATTCAGATGGCCCTAGATGAGCCTCTTTAGATTCACACACCTGCAGATGCCTCACATTGTGAGGAACCAGCTGAATGACCAAGCTATCTGGCCATCCACATCCTGGCAATAGATTGGTGGAATTTATCTTCATTCCTCTGGTGGAATATTTGTGGCTTTTTGCAAACTGATTCCAGGTTTTTAGCTCTGCTTTGTTATTATGAAAATGCATCTTTTAGAGGATCCACCCAACCTGCTCCTGATATATGATTTGTTGGCAGACAACATGATAACATCAGAAATATTATATTAGGTCAAGCCAATGGCTCATTGAGTCCCCTTTTTCTCATAGTGGCATCCCCACAAAAATTTGTCAGAGATTTATGATATTGGATTTATGATTGCACTCATATAGGAAATTCCTGTGTGTGGAAATTATCTTTACCAATTCAGGTCAGGACCTTCTCTGCAATTTATAGTATTAGAGAGTTTCCAAGACTACTGAAAGGATAGGTGATTTTCTCATGGTCACATAGCCAGCGTGTGTCAGAAGTGGAACTTAAATTCAGGTCTTCCTGATTCTAAGGCCAGTTTTTAAGCTGCTGTTTGATGATGACTCTTGGTTTTTGTTTGTTTTTCATAATACTTTATTTTTCCCCAGTTACATATAAAGACATTTTTTAACATTCATGTCGAAAAAAATTTGAGTAATAATTTTTCTCTCTTCCTCCCTCGCCTCCTTTCTCCTTGAGACAGTAAGCAATTTGATATAGGTTATACATGTTCAATTATACAAAGTATATTTCCATCTTTTTTGTTTGTTTGTTTGTTTGTTTGGTGAGGCAATGGGGGTTAAGTGACTTGCCCAGGGTCACACAGCTAGTAAGTGTCAAACGTCTGAGGCCGGATTTGAACTCAGGTACTCCTGACTCCAGGGCTGGTGTTCCATCCACTGCACTACCCAGCTGCCTCAGTATATTTCCATCTTAACTGAATCTCTTGTTGAAGAACAGGAGATTTACCCAGAGACAAATGGACAATTCTTCATAAGAGATCATCAATCCACATTTAGGCAGATGGAATATATTACTAATCAAAGTTGTAGTCTCTAGGAATGAGATGAGATCTCATTTTGGGTGAGTGGGTAGGGAATGTTTTATGGATATGCCTATTATCTGAAAGTAGAGAGACTTAACTAGGAGAAATCTTAAGATTCTCTGTAGTGTTCTGATCCTACATTCTACAAGGAACCCAAAAAACTCTTAAGTAATTGAGGTATTTTAATGTTTTATTCCCAATGTGAACCCATTCAGTTAGTGTGCAAATGGAAGCTCAAATAAAGGAATATACCCCTTGAAATTCTAATGGAAGGCTCTCCTTCGTGAGCCCAAAATAGAACACTAATTGTGGGGCAGGGTTGCTATAGTATAGGTGCTATTTAGAGTCAGGAAAAGCTGAGATTGGTTGCTGCACAAAATACCTCACTAATTGTGTATTACTTATTTCCTCACATTGTGGTTTTTACAGTATCTGCCGGCAAATGTGGGTGTGAGTCAGGCCCCAATCGCCTATTCCACTACACAGATAAGCTATCTGGAAATCTTTTGCCTATTCTAAAAGAAATGAGGAGATAGTCACCTATTCTATAAAGGTTACATAGAACTCTGTGGAGGGTGAATTTGTGGTCACATCTATACCATCAATATAACATGGAGAGATTAGCAATGATCTGATTGTTCATTTAGTCAGGGTAGATAAGTACTCTAGGTAGTTCAGTCCCCATTCCCCAAGAAAGTATACAGCAAAATATAGTCATATAGTCATATTTTAGTAAAGATATCTTGATGACTATAAAAGTTATCAGCCCACCAATACTTATGCTTTATTGAAAGTAAACAGGGCAGCTAGATGGCGCAGTGGTAAAGCACCAGCCCTGGATTCAGGAGTACCTGAGTTCAAATCCGGCCTCAGACACTTGACACTTACTAGCTGTGTGACCCTGGGCAAGTCACTTAACCCTCATTGCCCTGCAAAAAAAAAAAGAAAAGAAAGAAAGTAAACACAAACTCAAAAGAGAAGAAACACTTAAATGAAAAAACCTTTAAAAAAAAAGTTCATCCTTCATAATGGTAGAAATACAAGTCCAGATAACCCAGAGTTACCACCTTCCACTCCTTAAGTTGAAAGAAATAAAAATGGCAAAACTTAATGTGCACAGAGAAAAAGATTAAGGCAAAATTGGAGTCCTGCACACTAAAGGGGCAGCTAGGTGTCATAGTGCACAGAGTCAGGATGACTCATCTTCCTCAGTTCAAATCTGGCCTCAGACACTTACTAGCTGTGTAACCCTGGGAAAGTCACTTAACCCTGATTGCTTCAGTTTCCTCATTGGTAAATTGACCTGGAGAAGGAAATGGCAAGCCACTTCAGTATCTTGGCCAAGAAAATCTCAAATGGGGTCATGAAGAGTCAGACATGACTGAAATGACTGAAAAACAACAGGACTAAAGCAAGGGTAGGGTGCTTAGTACCAGCCTACTTTTGCCCTGATATGAAGATGGTGGTGGAATTATATGCCAGGAAAAGACTATAGCTGAATAATACCCCCAAACAAATCTCTAGTCTCTGAGTCCTTGCTTACACCATTTTCTCTGCCTAAAATATTCTCTGACTACGTGACCACCAGCTCAATCTATCAGTTCCTTAAGTCAGCTCTCCCTAAGTAAGTATTTCCAGAAAATTAGAAGGTAGTTTGGTAGACATTAGATTTAGAGCAACATGTTATACCATATACCACAATACACTCAAGACAGATATATTCAAAATATAAATTTACGCCGTAAAAAAACAGGCAATCAAGTTCCATTATCAACTATAGCTAAGGGGAGATTTCTCAGCCAAAGAAAGGATTCAGGAGATAATAAAAGATGAAATAGGTTTTGACTACATAGAATTAAATAGGTTTGGGACAAGTAAAATCAATAATCCATTTAGAAGAGAAATGCTAGAGTGAGAAAAACATTTGCACCAAAGATCATTCACACAAGCTTGATGTCCTAAATATACAGGGATCACACACTTATGTATATATATGCATGCACACATGTGTGTACATATTTCACAATCACATATGTGTACATGTGTGCCTTTGTGTACATACACACATATGCATGTATTGCCTGGGGCAGTGAATAGAGCACTGGCCCTGGAGTTAGGAGGACATGAGTTCAAATATGGCCTCAGACACTTGACACTGTCTAGCTCTGTGACTCTGGGCAAGTCACTTAACCTTGATTGCCTGAAATATCCAGAGCCATCACCAGTAATACTAATATTTATCTTGCCACTGGACCAAGATGGTTCTGGAGGAGAGAGTGAGGGTTGGTGACCTTGCACAACCCTCCCTCACGTAAATCCAATTCACTGCAAATCATAACATCCCCTCTTGATGTCATGGTCCTTTTTGAGAATGAAGGACAAACAACAACATATTACCAAGAGATTCATTCCCAATAGATAAGTGAGAAAAGGATATATGCAAATAGTTTTCAAATGAAAAATTGCAAACTATAAACGATGACATTAAACAGACACATCGCAAATCACTAAGTAAGGGAAATGCAAATTAAAGCAACTCTGAGGTTTCCTCTCACATTATGCAAATTTAAAAAGATGACAAAAGAGTCAAATATTTAATACTGGAGAGGCTTGGGGAGAATGGACATATTGATGCAATGTTGATGGAACAAAAATGGTCCAACTATTCTAAATTTCGCCCTAGATCCTAGAGTTTCACTTTTAAGCGTACGTTTTGAGGAAGCTAGTGACAGAAAGAAGGGCACAATATTAACCAAAATACTGATAATAGCACTCATTCTGGTAGCAAAGAACCAGAGAAACAGGGGATACCCCTTGATTTGAGGAGTGGCTGAAAAAGCTATGGTTTATGAAAATAATAGAATACTACTGTGCACTAAGAGATGACTATTATGAGAAACTCAGAAAAATATGGAAAGACTAGTACAAATAGACCCAGGGAAAAATAAGTAGAACCAATATATACAAAGACTGAAACAATATAGATGAAGAAGTTGATAGATTAAAGGAAGTTGAACTTGTAGTGATGGGGATCCCCCTCCCCCCAAACAATGAAACGCCCTGAGAAGAAAAGGTTACAGCAAAAGATGGAGGACTACTAGGACAAAATACTCTATTTTCAGAGGTATTTTTTTCTTGTTTGACAAGGGATAGTTCAGTCTGAAGGGATAAAGGGGAAAGACTGCAATTAAAAGATAAAAAGTATTGATAAAATGTTTTTGTTAAAAAAAAGTTTTACCTTTGTACTTTAGCCTAAGGTGATCTCTCTCCTTTGAATGTCCCTAGAACACTTAATGTCTGTTGTCACTCATTTAACTCATATACAAATGAGCTTTCGTGGTGTATGAATTGTTTCTTCAATAAGTGAGGGCATGTTTTACACCCCATCTCCTTGGAATTTGAATTTCACTAATACCCTGAAAGCAATATTACTTTTAGTACACCAGTAGATATCTGGTGAAGATGGCAACAGATATATCTTTTCTATCTCTAGTCCAGTAGTTCTCAAACTTTTTAGTCTCAAGATCCCTTTACACTATTAATTATTGAGGACTTCAAATAGCTTTTGTTTGTATATTAATAACATCTTTTTATTATGAAATTAATTTTGAAAATGTCTTAGAGACTTTCATGTTCTCTCTAGAGAGGATTGGCTTGGGAATAGCAGAGGGGAGTAAAGAGAATACCCAAAGCTCTCTAGAGTAGTTACCTTAGGCTTCTTCCCATTAAGAATTCAAATTTTTCAGTTTATTGTTTAGAAACTATTACTTGCCTCCAATAAGCAAGTGATTACATATCCTAGGTAAAAGAGAGTGGAAAGGGAAGGGCAATATGGTTGTTACTGGCAAGGTCTTTGGACTAGAATGAGCCTTGGGTTGACAGAAGACCTAAGTTTAACTCCCCTATATTTCACTTCCTATTTGTTAGAAATTTCTTCTTTCTTTGATTTTTCTGCTGCTCCCTCTTTGTATGTATGACTAGTAAACCTTGGGAATGTTTCTTAATCCCTCTGAGTCTCATTTTATTATTTGTAAAATGGGGATAATAATAACGTTAGTTACCTCCCAGATTTGTTATGATTAAGACACATACTTTGAGACTGTTAAAGACTGCCAAAGTGGGGGCAGCTAGATGGCGCAGTGGTAAAGCACCGGCCCTGGATTCAGGAGTACCTGGGTTCAAATCTGGTCTCAGAAACTTTGACACTTACTAGCTGTGTGGCCCTGGGCAAGTCACTTAACCCTCATTGCCCTGCCAAAAAAAAAAAAAAAAAGACTGCCAAAGTGGGAGAAGTGGTTGTTGGTTGGAGTAGTAGTATTAGTGGTGATGGTGGTGGTGGTGATGGTATTATTAGTAACAACTTCATTTTTTTCTATTCCTTAAAAGTTTCCAGCATTATTTTTTTATTTAATTTTTTGTTTTTTTGTAGTGAGGCAGTTGGGGTTAAATGACTTGCCCAGGGTCACACAGCTAGTAAGTGTTAAGTGTCTGAGGCCAGATTTGAACTCAGGTACTCCTGACTCCAGGGCCAGTGCTCTATCCACTGCGCCACCTAGCCGCCCCAAGTTTCCAGCATTATTGATAAACATATATAGATTTGTTTTGATTGACTGTACTTTTTTGTTACAAGGGAGCACTTTTATTTAATTTTGTACCTCTATTCCATCAACTCCTTCTCTTTCATTTTCTTCTTCCTGTCAAAGAATAGAGAAAAAAACATCTATAAGCCAATTTATACATCAAAAGCACAGTCTTTCCCCCATAAATCAATCTTATTCTCTCAGTTGTGTTTTTTCTTGCTTTCCACTAAATTTCCCTCTGTTTGCTTATTGAACTAAGGCCCAAGTTTTGTTGTTAGAAATTCCTCCTTTCTTTGCTTTTCTGCTGCTCTCTTCCTGTATGCACAACTGGTAAACCTCATTATATCATACACAATGTTGATACTTGAGATAGTGTCAGACCCCTTGCAGGGCTCTCGCAATCAGATTCACAGAGCCACAGAATTTGAGAACTGGGAGGTGCCTCAAAAACCATATTATCCAATACACAGAACAAAAGGATCCCCATTATATCCTGTCTGCCATATTGCTGTCCAGCCCCTACCTGAAGACTTTCATGGAGGGGGAATCCAGCACCTCTAGGCACATACAACCCATTATACTTCTGAACAGTTTGAATTGTTAGGAAATTTTTCCTGACATCAAACCTAAATTTGCCTTGATTTTATCTACACACGTTTTGCTTCCCCCAAGTACAATGTAAACTCTTTGAGGGAAGGGACTGTTTTCATTTTTTTCTTTGTATACCCAGGATCTAGCACAAGACTTGGCACATAGCAGGAAGGCACTTAAGAAAGGCTTGCAGAGAACTGAACTGGAACCTGCTTCTTAGGTCCACTCACACTTGAAATTGCAAGTCTAATGTTTCCATAGCCAACAGATTTATTTACAAATGAGTACATTGAAGCTTTGTGTCTTAGTTCCCCTCCCTGACCCTCAACTATTTTCTCCTTTTAAAAATGACAGTGTTCTAAGGCATCCCCCTTTCTCATCAGACTTGAATATTGATCTCTGCTTCTTCCTCTGACACCTCCTGGAAATTCTGAAGCTACCGCCAAATCTGTGTATTGATCAGAGGACTCCCTGTCGCCAGCCTGGTACACAGGTGACACCTAACATTGTCGCCTTGCTACCCTCCCTTACAGTCACAAGGTTCCGATAGGTAAGAGGTCAGAGATGAAAGGTTTCTAAGCAGTTATTCTTTCTAGTCAGCCTAGCAGGAAGCACTGGGTTTTTGTTTACACCTGTCCTTGGAGCTCAAGATGGAAAACTTTTATTCCCAGTTTCATGTGTCTATGGAAGTGAAGCATAACTCTTATCTTTCTTAGTTCCTTATGGCGAAAGATGGATGGTTGGCTTTTAAGCTATTTTGCCTTTTTAGGTAAAAGATTTAAAGCTATTTGGCTGTGTTTTGGATACTTTTGATATTGGGACCTCACAGATTTAGGGCCTTAATGCATGCTGGTAATTGATGAAAATAGAAATCAGCTCTCAAGCGTGTCAGGCAAAGAAGTTCCCCAGAGGAAAAGAACGCAGAATCTTCTGCCGATGTCAATAAAGATGTTGAATCACGAATTCCAAGGTCCCTTCAAACTCTAAAATGTGATTGTTCTAGGAATCCATCTTTTTTCTACAGTTGTACTAATGCTGCTTATTTAATTCTCAAACCAGAACTTTGAAGATCCAACCAGAATTCAAAAGTATCCAGAATATGATTTTTTAAAAATCCTGATTCTTTCAGTCAAGAGAAACATTCTTTCTAGTGGTGGATTTGGAGACCAGATCTTCTAAAAGATAGTAGTAGTTTAGCATATCACACCCTTTTTAACCAAAGAACTTGCCTTTTGAAATCATACTGATAAAATCATGTCAGATAGGGTCAGGATGTTGGAGTACATTTTGACATAAACTTTTAATTTCATAAGAAAAAAGATTAAATAGCACCCCATAGCACTGATCTTTCTCCCAGTTTCTAAAGCGATTTGCCCACAGTCACATAGCTAGAAAGTCTCTGACTCAGGTTTTGAACACTGGTCTTTCTGATTCCAAGTCCCACACTATCTAATTTACTACCTAGCTGTCTTTCCTCTCCCCCCATCCACCATCTTAATGCATCAATCAACAAGCCTTCATTAAACACCTATGCGCCAGGCATTGGAGATATGAATATAAAAGTGAACAGTCCCTGACCTCAGAGAGATGACATTCTTTATAAGGGATAATTCTTGCATGCCTAAAGGTAATAAATCTCTGATACATTGTTTATATACCACAAAGGTCCACATTGTATTTTTGCAACTTCTCGCTGGGGAGATAATCTGTAGTACCTCTCTGTTGTGTAGAATATTGTTCAGGAAGGTGGGTAGGCCATGTATGTATAGAGTCAGCTACTTTATAATCTCTTGTCAGGGTGCAGGAGAGAGATCTTCCGTTCTGAGACGAGAGAAATTCCTTACCTCCTCTATCATTAGACAAACAGTAAAGGAGTCCATCATAACAGGGGAGAAAACAGGGTTGTTCCAATGACAATGCAGCAAATGTTTATTCCAGTTGTAAAAGATGTGTCTAATTAACTTTGTCTTGAGTTTTATTTGATTGCAACTGTAATGAGGGTATGGTACATGTGTAGACCCCATGAGTTTGCTAAGATGGTATATCCATGTATGTTGACACTAGAGAGCTGCTTCTCATAATAATGTTTGAGGAAAGTGGTTTGGAGAGATCGGGGAATGTTCTGTAACTGGGTCCAGTTAGCCTATTACTTGTTTAGGAGGAGCATTCCCCCCCCAGATTTATTGCTGGAACTGTAAATATCTTCAAAAGGGCCTCCTTCAGTTCTGGTCATCTCTTTGTTGCATTTATATCTGGGGAATGGAGATGACTCCACTCATGATGTCTGGTGGTAAGACTGACCATGTAGTGAAGGGATAGATTTTATAGATTCATTCCCTTCTGAGGCCCCACAATCCAGAGCAACAGGTCCTTCTTGGCCTTTTTCTTTGTTCTTTCCCATTCCAGATATAGGCAGTGGAGTCTCTGACCATAGGCATTTCAAAGACTGGGAGAAGAAGCCATAAGAATCCAGGAGTTGAAATCCAGGCCATGCTTTGCAGCCAACTCAAGCTCAATGCTTCAAGGAACAAGGAGAAATTTGGGAGTGACCTTGGAGACCCTAGACTAGCAGAAGGACTTATCTAGTGGTCACCTTTGGATAGAGGCATCAATTCTAGATAGGAATTGAACCAAATTATGATCCTAGTCTCCTCTGTAGACAACAATATTTCAATATTTTGAGTTTAAATTTCTGTTCAAGAAGAGATTGAATAGGGGCAGGTAGGTGGCACAGTGGATGAAACACTGGCCTTGGATTCAGGAGGACCTGAGTTCAAATACAGCCTCAGACATGTGACAGTAGCTGTGTGACCCTGAGCAAGTCACTTAACCCTCACTGCCCTGCAAAAAAAAAAGAAAAAAAAAGAAGAAGAGATTGAATACAGTAGAAGGAACTCCTACACTGAGTGGAAGGTTGATTATGATAATTATAAAGGTCCCTTCTAACATAAAGCTGCAAAGCATGTGCTTTTTAAACCCTGGAAAAGAAGGAATCAGGCCCTTGTTTTGATTTTCTTGACACCCCCCCCCTTTTCTATTTTTCTTTATCCCGTCAGATTAATGGAATCTTAGAGCTGAAAGTGACCTCACAAGTTAAATAGTTTGATCGGTGCCTGAAATATGAATCTTCTTTCTGCCTTCTCACACCACTCCCCAGTCACAGCCTCCAGAGATGGGCACCTAAGTTCTATACTTGAAAGCAGTAGAAATATGGTAATCAAATCCAGCCTCCATTACACTGAGAAGAAACCACAAGAAATTCCTACTCAAGTCGATTTTTCGTTATCTTCTCAAGTCCTCAAAACACCAAAGGGCCTTTGCTGACCTCCTGAAAATCTGGGGTCAACCACAACAGTTTGCTTAATTCTTTTTTTTTTTTTTTGGTGAGGCAATTGGAGTTAAGTGACTTGCCCAGGGTCACACAGCTAGTAAATGTTAAGTGTCTAAGGCCAGATTTGAACTCAGGTCCTCCTGAATCCAGGGCTGGTGCTCTATCCACTGCGCCACCTAGCTGCCCAGTTTGCTTAATTCTTAACAAAAATTAAAATAATTTTCTCATTCTCTCACCATCCCTCTTTCTTCCCCACCCCTCCTATTAGACTTACTTTTGAACCAGAAAATGGATACTACTAAGAATTAGTTGTCCAAGTTTTCTTCTGAGGGTCCATGTGAGTAAACATCATACCCACATTTATTCTAGGCTAATCCTGACTCAGGCCAGTCCTGTGATTTAGGCTCAGGGTAAGAATGCAATGATATACTTCTGATTTGTTTGTGTGTGTGTGTGTGTGTGTGTGTGTGGCAATTGGGGTAAAGTGACTTGCCCAGGGTCACACAGCTAGTAAGTGTCAAGTGTCTGAGGCCAGATTTGAACTCAGGTCCTTCTGAATCCAAGGCCAGTGCTCTATCCACTGCACCACCCAGCTGCCCCTCAATGATAAACTTCTGGATCATAAAATTCAACAAAAACAATTTTGCTGATGACAAAGGACAAAAAGGCCAAAATTTTATATTAGCCTCAGAGACTTGCTTGGGGAACTGAAAGGTTAAGTCACTTGTCATTACTTTTCTTAAAATCCTCGGTAGCTACCTATTGGCCAGGGAGCAATCTCATCCATTTGCTATTCAAAGCTTTCCAAATGTACTATCATCATAATTTCCCACTTATCTCATATTACTACCTGCCGTGCACTCTGTGCAATGGCTAAACTTGATTATTCTCCATCTTCCAAATACATCTTTTGATTTTCCTTCTCCAAGTTTTTTTTCTCATAATTTTCTGTTCCTACAAAGGTCTTTTCTTTCCCTTTTTCCCTACCGAATTTCTACCCATCCATTAAAATCCAATTTAAATGTTACTTCCTCAATGAAGCCTTTCCTGATTTCCCCTGCCTCACCTCTCAAATTTTACCTCTCTAATGTGCTTATCATGAAATATGTTTTATTATAGTTATCTGTGAATGTGTCTTATCCCTTTTGTGCATTGTAAACTCCATGAAGTCAGTGCCAAAGCTTATCTAAAATTTGTATCTTCCCAGTCCCTAGTTCTATGATTTGCATAGGTGTTTAATAAATATTTGTTGAATGAATAGATGAAAAATAAGAGAAATTTAAATTTTATTTTATTTAATTCTGAATTTAATGAAGCCAAAAATAATCAGCATTCCCATACATAAAGAACAGAAAAAGAGGATTGTACATAAAAATAGAAATTTCTATTATATGTATAGATTACTTTTCTTTTTAAGCATATAATATATTCAATATTTAACTTTCAAAGTTGCTCATCTTATCTATGTTTCCAGCTACCCTTTGTATTTTCTTCTGTCCATTTCTAAAACAAAAAATGCTTTAACGACCCTTTTTTCTTTTCTTTTTAGGGGGTAATTTTATTGCTAGTCCCTTTCCCCAACCAAATCTTCCAACCCACAAAAATTAAAAATAAGACAAAAACAAAATCTGAGTATCAAGTGAGCATAGTCAAACAAAGCAAATTGCCAGATTGGTCCTATATGAAAATGTATGCCTTATTTGGTATTCTGAGTGCATCTCTTCTCTGTCAGGAATTGGGGAAATCATACCTTCTCACCAGTCCTCTCAAATTAAGGCTGATTATTCATTTCTTTGAACAAGATTCATAAGTCTTTGAAGGCTGGTTTTTTTTTACAATGTTGTTTTTATCGTATAAATTGTTCTCCTACTTCTGCTCATTCCATTCTCTGTCAGTTCATACAAGTTTTCCTAGGCTTCTCTGAAGCTGTCCCTTTCATCATTTCTTATAGTGCTATAACATTCCATTAGATTCATACACTACACTTTAATCCAGCCATTCTCCAGTTGATAGGTACCCCCTTAATCTCCACTTCTTTGTCATAACAAAAGACCTGCTCTAAACATATGAACCACTTTTCTCTCACTTTGATATCATGGAGTTAAGAGGAACTTTACCTGTAGCTAGCTAGTTCTTCTGTATACAGAAAGAGATGCAGGACTATTCAGTCAGTTTTTATGTTAGCACAATTTAGTGGGAACCATATTTACATTGGTAGAGAACTTAGATTATAAATTCCTTAAAGGCAGGGAGTTGTGATGTAGGAATGTTTTGTGCAGTTTCTTATACGTTGTAAGTTAGCAATGCGTATTTAAAGCAAAAAACAAAACAAAACCTAGATCTAATGTAGTTAGGCTTCATAGGCCAAAAAGAATATGAACAGGTACTAGAAAAAAGTGAGAACTGAAATATTAAGCAAGAGAATTTTGTTTTTTACGATGACCCTACTAATACTTTCCTTATCTTTACCAAATTCAAATATTTGATTATTTGAATCAAAACAACTTTTGCAAAGATCCTCAACAAAAAAAGATTGATATGGAAGCTCTGGGCCTGATCTTTTTAAGTCTTGTTTACTTGGTTTCTCCTTAGAGAGTCAGGACCTAAAACTATTAAAGGAATTATTAGACTCCCAACTTTGGGGACTGATAACTACTCCTTTTACCCCTGTGTAACTCAACTATATCTTGAGAAAGGTAGGGGAATTTTTCAGGGGCATATCTGTTATCACTAATCTTATCATGAGAGCAAAGAAACCCCCCAAACCACTATTTATTTTAGAGCACGTTCCTCTAACATCATGTTGAAATGATAACTCCTTTGGAGTTATAAAGCAATTCACAGAGGCATTAAGATTAGTGGACCTTTGAAGACAGTGTCAGTCAAGGTATGGTCACTTTGAAATCTGCTGCTCTTAAATCCCAGTGAAGGTTGAGTCCTCCTAGTTAACTCTTAGATCACTAATTAACAATGTCTAGTGAACATATTATGTCTTCCTGCTTACTACATCATGAAAATAATACTCACTTCATTAGGCAATGCTCCTGGTCAGTAGAGGTACCTTTCAGTTGCAACACTTTGATTTGCTAAGGTTAGGTAAACAAAATTTTTTTTGGGGGGAAAGGGCAGAGTAAAGGTTTCTTGTTTGAGGGATGTGTCATGGGGGATTTGGTGGATGTCTGAAGATGCATGCCTGAGAGTACGTAGCATGTCAAATGTCAGGAAAGAAGTCTTTTGGTGAAACCAGGAAAAAGTGAAAAGAGAGCTGACAAATTCTAAATAGCTAAGAGAAAATCCCTGTCCCTTCAAAAAAGGGTTGCTAGGTGGCACAGTGGATAAAGTACCGGCCTTGGATTCAGGAGGACCTGAGTTCAAATCCAGCCTCAGATACCTGACACTTACTAGCTGTGTGACCCTGGGCAAGTCACTTAACCCTCATTGCCCTGCCCCCCAAAAAATGTTGGAGAACATTTGGAGTTTTTATTGATGTAGCTGAAAAAAGCACTGGACTGGGGATTTGGGGGATTCAGGGGATCTGGGTGTTAGTGCTAATGCTGCCTTGGGCAAATTGCTTCATTCCTCATGACCTGAGTTTCTTTATCTTTAAAATGTGTGGTCCCAATCAGTCCTGCCATTTTAGTTTCTCTGAAATGCTCCTAAGTATCCATGAGGGATTCAAGGAATAACTAATAATATGTACTTAATGTGCAAAAAAAGAACAGGAAATTGGTATACCATGGCAGTTAATAGAAACTAGGTTTGTTCTTGAAGAGAACTATGTAAGAATAGCTATTAACCACTGTATGATTTTACTTAGACTGGTTTTTTCACTGAGTGTTTTCATCCTCCTTTCAAAATCTATACATTTAGGTAGATAATGAATGCACTAACTAAAAAACACCAGGAAGAATAAAGCATGTGTATTTTAAGGTCTCAAGACAGTAAGAGACTGACTATATTATGCCCTTTTACCTTTTGTCCAATCATAGCCTTATTTGAAACCTATCCTTCTGACACAGAATAAGAAAACTCATAGAGTCATATCTTCTCAAAGAAAGAGAATAGGAACCTTGTAAAAAGACTCTTACTGGGCAATCTAATTCAATTCAACAAATACTTATTAAACATCTACTCTCTGAAGTGTCCTGGGAACATAAAGATAGATACAAGATAGACCTTGTTGTCAGGAAGCGTTTTTTGTTTTGTTTTGTTTTCTTTTGTGGGGCAATGAGGGTTAAGTGACTTGCCCAAGGTCACACAGCTAGCAAGTGTCAAGTATCTGAGGCTGGATTTGAACTCAGGTCCTTCTAAATCCAGGGCCCGTGTTTATCCACTGCACCACCTAGCTGCCCTGTCAGGAAGCTTTTGGTCTAATAAGGGGACAAATAAATGTACATTGCTAACTAAAATAAAAGAAAAAATGATATCAATGCAAAGAAAAGCTTTAAAGTATTATGAGAAGTGTGAGGAGGTAGGGATTTTACTTTGAGGAGATGTCAAACCAATTTTAATTTTTTCTATAATCCCATATGTGTTTTTCTCTTTGGGATTAAAAGTTTTGTCAAATATATACAGCTTTCCATATATCTAGATGTAGGAAGGGGTTCAAAGAACCCTCTGTTTGTCAGATCACATCTGCAGCCTTACAATCATTTCTAGGCTCCATAATTTAACAGGGACAATGACAAGCTGGAATTCATTCACAGGAGTATAGTTAAGATGGTGAATGTCTAGAAACCATGGCATATGAGGAATGGGTGAAGGATCTGGGAGTGATAATACTAAACCAGTCTAATCAGAGATATGATAGCTGTCTTCAAATATTTGAAGGATTGTTACATAGACAAGAGATTAGACTATTTTGCATTGCCCCATAGGGCAGAATGACCACTAATGCAGGGAAGTTACAGTCTAGTTGGTTTTGGTTCACTATAAGGTAGAGTTTTATAACAACTGGAGTCATTTAACATTGGAATGAGGTGCTTCATGAGGAAGTGAACTTTTTGCTTTTAAGGTATTCAAATGAAAGGTGGAAAACACTTCTCTTTTCCTTTGGTGATAAAACTATGGTTTCTCGACTTCATTGAAATGATACCTACTTTACATCACTTGAATAACTTTTTCCCAGGAAAAAAAATGGACTTTGGAGTTCACAATTCACTTCCCTAAGTACTTAAATTTGTTCAAAGTCAGATATACTTCAAAAGAATAATTACACACTGCTTCTAAAATACATCTGCATTCCACTCAATTTTTTCTAAAAAGAGAGTAGTCACAGAATAAATACATAGATAAATAAACCACAATTGTGTTTCTTAGTACAATGCAGACATGACACAATGTATTGTCCTTAAAGTGGATATATTTAGATTCCACCCCACAGAGATGTAGCATGGAAAGTGCTTTATAATTCTTAAAAGGCTGCATAAATGTATTATTCCTCTGGAAAGAAACAGTGTTCGAGAGTAGGCAATAGCACTTGAAGTCAGGAGATATAGGTTTGAATTTGACTTCCAATGGTACTAGCTATGTGATCATAGACCAGCTACTTTTGAACTCTTGAGTTTGAGGCAAAATGGAGATAATCTTACTTTCCCTCCCTTCTTTCTGACTTGCTTCGATGAAAAGTGTCTCTATTTCCTTGTTCGCTCAGCCTCTTAGGGCCGAACTCTGACCGCTAGGTAGATTTATACTCAATATAATAAAAAATTTCCAAAACAACTGGGGCTATCCCACAATCCTAAAAGTCTTCAACTAAAGATTATTGATGTTGTGGAAAGAATTCATGTTTGGATTGTGATTGGGCTAAGACTGGCCTGCTCTCTGAAGTCATTGGTCTAGCTCTGAAATTCTAAGGGCTTGTTTATGAGATCAGGACAGTTGGGGGCAGTACATTTAAATTCTGGCTCCACAAGCCAAAATTTCAGTGATCTCCATTGTTTTACTCATTGCAAGTTATGGATAACTAGACATAAAGTACAGATCCTCCTCTCTCACTTTATCTGATCTCTTCTGTAATGTAAAGGCAGTTTGGGAAGTCCTTATCATTTATGGGCCAAAGTATTACTACAGTTGTTTTTGTATTTAAGGTATACAGGAATGATATTGTGGTGTCTCTTTTCTAATTTTACTGAGTTGTACTGGTAGAGGTCATTTTACAATACTGAGATGCCCTGGAAAAATGTGTTTGCTTGAAATAATGGAACAATTTATACCAGTAGCTGTGTCATTATGGCTAGAGTACTGGACTTGAAGTCAGGAAAACTGGAGTTCAAATCATACTTGAGATACCTATCAGCTATATTTTTTTGTTGTTCAACTACTCTTCATGACCCCTTTTGGGTTTTCTTGGTAAAGATACTGGAGTGGTATGCCATTTCCTTCTCTGGATCATTTTTACAGTTGAGGAAACTGAGGCAAAGAGGGTTAAGTGACTTGCGCAGGGTCACATAGTAAGTATCTGAGGCTGAATTTTTTTTTTAATTAACCAAGGCTTTTTTGTTTGTTTGTTTGTTGTGGGGCAATGAGGGTTAAATGACTTGCACAGGGTCAGTCACACAGCTAGTAAGTGTCAAGTGTCTGAGGCTGGATTTGAACTCATGTTCTCCTGAATCCAGGGCTGGTGCTTTATCTACTGGGACACCTAGCTGCCCCCCTGAGGCTGAATTTGAACTTGTCGTCCTAACTCCAGGCTTAGCACTCTATCCACTAAACCACCTAGTTCCCCAACAGCCATATGACCCTGGACTTAATTTCTCTCAGGCTGTGTTTCCTTACCTGGGTGATAATACCTACCTCACAGGGTTATTTTGAAGATTAAATGAGTCAATGCATGTAAAAATACTTTGCAAACCTTAAAGTGTCATATAATTCCCAGGTATCCTTATTCAGGCTTGAGCCCTTTAGTCATTAATATTTTTTGGGGGGGGGCTGTTATAAACACAGAAAACTAAAAGGTTGAGTGATTTCTTCTTTATAAGTGATAAGCTTAGAAAGTCAAGTCAGCAAGAATTCACTAAATGCCTACTATGTGCCAAGCCCTAAAAGTTCCCAGGACACAAAGAAAGGCAAGCAAAACAAACAAAGGTCAATTTTCATTATTCAGCACCTCCCAGAATCCATTTTGCCTCAATAACAACTACCTTAATTATTCTTTACCAGAATTAATTCAACTTCAATTTCAAAAAGACTTTTATAAAGGAGGGAAACAGGAAAAATAGTCTGATTCTGGAGTCAGAGGACCTGGATTTAAATCCCTGATTTGTTACTTGGTACCTGTGCGATCTTGATAAAAACATTTTAGTTCTCTGGGTCTACATTTCTTTATCTGTAAAATGAGGGGGATCTCTATAGTCTCCTTCAGATCGATGATGATGATGATGATGATGATGATGAAGCTGGAGCTGCTCCAAAGATTTAATGACATAGCCCCTATCTTTAGGGAGGTTCCATTTTAATAGGAGGCTATGTCACATATACATATTACAAGATGATAAATGATAAATGCATTAGAGTTACATATGGGATACATAACTTGGAAGTCCTATATGATGTCTATTGGGGAGAATGTCCTTATTGATTGAAGAATCAGGAAAGATTGTATATAAGGTCCTAAATTGTGAGTTTGGCCTAAAAGGATGGAGATGAATTCTTTAGGTAGAAATGAGAGTGCAGGACATTTCAGGCATAAGAAACAATATAAACAAAGGTACATAGGCAGGTTAATGCCATTCAACAAACATTTATTAAGTACCTACTATGTGTCACCCACTGTGCTAAATGCTAGGGATACAAATAAGTAAAAGAAAGACAGTCTTTGTCCTCAAGAAGCTTACAATCTAATGGGGAGGGGGCAGCTAGATGGCGCAGTGGATAAAACACTGGCCTTGGATTCAGGAGGACCTGAGTTCAAATCCACCCTCAGACACCTGACACTTAACTAGTTGTGTGACCCTGGGAAAGTCACTTAACCCTCATTGCCCTGCAAAAACAAAACAAAACAAAAAAACAACCTAATGGGAAAGACAATACATAAAAGGAAGCTGAGAAGGGAGGGGGATATACTAAAGGATAGAGAGAGAGCTCCAGGTTAGTAGAGTTGAAACCAAGCAGAGCTGCTGATAGAAGTTACCTGGAGACTTTGAGTCCTCTATAAAGAAAGGCTTTGGGAGGAGTTTATTGCTCTGTCCCGCCCCCCAACCCTCCAGTTAGAGGGGAGAGCATCCTGAGGGTGCTAAGAAAGTGTTGAGTATGAAAACTAAGTCAATCTGCATGGTGATGAAATTTCAGGTGATCAGCTTCTCCTGGGGAAGCATGATATTTCCAGAGATATTTCAAGACCAAGCAGAGCTACTGATGGAAAATGAAGGTCAGCACAGAATATGAACTGGGCTGTAAGTAGTACAATTTTGTTTGAGTTTTATGCCTACTAAGTGGGGGAGAGAAGTAAGGCTAGAAAGGCAGAGTGGTCCCGAACTGTTGAGGACTTTTGAATATCAAGCTAAGGAGTTTGCAAAGAAGAGAAATTGAAGAAATAGGAGAATATATTCCAGGAGGGGGCAGTCTACATGTTGCAAAGTAGTCAAGGCAGATAACACTAAGCAAAAATACATTGAATTAGAGAATAATAAAGTCTTTGGTGACTTTTGGGAAAGCAGTTTAAGAGAATAGTATTGACAGAAAAGAAAGATTACCAGGAGTTAAGGATTGAGGGAGTAGTGGGGAAGTAGGAAGACTGGGTGTAGACAACCCTTTCAAGAAGTTTGGTGATGAAAGGGAGGCGGTTGGAGAATATTATTCTGAAGTTCAAGATCTCGGAGATGGTACAATTCTGTGTGGTGATGAGGTATGAGATATGACCATAGTCATATTACTAAAGGTGGAAGGAATCTTCAGGATCATATATTTCAGTTCTTTCCTTTTATATAAGAGGAAACTGAGGCTCAGAGAGATTACGTGAATTGCCCCAGGTCACAAATGTAATAAACTTTAGGACTATGCTTTGCACCCAGGTCCTTTGACTCCAATTCCAATATTCTTTCCATTTTCCTCATCCAGAGGTCATTGTAGTTAAAGAGGTTGAGAAACTATGAAGTGAGACTATTAGAAGGGTCATAAGAATTAATATTGACATCACTGAGGCTGATGGCAAGGGATGGATTAAGGAGATTTTGAGCTAAAAATATGCTAAAGTCACTGAAATTGCAGGGTGTGTTTAGGTCATCACCAAAGAGGGTGATATAGTTAGATTGAAAGGATTTCTTTAAAAAGATTGTTTTAATTCCATTTTTATTTTTTGTTCCAAATTCTCTCCCTTCCTTCATTGAGAAGGCAAGAAGAACAAAGCCCATTTCAAATATGTATAATAATGCAAAATAAATTTCATTATTAACTATGTTCCTCTCACCCCCTCAAAAATTAAAAAAAAGAAAGAAAAATATATGCCTTTGTACTCAGAATCAATTGATTTTCTATTTGGAGGTGGATAGCATGTTTTATAATGAGTCTTTTGGAGTTATGGTTGGTCATGGTGTTGATCACAGTAAGTCTTTCAGAATTGATTATATTTACAATATTGCTGTTGTATAAATTGATCTGATTCTGTTCACTTCACTTTGTATCAGTTCATACAAGTCTGCCCAGGTTTTTCTAAAATTATCCCCGTCATTTCTTTCCTTTAAAATTAAATTTTATTTTCAGTTCCAAATTCTCTCCCTCTTCCTCCTCCCCCTTACCCACCTATTGAGAAGGCAAAGAAATATAATACCCATTAAAACATATGCAGTCATACAAAACTAATTTGTGCACTAGCCATATCTTGAAAAAGGAAAAAAATAAGAAAAAGAAACAAAGATATGCTTTTATCTGTACTCTGAGTCTATCGTTTCTCTATCTGGAGGTAGATAGCATTTTTTATCATGAGTCCTTTGGAATTGTGGTAGATCATTGTATTGATCATGGTTACTAAGTCTCTCACCATTGATTATCTTTACAATATTGTTGCTACTGTGTAAACTGTTCTCCTGATTCTTCTCACTTTACTTTGTTTCAGTCCCTATAAGTTTACAAAGTTTTTCTGAAACCATCCTCTTCATCATTTTCTATAGTGCAGTCATACACCATAACTTCTTTAGCCATTTTCCAATTGATGGGAGTTCCCTCAGCTTCTAATTCTTTACCATTACAAAAAAACCCTGCTATAAATGTTTTCTTGTATATATATATATATCATTTTCCACTTTTTTTTAACTCTTTGGAACATAGAGTAGCAGTATTGCTAGGCCAAAGAGTGTACATAATTTAATAGCTTTTGGAGCATAGCTCCAAATTGCTCTCCAAGATTGTTGGACTAGTTCACAACTCCACCAACAGTGCATTAGTGTGCCTATTTTACCTACATTTTCTCCAACATTTGTCATTTAATTAAATATATTTCTAAGAAGGAAAGGCTGTTGAGGAATGTCGACAGAAAGAAATGTCCTGAGAACAGTAGAGGGGATTAAAGAGAATAGCAAAAGCTCCTCTCAGCTCTGAGAGTTGAGGGAAGAGGGTTTGAATGGATGTGGTTTCAGTTAAAATTAAGGCAATTCAGGTTTCAGCTAAAGATAGGAGGGGGGATGTGTGTTTAAGGGACAGCATTCAGAATAAGAGTTTCTAAAGGACATTGTAAAGAGAAATTGGAGAGGGATGAATAGGACTGGAGTGGACTTAAGAAAACGTATAGCTGGTCTTAATGAGCCATTCAAGAGGAGGACCTGACTGCACCACCCCTTTACTCTTTAAATCCAGTGGCTTTTAAAATTAAATGCAGTGATCCTCTAGGATCAAATATAAAAGATTCTCTTTGACATTTAAAGCCCTTTTCAACCTGACCCTTTCCTACCTCCCCACTCTTCTCACATCTTGTTCGCCACACAGTCTATGATCTAGCTACACTATTTGACCATCTCCCCACTCTACACCTTTGCATTGCCTGTTCCTCATGCCTAGATTGCTTTGCCCACTCACCTTGGCCTCTAGGTTCCATGGCTTCCTTCAACTCAACTCAAATTTCACCTTCTTCTGGAGGCTTTTCCCAGTCCCTTCCTCACCTCCTTCCTAGATGATCCTACCCTTCTGAGACATCCTTCTGTTTATACCTTGTATGTAGCTAGTTAATGACATGATCTCTCCCCCAGGAGAGTATAAACTCCTTGCAGCAGGGACTATTTTTGCCTGTCTTTATTTCCCTAGAACTCAGTGCAACGCCTGGCACATGGGAAGTACTTTATAATTCCTCGTTGGCTGACTATGCCGTATTCATTAAGGGAAATGCATTGTTAAATATATTCAATAACATCATGCTTGTCATGTTGTAGCTTCATGTTTTTGCTCCTATTATGAGACTTTAATGTCTTTTAAGGAAATTTCCTTAGCATAGTTCCTGGCACCTAACAAAGACTTGATAAATACCTGTAGATGGACTGACTGAGGTAGGAGTGATGAAGAGTTTGCATCTAACTAATCAACAAACATTTATTAAATACCAACTTTGTGCAAAGAACTCTGGTGGTCAATGGGGCTCCAAAGACAAAAATGACAAAGTTTCTCTCCTTAAGTAGTATAGGCAGGGATTGGGGAACCTATAGGATAGAAGAGGGGTAGACTGGAGGGACATCATGGCAGTATGGGAGAAGGATTATGGTATTTGGGGGTGTTGTCTCAATGCTAAAATTGTTTTGCCAATATGGATGTAAGCTTTAGGTCTATGATTTAAAGCAGCATGATTCTAGCAATAATTAGTAAATAGCTGCCCTGCTGCTAGCATAGTTACAGAGGTACTATACCACAAGACTGGCACTTAACAGGCACTATGAGAACAGTCTGCTGATTGTGGCACTCAGAGTGTGCAAATCTCACTTAATCACAATAGAACTTATGTCTTGATCCCCAATGAAAGCAACACCCTTGTATCTTTTTTTGTTTTTTTAGTGAGGCAATTGGGGTTAAGTGACTTGTCCAGGGTCACACAGCTAGTAAGTGTTAAGTGTCTGAGGCTGGATTTGAACTCAGGTACTGATGACTCCAGGGCTGGTGCTCTACCTACTACGCCACCTAGCTGCCCCAACACCCTTGTATCTTGATTCCTGTATTCCAGTTCACATTCCCCGTGATTCCCTAATCAGACACTTGGACTTGGCCCCCCAGGCCTATCCACCCTTGACAGATCTCCAGAGATAGCTTGGCTTCCAGAATGGTACCCCTTGTCTCTTGATCTGCTGATGCCCCCTCAACATTCCTGCAGCAGCAAGCAGCTCTGACCCAATGATTTTCAAGGTTAAGTTTCATTTTCCCATATGTTATGCCTTTGATATAAAGAATATTGCCTCTGGGTTGGAAGTCCTGAGTATAAATTCTCTCTCTGATACTTCTTACTTGTATGATTGTATGCAAGTCATTTAACCTCGTGGGACCTTGGTTTCCTTATTTGTAAAACAAGGCATGACCTCTCCATGTTTTCTAATGTCTCTTCCTGCTTCAAGTCCTATGATCCTAAGTAATACTTTAAACTTTTCTTTTTCTTTTTCTTTTTTTTTTTTTTGCGGGGCAATGAGGGTTAAGTGACTTGCCCAGGGTCACACAGATAGTAAGTGTCAAGTGTCTGAGGCTGGATTTGAACTCAGGTCCTCCTGAATCTGGGGCCAGTGCTTTATCTGCTGCACCATCTAGCTGCCCCCTTTAAACTTCTTTCTATTCATCTCACATGTTTCCATCTACCTCTTTTCTTCTTTCTAAGAACCAGAAGCTAAGGATCTGTAGCTTAGGAGTTCATTTGGTATTGTAACAAAGAAATGAGGAACTTTTGTTTTTAAAAATCAGAGTAAAAATGGAAATGGCTCCTAATAGTCTATAACTTAAACTTCCCAAAGTCAAGGTAAAACTAATCTGTCAATTGGCTCTGAAGGCATTTTTAGTTGCCAAGGTCTGTTTGCAGGTAAGAAACAACTCAACCTTGCCCTGAATCCTTTTCTTTGCAGGTGGCCCCTTGCCAAAGCACCAGCTTTCTTCCTTTCAGGTGGGATGAGTGGAAAATAAAGTTTGGAGGTCACGGTCATGAGTAGCTTCTGCAGGGTCTAGCTGAGAGAATGCCAGCATTAGCCCTTGTTTGTTTTTCATTATTGACACAGAGGTGAGATGCCTCATCACCAGCTCCATGCAGAAAGTGCCATTTCCTTACTCCTGGGCAGGCAAATATTTACTGGCTTTGTGGACTTCCAGGGGTATCAGCTCTAAGGAGGCAAACAGTGTAATATAGTATAGCAGAGTCAATCCAGGGTCAAAGCCTAAGTGGAGGGTTATGTCATTACTGTCATCACTCTGGCTCCTGCTGCTCATACTGCTAGAGAAAACCAGAGTGGATGGGGTTGGAGGAAGAGAGAAAGAGACAGCCACACAGAGATAGACAACTGAGAAACAGAGACAGAGAGACAGAGGTAGACAATGGAAAGACCCTTAGAGACAGAGACAGAAAGGCAGAGACAGACAGAAATATACAGAGACAGAGAGACAGAGACAGAGGGAAACAGAGAAAGAGAAACATCCAGAGAGAGACAGAGATGAGAGAGAGACAGAAAGACAGAAACAGAGACACAGAGACAGAAAAGAGCCATACAGAGGAAGAGACAGAGAAGAGAGAGGGGAAGAGAGAGGAAGGGGGAAGGGAAAGAGAGAGACACACAGACAGAGACAGATATAGAGACAGGAAAGAGAGACAGAGAAAAGAAAGAGATGGAGAGAGGGAAAGTGCAAAAGAAAGAGGGGGAAACAGAGAGGCAGAAGAAAAAGGAAGGGTCAGAAGAGAGTGAAAGAGAGTAGAGAGGGAGAGGGAATGGGAAAGAGAAAAAGAGCGTGAAAGAGAGTAAAAGGGAGAGGGAGTAAAAGAGAGTGTGAAAGGGAGAGAGGAGAGAGAGAAAGAAGGGAGAGGGAGGATAGTAGGAAAGAGAGAGCTTATTTTACCCTTTAAAGACCTCATTTTCACCAGATTTAATTGTCAATGTGTCTCATGGCTCTTTGGTCCCAAATCTACCTTGTTCTCATGTATTAGAATAAACTTTTCTTTCAAAAGGTTCATCAACAGATGGTCTAAGAAATAAGATAAGAAAGAAAAAAGTTTTTTTTAAAATAAGAGGAAGTATAGAAGCAGAGGAAGAGTGAAACAAAGAAGTTGAAAGGGGTGGGGTGAAGAAAAATCCATCTGGTATCTCTCTGAGTGACACCAGAAATTGCCTTGGAGGACCCCTGGAGTACTAGTGCCAATCCTTTTTTACGGTTGTGGTTCTAGAGTCAGATGATCTGGATTCAAATCTCACCACCTGACATTTACTATCTGTGTGACCTTATGGAAGTCATTTGACTTCTCTAGGTCTCAGTTTCCTCATATGTAAAATCAGGAGGTTGTTACTAGATGGCCTCTGATGTCCCTTCCAGGTTTGAGTCTGTGACCCTATGATAAATGAATTGGAGATTTCACTTGTGGCTGCGAGGTAAATTTTATATGTACAAATGTTTCTCTAGAAGGGAGGACCTTTAATTGTCTTTCTCTCTATCTGTGTCCAGTTTCTTCATCCAGGGAGGATTCCCAGAGTTCAGACTTCATATCATGTGTTTATACAATTTAATTCAAAAATCCATTTTTAGGTACATAATACAGAAGAATTGACACTGTGGAATTTGAGGATTCCAGGAACTTAGGTCCCTAGAAATTACAGGTGGATTCAGTAAAAACCAAGCAGTTATGATTTTGCTATCAAGCATATGGTGGTTGAAAGTTGTAAGAGTAGTTAAGTAGTCCCAGGGCATGGGAAAGGCTCTATGAGGCTAGAGAAGCACACTTATCTTTATCTATTTAAACACACAAGTATGAATATACACTTAGTACCACTTTGTACCCTAGATCTCTACACACAGAAACTTCAGAATAATATTAGTTAGTTCTTATCTTTCCCAATTCCCCCAAATCACAATAAGTGGCCCTTTAACACCATTCACTGCTTCTCATGTGTCATCATGCCTTGCTGGTTTGAATAGATCAGGTTTTTAAATTACTCTTGGACTATTTTGTTCCCAATCTAGCTGGGCTTTCCAGCTTCCTATTTTAGCAAGTGCTTACCTCAGTTATCTGAACATACTTGAATTTTTTTGGTAAGACAAAATCAAAAGGTCATTAGGAGACTGCCTTTTCACAGACATCTGTTATTAGATTTCCGGCCCCCCTCCACATCTGACTGGGATCTTCCTTGTTCCGTCTCTTTTGCTTTCTATAATTTCAGAATATTTTCTTGTTACCTTTGGTGACTTGTAAACTGCATTTCCTGTTACTTCCTTGGCTTTTTCAATCTTGTCTCAATGCTTTTATCTCACTTCTCTATATTTTTCTTTATTTACCTGACCTGATTTTAATTTGGGGTGATAATTACTCTTCAGGTCTTTGGAGTTAGGCAGTGTAACTTTTAGTCCAACAAGAAAAAGATTTACTAATCAGCCACTATGTACAAGGCGAGGTGCTAGGCACCTGGGTTACAAAGAGAAGAGTGAAAAACAGCTCTCTATCCTCTAAAGGTTTACATTTTACTGGGTGGGGCAGGGGAGGAGACAGCTAGGTGGCACAGTGGATAAAGTACTGGCCCTGAAGTCAGGAGGACCTGAGTTCAAATGTCACCTCAGACACTTACTAGCTGTGTAACCCTTGGCAAGTCACAATCCTAATTGCCTTTAAAAACATCCAGGGCCATCTTCTGTCATCCTGATATATATATATATATATATATATATATATATATATATATATATATATATATATATATATATATATATATATATATATATATATATATATATATATATATATATATATATATATATATATATATATATATCTTGCCACTGGGCCCAGATGGCTCTGGAGGAGAGAGTGAGGTTGGTGGCCTTGCACAGCCCTTCCTCACTTAAATCCAATTCAGAGCAAGTCAGGACATCACCCCAATGTCACATGGTCCTCTTTGAAAATGAAGGACAAACAACAATAACATTTTACTGGGAGAGACAACTTGTGGATTGAGAAGTAAACACAAAAAATTCAAAAACAGAGAAAGTACTAAAAATTACAGATTTTTAAAAAGTTTCTAGGAAGAGGTGGCATCTGTGTCCAAGATTTAGTACCTAATGATATTAAGAGACATGTGTAAGCTTTAAAGAGACTTGGATTCCTAACCTAACTCCCACTCTGACAGATGAGACAGGTCCCTAAGCAAAGCTATACCTTTCTCTAAGGATTCTATGGGTACTCCTGAGAGATCAAGATGATTCTTCTCTAATACCTAAGCTTAAGCCTCCATTCTGCTGTGTTCTCCCTAATATTAACCACTAGTTTCATTTAATTAATCAGTATCAATTAGCTTTTACAAAGGGATAGTTACTGAGAAGATATGGTAGGAAAAGAAATACAAATTTTTCTTCCCAACACTTGGAGGCACATTCTCTCCCTTATCTACCACCTCAATTCCTAGGAAGAGTTGGCTCAAATTTGAAGTAGTGTCTAGAAAACTTTCCTCCACCAAGTTTACTAATGAATTAGGCAGAGCTGATGGATGAGTCCTTCCCTTTTGTAGTATCCTGCATCATGGCTCTGGCATCAAACCATTGTTGGGTTGGATCCCAGTTCCTCTTCAGGGATGTGCTGGTGGACCACAAATTTTGCCCTAGACTCTGGCTCCAAGACTTCTGGTGGTTTGATCTTTCTACTCTTGGAAACTAACAAGGTTGAAGCCTAGTTTTATGATACTTTTCCCAAGAGCAGTTAAAAAATAGAAATAGCAGTCAGAAACAATTGCAATGCCATCTACTTGTTGGGCAAAAAAGCCTGAGGTTTTACTCCTCATGAATCAGGTCAGGCAGGACAGAGAAAAACACCTTGCCCATTAGTGCCTTTTGAATACACTCTCAGTAACCAGTCAAAAAAGCTCCCCTTCTTCACATATAAGGGCCCATAAATAACTGGAATACCTGTACATCCTCTGAATTGAGGACCTTTCCAATGTACTTCATCCTATCTTTCCAGAAGCAGGCTTCTCAGACTCTTCACCATGGGCTGACATCAGACAGAGAATGCTATGAATACCCTGAGAACAGGGCTACAGTTAGCCAGACCCTGATTACACAGAGGTGAGGAGGGGATGTGTTCTAGGAATGGTGAATTACACATACAAAGGAATCTAAAGTGTGGGAAAAATCCATTTATTAAGTCCCTACTACGTTCCAGGGACTGTGCTAAGTGCTGGTGATGCAGAAAGAGGCAAAAGACAAATCCTATCTTCAAGGAGCTTACAGTCTAATAGGTAGTTTAGTTTGGCAGGACTATAGAGTATGGGAAGAGTAATATGAAGTAGTCCAGAAAGGTTCTTCTCCTTTCTTTGAAGTAGTAATTGCTCTCCTTTTCCATTGAAGTATTTAAAGAAGATCAAGATATATTAAAGTCCTTTATCTCTTAGACCTTCTCCCATAAGAAAGAATGAAAGGATTGAATCCCAGAATCTCAGAGTCAAAAGTGTTCTCATTGGCCACATAGTTCAATGACTTTGGATCACAACATACCTGAGTGTTGCATTTCACTGAAAGGGACCTTGGAACTCACTTAGTCCCAATTCCCTCTTTTGATAGATGAGAAATTTGAGGGCAGGGAGGTTAAATCATTCGCCCTAGCTTGTGCAGTTTTTTAGTGTAAGACTAAGTTCTAGAGAACAGTTTTCCTAACTTTCAGTTTAGCTTCTTCCCTAATTCTATTTTTAGATGGGGTAAGCATAGGGATAATGCAGAGAAGAATGTCTAGCAATGCAGATTGCCACTTTGCAGGGTGGCTGATAGATGGGGTAAGATGGCATTGGATGCCCCCTGCAAGAAGACAGACATGGATAGATATAGATATTATCTATCTATCTGTCTATCTATCTATCTATCTATCTATCTATCTATCTATCTATCTACCTATCATCTATCTGTCTGTCTGTCTATCCATATATCTATCATCTATCTATCTCTATCTTATCTCTATCTCTCTATCTACCTATCATCTCTCTCTCTCTCTCTCTCTCTCTCTCTCTCTCTATCTACCTACCTACCTATACATATACATACTTCACATAGATATACATATATATTTTTTCATGTTGAAAAATATATATCCAATTCCCCCTCCAAGAAGATAGACATAGATATAAATATAGATACATTCATATGTATATAAACATACTTCACACAGATACACACATACATGTATATGTGTATATGATATATATATGATATATGTGTGTATATATATATAATATCCAATCCCAGGATCTCCCCAATCTATTTGCCACCACTATTTGCTTATTGGATATTTCAAAGTAGATATTCTAGAGACATCTTTAGTTCAAAAATTCCAAAATTAAACTTATTATCTTTCCCCACAAACTCTATCTCTTCTAAACTTGCCTATTTCTGCTGAAGACATCACCACCCTTTCAGGCTCCCAGACTTATAACTTTGGCATGGTACTTGACTCCTCATGCTTCCTCATTCCACAAATCCAATTAGTTGTCAAATATTGCTATTTCTACCTTCATGACTTTTCTTTTATCTGGTGCCTTCTATATACTCACAAGACAATCCCCTTAGTTAAAGGCCCTTCATCACTTCTAGCCCAGAGTATTGTTCTCCCTGCTTTGAGTCTCTCCCTACTCCAATTCATCCTACACACTGCTGTCAAAGTAATTTTCCTTAGTCCCATTTCTAGGCAGCCAGGTGGCACAGTGGATAGAGCACTGCCCTGAAGTCGGGAGGACACAAGTTTAAATCCAGCCTCAAACATTTGACTCTTTCTAGCTGTGTGACCCTAGGGAAGTCACTTAACCCCAATTGCATTAAAACATTCAGGGTCATCTCTAGTTGTTCTGATGAATATCTTGCTACTGGATCTTGATGGCTCTGGAGAAGAGAGTGAAGTTGGTGACTTTGCACAGTCCTGCCTCACTTAAATACAATTCAGTGCAAGTCATGCCATCATCTCCCAATGTCGTGGTCCTCTTTGAGAATGAAGGGCAGGGGCAGCTAGGTGGCACAGTGGATAGAGCACTTGCACTGGAGTCTGGAGGACCTGAGTTCAAATGCGGCCTCAGACACTTAACACTTACTAGTTGTGTGATGCTGGGCAAGTCACTTAACCCCAATTGCCTCCCCCCCCAAAAAGAGAGAGAATGAAGGACAAACAACAGCAACAAGACAATGGAACTCCTGTACTCAATCCACTCTTGTGGCTCTAGTGTTTGTTTATGGGATAAAATATAAATGTCTCCATTTACCTTTTGTATTTTTTGTTTTGTTTTGGTTTTTTTGAGGGGCAATTGGGGTTAAGTGACTTGCCCAGAGTTACACAGCTAGTAAGTGTTAAGTGTCTGAGGCCGGATTTGAACTCAGGTACTCCTGAATCCAGGGCCGGTGCTCTATCCACTGCGCCATCTAGCTGCCCCTCCATTTACCTTTTAAAGCCTTATACAACCTAAACCCAACCTACCTTTCCAGCCTCACCAGACATGACCCATTCTTGTCCCAGCCAAGTTGGCCTTCTCTCCATTCCTCACACATGATACTCTACCAGCCAGCTCTGTACCCATGCGCTAGCTGAGGTCCATGCCTGGCACGTATTTCCTTTAAGATGCAGCTCAAGCACATACTCCTTATGAAGATTTTCCTGATCTTCTTAACTGCTAGTGACTTTTCTACCCAAATACCATGTATTTAACTACTTTGTATATATTTGTATTGATTCCTTGTGCTATATGTGTATGTTTATGCTCTATTTGTATGTCTAATTGCCTCCTCTGTTAGAATATCAGCTTTTCAAGAGTAAGCATTGTTTCATTCTTTGTCCTTGAAGCCCCAGAGCTAAGCACAGTACTTGGCACATACTTTGCCTTAATAACTATATGTTCATCTGAGGTACCACCTCACATCTATTAGATTGGCTAATATGACAGAAAATGAAAATGAGAAATATTGGAGGGGATATAGGAAAATTGTGACCCTAATGTGCTTTTAGTGGAGTTGTGAACTGATCCAACCATTCTGGAGAGCAATTTGGAACTATGCCCAAAGGGCTATAAAACTGTGCATACTCTTGATCCAACAATACCACAACTAGGTCTGTATTCCAAAGAGTTTCTTTTTTGTTAAGGGAAAAGGACCTATTTGTATGAAAATATTTATAGCATCTCTTTTTGTGGTGGCTAAGAACTGGAAATTATGGGGATGACCATCTATTAGGGAATGGCTGAACAAGTTGTAGTATATGAATGTAATGGAATATTATTGTGCTATAAGAAATGACAAGCAGGATGATTTCAGAAAAGCCTGGAAAGACTTACATGAACTGAAGCAAAGTGAAGGAGAACATGGTACACAGTAATAATGATCAACTGTGAATGACTTACTATCCTCAGTGATAAAATGATCCAAAACAATTCCAAAGGACTCATGATGAAAAATGCTCT